>NW_019154123.1:15764915-16022198 GCF_002288905.1 Enhydra lutris kenyoni
TTTTTTAAAGATTTTATTTATTTATTTGACAGACAGAGATCACAAGTAGGCAGAGAAGCAGACAGATAGAGAGAGGTGGAAGCAGGCTCCCTACAGAGTACAGAGCCCGATGTGGGGCTCGATCCCAGGACACTAGGACCATGACCTGAGCCGAAGGCAGAGGCTTTAACCCACTGAGCCACCCAGGTGCCCCTCTTTTTTTTTTTTTTTAAGATTTTTTATTTATTTTTTGACACAGAGAGAGATCACAAGTAGGCAGAGAGGCAGGCAGAGAGAGAGGGGGAAGCAGGCTCCCCACCAAGCAAAGAGCCTGATGTGGGGCTCGATCCCAGGACCCTGGGATCATGACCTGAGCCGAAGGCAGAGGCTTTAACCCACTGAGCCACCCAGGCGCCCTGAATTTATCCATTTCTTTTAGTTTGTCTAATCTGTTGGCATATAATTTTTCATATTGCCATGTAATCCTTTGTATTTTTGTGGTGTTGGTTGTTATTTCTCTTCCTTCATTTCTCATTTTATTTATTTGAGTCCTCTCCTTTTTCTGATGAGCCTGGCTAAAGATTTATGAATTTGTAGATCTTTTCAAAGAGCTAGCTCCTGGTTTCATTGTTCTGTTCTTTTGTTTGTTAATCTCTAATTTATTTATGTTTTAATCTTTATTATTTCCTTTCTTCTATTGGGCTTTGGGCTTTGTTTGTTCTTTTTCCAGCTTGTTTAGGTGTAGGTTAGGTTGTTTGAGATTTGTTTGGCTTTTTGAGTTAGGCCTATGCTGCCCTAATCTTGGACAGCTGTGCTTTCGTTTTCATTTGTCTCCTTCTATTTTTTAATTTCCTCTTTGATTTCTTGGTTGGCCCATTCATTGTTTAGTAGCATGTTATTCCACCTCCACTTATTTATGTTCTTCCAGATTTTTTCTTGTGGTTGATTTCTAATTTCATACTTTCGTGGTCCGAAAAGATGCATGATATGATTTCAATCTTTTTGCATTTATTGAGACTTATTTTTGTGGCAAAAGGTTCAGTTGTTGTGACTGCAGTCAAACTGGTAAAATGGAGACACTTTGGAATGTTGCTGGTCCCCTCCAGAACTGCTTGAAGGATGAGACACAACAGGAGCCACGTTGGAGGGACTCCTGCCTAGTTGGGGTGGGGGTGGGGGTGGGATGGGGCAGATCTGCAGGAGAATGAAGGGGCAGGTTGCAGGGTGTTAGCATGGCAGGTGGAGAGTGTTCATCCTGGTTCCTACAGATGTCCAGCTATCTAGGCTTGGGGAGGATGTAGGGCAGAGAAGTATCACCAGCTCTTTTGTTCATAGTGAAGTCTCCTAAAGATCCCTGCCCCTGCCCCCAACACCAGTTCTGAGATAAGTAAATAAATCTCTTTTGTAAATAAGCCAGGTGTTTTTCAAAGTGCTGCTTCTATCCTGTATCTTGGTGCATTGTTGTTTGTTATGCAGTTTCTTTAAGGTGTATGTGGTGAGGGTGGTGGGGGGGAGCTCAGTTTCCTATTGCCCACTGGCTCTGCCAGAAGCAAGTTCACTGATTTTAAAGTACTCAGAGTAAAGTCCTGCTGGTTGTAAAAGACAAAAAACAAAAAACTTAAGCCTGACTGGTTTTCAAACCCAAATAGTATGGGGACTTCTCAGTGCAGGTCCTCTGTGCCTGAGCTGCCTGGTGTAGGGTCATCTCTCCCTGCTCTATGCTTGTACTGTCTGTCCCTCTGTTTGTGGTTATTCTTGCTGGGAGTTTGGTTCCTGACCCGTCCTACAGTTTTTGATATGGCCTCCTTTCTATGATTAGTTGTGGAAAGTCTGTTCTGCCAGTCTTTTTTTTTTTTTAATAAAGATTTTATTTATTTATTTGACAGATCACAAGTAGGCAGAGAGGCAGGCAGAAAGACAGGGGGAAGCAGGCTCCCCGCTGAGCAGAGAGCCCAATGTGGGGGCTCGATCCCAGGACCCTGGGATCATGGATCATGACCTGAGCTGAAGGCAGAGGCTTTAACCCACTGAGCCACCCAGGCGCCCCTGTTCTGCCAGTCTTTGGGTCATTTTCTAGACTGGGTATACTAATGTGGCTGTTATCTAGACATGTGTGTGGGATGAGGTGTGCTTAGTGTAAAGACCTATTTAGAAACTGTCCCTGCTCCCCTTCCTCCAGGGGATTTACTTGGAGACAAGTCCCAGAAACCAGCTTCAGGTAACAAAGCCCAGATACAAAGGTGGGTCAGGCCAGGTGGAGACATCCAATCAGTGGGGCGATGCATACTGTCTCCCTGGTTACCAAGGAGTATGGGCCCCGCCCTTTGGGCGCCAATCCCAATCAAGGTGTAATAGGCTGGTTCAAATGTCTACTAGGGTCAATTGTAACTCAATTGGTCACCTAACGTCACTGTGGAGTTTCCTGTGTGTGTTACAATCTCATTGGCCACCTGTGCGTGGCCAGGCCCGACCGCATGGCCTTTGCCCTTAAAAGCTAGTCTGTGAAACAGAGAAGGGTCGCCCTCTCTTGTAAGAAGTGCGTCCCCGAACGTTTGGTTAGATTCTTGATGCTTGGCGTGAAATAAAGCTTTGCTTGACCTTTGCTTTGTATCAGTCTCGCTCCTTTAATCACGGACCCATTATTGGGGCATAACAGTATCCTCCTACTCTGCCATCTTCCCACCAACTGTTTAAGTAATTATTGTTAGGTATGTACTACTGTTATTTTATTAAATGTTTTCTTGCTATTTTTTTTTTAAAGATCTTATTTATTTGACAGAGAGAGATCACAAGTAGAGAGAGAGAGAGGAGGAAGCAGGCTCACTGCCTAGCAGAGAGCCCGATGTGGGACTCGATCCCAGGATCCTGAGATCATGACCTATGCTGAAGGCAGAGGTTTAACCCAGAGCCACCCAGGCAGCCCTCTTGCTATTTTTATAGTTTCTCACCATACCTTTCTTTTCCTTTTTCTCTTTGTGGTTTGACAACTTTCCTTAGTGTTCTGTTTAGATTCCTTTCTCATTTTTTTTTTGTGTATCTACAATATGTTTCTGCTTTGTGGTTACCATGGGGTTCACATATATCATCCTATGTATATAATCATCTTATTTTAAGGTATGGTAACATATTTGAACACACCCCAAAACTCTACATTTTTAGTCCCCCTAAATTTTATTTTGATGTCACTTTTTACAGCTTTTTAAATATATCCTTTACCTAATTATTGTAATTTTAGTTGATTTAATTAAGTTTGTCTTTTAACCATATTAATAACTTTATAAGTGATTAATCCACTATCTTTACTATTTACCTTTGCAGTGAAAATTTTGTCTTTATATGTTTTCCTGTTATTAAATAGTGGCATTTCTTTTCAGCTTAAAGAAATCCACTTAATATTTCTTGTAAGGCTGATTTAGTAGTGATGAATGCTTTAGTTTTTAATTTTGTTTTGTTTTTAAAATTTATTTATTTATTTATTTATTTATTTATTTTAGAGGTGGGGAGCAGAGGGAGAGTGAGAATCTCAAGCAGACTCGGCACTAAGCATGGAGCCCAAAGCAGGGCTTACTCAATCTCATGACCCTAAGATCATGACCTGAACTGGAATCAAGAGTCCAACCCTTAACTGATTGAGCCACCCAGGTGCCCCATAGTTTTTGTTTTTCTGTAAAATTCTTTGTACCTCCTTGTAGTCCAAATTATAAACTTGCTGGGGAGAATATTCTGGGTTGTACAGTTTTTCCTTTTAGTACTCTGTCATGCCACTTTCTTCTGGCTTGCAAAATTTCTGCTGAGAAATCTGCTCATACTTTATAGGGTTTTCTTTGTATGTAAAAAATTGTTTTTCTCTTGCTGCTTTTAAGATTCTCTATCTTTAATTTTTGACATTTTATGTCTTTTAAAACTTTCTTTTATTTGAGAGAGAGAACAAGCAGTGGGGAGGGGCAGAGGGAAAGAGAGAGAGAGAAGCAGACTCCCTGCTAAACAGGAAGCCTGATGTGGGGCTTGATTCTAGAACCCTGAGATCGTGACTTGAGCTGAAGGCAGACACAACTGATTGAGCCACCTACGTACCCTAATGTGTCTTATTTTTACTTATAATGTGGCTGTCTTTGGGTTCATCTTATTTGGAATTCTCTGGTCTTCCTGGACCTGGTTGTCTGTTTGCTTCCCTAAGTTAGGGAAGTTTTCAGACATTATTTCTTTAGTTTTCTGCCCCTTTTTCTTTCTCTTTTCCTTCTGGAACCCCTGTTATTTTCCTTGATTTTGTTCCACAGATCCCTTAAACTATCTTCAATTTCACTTTTTTTTTTTTTAAGATTTTATTTATTTATTTGACAGACAGAGATTACAAGTAGGCAGAGAGGCAGGAAGAGAGAGGAGGAAGCAGGCTCCCTCCCGAGCAAAGAGCCCGATACGGGGCTTGATCCTAGGACCCTGGGATCATGACCTGAGCCGAAGGCAGAGGCTTTAACCCACTGAACCACCCAGGTGCCTCCTTCAATTTCATTTTTTAAAAATTTCTTTTTTCTCAAGGCACCTGGGTGGCACAGTGTCCAATCTTGGTTTTGGCTCAGGTCATAACCTCAGGGTCATGAGACTATGCTCAGTGCAATCTGCTGAGAACGTTCTCTCCCTCTCCCTCTGTTCCTCCCCACCGCACTCATGCATGCTTGCTCTCTCTCAAAAATAAAGAAAGCTTTTTAAAAATTTAAAAATCCTTTTTTCTTTTTCTGCTCTGTTTAGTGTGAGTTATACTGCTCTGTTTTCCTATTTGCTGATCCATTCTTCTGCTTCATCTAGTCTGCTCTTGAACCCCTCCAGTATAAATACACTGTTCAATTCTGTTCAGTTGTACTTTTCAGTTCTGTGACTTCTGTTTAGTACTTACATGTTCTATCTCTTTGTTGAAGTTCTCATTTGTGTTCTTCTATTCTTCTCCTGAGTTGGGTGGCATCTGTATGACCTTTACTTTGAATTCCTTTTAGGTAGATTATTTATCTCCATATTATTAAGGTCTTTTTCTGAGATTTTTGTCTTTTTCTTTTCTTTGAAACATACCGCTGTTTCCTCATTTCATTTGACTCTCTGTGTTTGTTTCTTTGTATTAGTCAAAACAGCTACTTCTCTCAGTCTTGAAGGAGTGCCCTTGTGTGATGATCCTTCTTGTTCAACCTTGTTCAAGCTCCTGGTTGTATCTTGAACCTATGTAATTGTCTAAACCACCTGATTTATTCTTGATATGTCGCTATTATTGAGAGTATACCAAGACCTGTCAATGATCCAAGAAAAGGAATCTTAGCACCTAGTTTTAGGCTGATTGGAAGCCAGACCTCAGGCAGCAGCTTTTAAAATATACAAATATGTACAGTCTTGTGGGGCAATTGTAATTCCTGTTCACCTCCAGACTAAGAGATCCAGAGGTGTCTCTAGGGTGACAGTTGCAAAAAACTGAGGCTTCAGACAAGTGTATAATCTCCTGAGAATTCTCACCATGCTGTAGCATGGCTGAGGGTTGCACAAGGATGGTGTGTCCCTGGGAGTGCTTTCTTAGCCTCTAGATGTATGGGAATCCTTCAGCCTGTCCCTGTCCTTTTTTTATAGGAAGACTGGAGTTGTGTTTCCGTTTGCTGTCGGTGCAATACCCTGGGGGTTGTGGACTGCCAACAAATGTCTTTCCAATTGTAATAGTCCTGTGGAGTTCTGGCCACCAGGCCACCTCTCGGCCACTAGGGTCAAGCAATCAAGGGGCATCCCCTTCTATGACTTTCAGAAGCATGCGGGCTTTAGCAAGGCAGCTAGAGAATGTAGGGGGTGGGTCATACTTGCTGGCTTCAAAAAGGCAGAGGGAAAATACTGTGTGTCAGCCTGCATTTCAGCAGTGTAGCGGGAGAGTGGCTTGTCTGTACATTTGTGCCAGCTTTAGGCTGGGAGTGGGAGAATAACCTGACCGTTCACACACACTATCCCCAGCCATGGAGTGGGAGTCCATTGCAACTGCTGGCACTCACTGGAGTCAGCAGTGCCAGGACCACTCCCCCTGCCCATCCTTGGGAAAGGGTGTGTCCAGCTCATGTGCCTGTGCTAGTAGGCTATATGGAGAGGGCAACAGTGCTGTCCACTAGTGCTTCTGTCTCTGGAGAGAGTCTCAACTGTCTCCTGCTCCTTGAGCCAGTGCCCCCCACATTAGCAAATGAAGCTCCCTCACATACAGTCTAGGTGCTTTTAAACTATTTTTTTTTCCCACTGGGTCTAGAGTGAGTGAAACTGCATGTGAGCCCTCTAAGAGAGGAATCTGTTTCCTCTAGCACGTTGGGACCCCAAGAAGTCAGGCCCATTGGCTTTCCAACTCAGATGTTCTGGGACTTACCTTTCTGGGGTGCCCATTGTGGGGCACCAACCACTCACTCCTCTCCTCCAGGAGAAGTGCCTCTCTGGTGAGATCCCACCCTCTTGTGGTCCACCACACTGGGCAGGGGGGTTTGTGTATTGTTGTTTTTGGCAACCATGTTTCTGCTTCTCTTACCCATCTTGATGTGGTCCTTCTATCCTCTGTTGTAGACAGCAGTTCATCTATTTTTGCAGATCTTTTTCAGAGGGAGATGATCCATATGTGGCTGTAGATTTGGTGTGTCCATGTGAGGAGGTGAGTTCAGGATCTTCCTATGCCACCATCTTGGGCCTCCCTCTAACTGACTTAAATTTAAAAACTGATGCTCAATTCAGTTTTTGAAAAAAAGTATGTTTGGAGCAATTTGAATATATGAAAATACTTTTTCAACTGTAAACTTTTTGAAACTTACAGTTAACTTTTTATAGTTCATATACTGCCAATGAAAATTTAGCCTCCCAGTTGAGATGTGTCATAGGTATAAAACATACTGTAGAGATTGTGGGGGGAAAAGCATAAAATATCTTGATGATTTTTTAATGTTGATTACATGTTGAAATGATAATATGGGGATATATTAGGTCAAATAAAATATATTGTTAAAATTAACTTCACATGTTGCTTTTCACTTTTTTTAATGTGGCATCAGAAAATTTAAAATCACACATGTGGCTTGACTTATGTTTCCCTTCCCTCTTACTTTTGGAGGACAGGCTGGAGGTGGAAGTGTTACCTGAGTTTGGTCAACCAAATGCTGCTTGGAGCCCAAGCATGCGCGACAAGGACAGAGAAATGGTGGGCAGGCTGGAGGAAGGTAAGCCATGGTAGGGGTTGCTCCTCCTACCCGTGTGCGTCTCAGGGAGATCCTCAGATGCCCACAGCCACCTAACAGATTCCCGTTTGCTCATGTTAGCCAGTCTTCCTGGTGTTTATAGCCAAACACACTAACAGACCTCATCAGGAAGTGAGTCTCTACCCTCGACCCTTGTTTCACAAAAATCCCTGGCATACCTTGTTACCACTGAAGTCACAGAGTCACTGGGGCAGCTGAGTCTCTATCAAGCTCCTCAGGGGATTCTGACACTCAGCTAGGGTTGAGAAGTTTAGCTTTAGCTCTTTTAAGCATCTGTATGACCAGTGAGCAAACAGGAGCCTATGCTATCTCACTTCTGATATAGAGGTTAAACAACCTTCCTGGGATCCCTGCTCTCCTGCAGCTGGAAGAAGTCCATGCATTCAACAAATGTTCATTGAGGATCTATTGTGCATACTTCAAGCATTGTCTTACACACTAAGGGTAGATCAGTAAGCAAAACAAAAATCTCTCTCTGCTGAAGCATACTTTTTAGTGGGAGAAAAGGGGACAATAAGTCAAATAAAAAAAGAAAGATATATAGTATGTTACATGGTGACAGCTGTAAGAAGAAAACCAAACCAGGGAGGAGGTAAGGAGAGAGAGAGCAAATTGGAAGGGCATAGAAATTTAGGTGGGATGATCATAGAAGGGAAACCTAGGATGTCACATTTTCAGGAAGGAGCAAGACTTGAGAATATGGGATGGGGAAGAGCTTTCTATGGCAAACGGAAAAGCAAGTGCAAAGAGGTTGAGGTAGGACCTTGGACTTGAAGTATGTATAAAGTTCCTCAATCAGGCCATTCCTGACTTGTGAGGGTGAAGGCTGCTCAGGGCTTCTGCATGCTGGAAGCTGCCACTGAGGAGAAGTGGTAGGCAGGAGTAGGTGGTCCTGAAGGGTAAAATGAGGGGGATGGTGGGGTCAGAGTTCTGTGCATGGAGTTGGGGAGACTGTTGCCTTAATGACTTCTTCAACCTTGTAAAGGTTGGTGTGTCATTCTGGAATTTGCATTCATTCTTGTCAACTTAAGGAATCTCAAAGAGGATTAGGAAATGGAGTAAGTAGCTTCTAGACCAGATACCACCTGTGGCCAGGGGGCTGCCCTCCTATACCCAGAGTATTCCTTGTTAAAGAGGGAATCTCAAATTCTCATTGAAGGCACTATGCATGTTTTCAACCAGATGACTGGGAGCTAGAGCCTTCTTTTATCCCTAGCCAGGAACACCTTATTTCTAGGGTACCATTTAATCCTGGCCAGCACACAGAGATGGGGACTTGAGGCCCACAACTGGACTGGGCATATGTGACCAGGGACAGATAGACTGTTAATAGTTTTATTTTTATTTTTTTCTTAATGCATGCAAATAATCAAAAGTAAAATTAGAGTAGTCTTATTTCCCAGGAGTAGGTGGAGAACTTTCCCTCCTACATAGGGAGAAAAGTTTTGAATGGTCAGCCACAGCCTGCTGGGATGAGAAAACCCAGCAAGCCTCTCTTGCACATTCTATCCTCATGAGAAGACCCTATTTTAATAAGAGACAAATATTTCTAATTCAAGGAAAAAAATCTTGGATACTGGGGAAACAGCAGAAAACCAATGTGGTTGATTGGGTAAGGAAAAAGAATGGTAGAAACTGAAGTCAGAGGTAAGGTGTTGGGGGAAAGAGGTATCTGCAATCTCCACCTCGACCTGTTTTCAAAAAGTGAAACAGGAGTCTTCCTGGGGGTGGTGGCAGCCATCAGCCCAAGGAGGGAAGGAGTGCTGCTGAAGTGCTATCCTGAGGGAGAGGCAGCACTTCAGGATAATCACCCTTTGTTCACATCTTTTCAGTGAAGATAAGGCAGAGAAAAGCCCTTGTTTCACAGAGCTTATCACACCACACACTTACACTAGAATGTGTGTGGATTTTCTTCAGGACAAACACATAAGGAGAGATACTGAAAAAAGAAAGAAAAATACTGAGGCGGGGTCACAAACCCTAAATGCTCTTTGCCCTGAATTAAGTGAGGACATTTCCCAGAATCCTGTTTATTTGGAAACTTGGAAATTCTAGCAATCACCAACACTGGTTTTATTTTTCTTTGGAGTCCTGACCTCCCTTTGTACCAAGAGCTGGTCACAACACTCTGGCTGATTAGATTGGATTAGAAAGCAGGAAAGTTTTAAAAGTGTGTGCATTCCCCTGGATTATTAAATACTCACTCAACATTTCATCACCTGATTTGGCCAACTGCTGTGCACCTCCCACTGCTGGGGCACCCATGTCCTCTCCAGCTCCCGTAACCCCTTCTAGGTCTGTATTTGTGCGCCGGAGCTTAAGCTTCTGCTCTGATCTGTCTGCAGGCCTATAAAGAAATGCTTTGCCCCCTCACTGACTGCAATTCAGGGACCATCCATGCCCATTCATTCATTCAATCTTTTTTTGAGTGCTTATTGGAGGCCAGGCATCGTTCTGAGGACTGAGGGGAACCCCCAGCACACAAAATAGGTGAAATAAGTGACTACAGCAGGGGAAAAGTGGTGTTTACAAAGTAGTAAGTAGACCATAAATATGTAGATACAAAATATGTCAGGTGTTAAGTACTGAAAGGAGAGAATGGCAGATACAGAGGTGGAGAATGACAAAGTATGTGGAGCTGATTTAGAGCAAGTGCTCAAGAAAGGAGCCTTTGCTAAGGGGACTTGTGAGCAGACATCTGGAAATCTCAGGTTAGATCTTTTTAAGCAGAGAAAACAGTATAGAACCAATCCTCAGAGGCCTGGCTGGGGTTCCTTCCAGCAGACAGGAAGCCAGGATGGAGGGAAGGAGCCAGGGGGATGAGCTCAGATGGTGTCAGGGGACAAGCACAGATGGAACCTCGTTGGCTACGACAAGGACTCTGGATTTTATTCTAAATGAGATGCAAAACCACTGAAACATTTTGAGAGGGTCATGCTGACTGCAGTGAGAACAATCTAGAAGCCCAGACAACCATGGTGATGCAGGCAAAAGAAATGATGGAAAAGACTTGCAACAGACAAACACTGGCCCAAAGTGCTAATAGGAGGCCCACTGACTGGTCTGCACCCCCTGTTCTCTGCTTCTTGGGGAGGGATCATCAAATGCCCGTGAAAGAGAGAAGACTGGCCAAGGCTACCTGGCCTTCATTGAAAGAGGGCATTTGTCCATAGCAGACATTTTCTTAAATACATTTCACCTTATAATATCCTTTACTTAAGACCTTTACCAATTTAAATCCCTTCAGAAGCCTGGGTAAAAAGTGCCTTCCTTCTGAACTTCTCAGAATTGGTTGTAGCTTATTCATGAAAGGATGAGAATTTTTTTTTTTTCTTTTTGTAAGCCTTATGCAACTTTTCTATTAAAATACTTAAATATTGGGGTGCCTGGGTGGCTCAGTTAGTTAAGTGTCTGCCTAAGGCTCAGGTCATGATCTCAGTGCCCTGGGATAAACCCCTACATTGGGTTCCCTGCTCAGTGGGGAGCCTGCTTCTCCCTCTCCCTCTGTGCTCTCCCTGCTCGTGCTCTCTCTCAAATAAATAAATGAAATCTTTAAGAAAAATGCTTAAGTGCTTACTCAAGGCAATTTAGATATTTAATACAATCCCTACCAAAATACTACCAGCATTTCTCAAAGAGCCAGAACAAACCTAAAATTTGTACGGAACCACAAAATACCCTAAATAGCCAGCTGTCTTGAAAAAGAAAAGTAAAGCTGGTGGCATCACAGTCCCAGACTTCAAGCTCTATTACAAAGGTGTAATCACCAAGACAGATACATACAAAACAAAAATCTGGCACAAAAACAGATACATGCATCAGTAGAACAGAATAGAAAACCCAAAAATGGACTCATAACTCTACAGACAATCTTCAGCAAAGCAGCAAGGAATATCCAATGGAAAAAGGACAGTCTCTTCAACAAATGGTGTTGGGAGAACTGGTCAGCAACATGGAGAAGAACAAAACTGGACCACTTGCTTATACCATACACAACATTAAATTCAAAATGGTTGAAATGCCTAAATTTGAGACAGGAAACCTTCAAAATCCTAGAAGAGAACACAGGCAGTAACCTCTTCGATCTCGGCCATAGCAACTTCTTACTAGACACCTCTCTAGAGGTAAGGGGAACAAAAGCAAAAATGAACTATTGGGACTTCATCAAGATAAAAAGCTTCTGCACAGTGAAGGAAACAACAAAATTAAAAGACAATCTATGGAATAGGAGAAGATATTTGCAGATGACATATTGGATAAAGGGTAAGTATCCGAGTGCTTGCTTTGGCAGCACATATACTAAAATTGAAACGATACAGAGAAAATTAGCATAGCCCCTGTGCAAGGATGACACGCAAATTTGTGAAGTCTTTCATATTAAAAAAAAAAAAAAAAAGGTTAAGTATCCAAAACCTATAAAGACTTACCAAATTCAACACCCAAAAAATTATCCAGTTAAGAAACAGGCAGAAGACGTGAACAGACATTTTTCTCAAAGAAGACACATGAAAAGATGCTCGTCACTCATCATCAGGGAAATACAAATCAAAGCCACAGTGAGATACCTCCTCACACCAGTCAGAATGGCTAAAATTAACAAGTCTGGAAATGACAGGTGTTGGTGAGGATGTGGAGAAAGGGGAGCCCTCTTGCACTGTTGGTGGGAATGCAAGCTGGTTCAGCCACTCTGGAAGACAGTATGGAGGTTCCTCAAGAATTTGAAAATACAGCTACCCTACGACCAGCAATCACACTACTAGATACTTATCCAAAGGATAAAAAAATACAGATTTGAAGGGGCACGCGCACCCTGATATTTATAGCCGCATTATCAACAATAGCCAAATATGGAAAGAGCCCAAATGTCCACTGACTGATGAATGCATAAAGAAGTGGTGTATATATGATGTAATACTACTCAGCCATCAAAAAGAATGAAATCTTACCATTTGCATCAACATAGAGGGATCTACAGAGTATTATGCTAAGCGAAGTAAGTTAGAGAAAGACAAATACCATATGATCTCACTCACGTACGATTTAAGAAACAACACAGAAAAACATAGGGGATGGGGGGAAAAAAGAGGGCAGTAAACCATAAGAGACTCTTTAGGATAGAGAACAAACTGAAGGTGATGGAGGAATGTGGGTAGGAGCTGGGATAGATGGGCATTAAGGAGGGCACTTGTGATGAACATTGGGTGTTATATGTAAGTGATGAATCATTAAATTCTACTCCTGAAACCAGTATTACACTATATGTTAACTAGAATTTTTTTTATTTTTTACTAACTAGAATTTAAGTCAAAACTTGAAATAAAAATAATTGAAAAAAAATCATAAAATACTTAATGCTTCTATGGACTCTGCCTAGGTGGGCATGCCTAGGGCATGTAAGTAAGTAGACCATAGCCGTGGGAAGAGGTGGGGTGATACAGACCTGGGGAAAACCTCTGTAAATAATCACAGGCTGATGAGGAAATCCACTCCTTCATGATCATACTTTCTGCTGTATGTTTCTAAGGTTAAAATATCAACTATCAAAGAGATCCTTAACCAGCTACACTCCAGGACAAGCACTGCCATAACTTCCAACACCACTTTTGTAGGGAGCCTCACAGGAACTTTCCTGTCAGGCTGTCATGAGGCCCTTAGTCCCTGCTGCTGACCACGTGCAAATCTTGGAGAGGTCTTGTTGGGTAAAGCACTGCCTGTAAGCTCTCCTTCTTCCTGCCTTCCCGCTGGGTGGTTACTATACAGGGCAACTTGTCCTTTTGGAATCAGGGAGCATGCCAAACCTGGCTGGCCATCAGGGGTGTACTGCTGCATAGTGACTCCCAGGGACCGTCTGAGGAGATCCTAGAAATGGCTCTGAGCTCCCACACTTAGAGTCAATCCGTTCATTCACCATGGTTGAGGCAAAGCATCCCTTGATCTTTTCACGCTTCAGAGACTGAAATTTTCTTTTCAAAACAACTCTTACCACTCTTTATAATGTTGTATTTACATAAATGAAAGGTAGGAGAGAGAAGTGATTATGGGCCACATGAAGTGACTTGCCTTAGAGATGGTCGTGTATAGGGCAGTCATAGATAAAAACAGATGAATTGAAGTTAACCAGCAATTTAGCCAGTTTTCCTTAAAAGACACAGGAAAAAATTATCACAAAATTGTAAGTACCGGATATAATCTTTAATTTTTTTTTAAAGATTTATTTTTTATTTATTTGACAGAGAGAGAGATCAGAAGTAGGCAGAGAAGCAGGCAGAGAGAGAGAGAGGCGGAAGCAGTTTCCCTGCCGAGCAGAAAGCCCAATGCGGGGCTAGATCCCAGGACCCTGAGATCATGACCTGAGCCGAAAGCAGAGGCTTAACCCACTGAGCCACTCGGGCGCCCCTATAATCTTTAATTTTAATTGTTCAGAAATAATCTTGATTTCTTCTAAGTCACAACTTTTAAAACTAGAAATTAGGTTTGATAGCTCGGGTTATAATATTTTATCTGCTTCAGCTGAGGATGCTTTATAAAATACTGTGGTTCAGAAATAACTGAGTGCTTCTACATGGCTTCAGTGATTGTCACAAAAAACCCTCCATAGGTAAGGGTCCTCTAGATTTAATAGTTAATCCCAGGGTACAGAAAGAAAAATGAGGGGCAGAGAGGTTAAGACTCAAAGGCAAATGTTTAGGAGGCCCATGTGACACACAGGAATCAGAAGCCAGGTTTCTCTTTGTCAAATGCCTGCTCTCTACTCCAGGAAGACATTTAAATAATCTCTAGACATCAATAAATGTATCTGATGTGGACACTAATAGAAGAGAATTTTAAAGTTTTTAGAAATAAAAATACTTAGGCTTGGAACATTTAAAATTTTACCAGTTAATAGTCCAATGGCATGCACATCAGAAAGGTAACAAGAAACAGGAGAAATTAATTTTAATGATATATTTTAACTGAGTACAGGCATACCTCAGAGATGCTGCAGGATTGGTTCCAGACCACCACAATAAAGCGAATGTGGCAATAAAGCAAGTCAAATGAACTTCCTGGTTTCCCAGTGCATATAAAAGTAGTATTTACGGGGCACCTGGGTGGCTCAGTGGGTTAAAGCCTCTGCCTTCGGCTCAGGTCATGATCCCAGGGTCCTGGGATCGAGCCCCGCATCGGGCTCTCTGCTCAGTGGGGAGCCTGCTTCCTCCTCTCTCTCTCTCTGCCTGCCTCTCTGCCTGCTTATGATCTGTCAAATAAATAAATAAAAATCTTTAAAAAAAAAAAGTATTTACACTACACTCTACTAAGTGTGCAATAGCATTGTCTAAAAAAAAAGTGTACACACCTTAATTAACAATACTTTAGGGGTGCCTGGCTGGCTTAATCAATAGAGTATGTGACTCTTTATCTCAGGGTTGAGAGTTTGAGCCCCATGTTGGGTATAGAGATTACTTAAAAATAAAATCCTTTTAAAATTTATAATTATAAATTATAATTATAAATTTAAAAAGGATTTTATTTGAGAGTGAGCACAGAAGGAGAGTGAGAAGGAGAAGCAGACTCTCCAATTAGCAGGGAGCCTGACAAGGGGCTCGATACTAGGATGCTGAGATCATGTCCTGAGCTAAAGGCAGATGCTTAACTGACTGAGCCACCCAGACACCCCTAAAAATAAAATCTTTAAAAAATACTTTATTGCTAAGAAAATATGCTAACCATCACCTGCGCTTTCAGTGAGTCAATCTTTTTGCTGGTAGAGGGTCTTGCCTCGATGTTGATGGCTGCTCAATCACCAAGGTGGTGGTTGCTGAAGCCTGGCATGGCAGGGGCAATTTTTAAAAACAAGACAATGAAATTTCCTGTATGAATTGACTCTTTTCCTCATTAACTTTTTCTCTGTAGCATGTGATGCTATTTGATAGCATTTTACCCACAGTAGAATTTCTTTCAAAATTGGAGTCAAACCTCTGAACTCCTGCCACTGCTTTATCAACTAAGTTTATGTCATATTCTAAATCTTTGTCATTTCAACAGTCTTCACAGCATCTTCTCCAGGAGTTGATTCTACCTCAAGCAAGACTTTCTGTGCTCATCTATAAGAAGCAACTCCTCATCTGTTTAAGTTTCATCATGAGATTGCAGCAGTTCCAATATAATAATAATGAACAAGTTTGAAATATTGCAAGAATTACCAAAATTTGACAGACAGACAAAGTGAGCAAATGCTGTTGGAAAAATGGTGCTGACCTGCCAGACGCAGAGCTGCTGCAAACATTTGATTTGTAAGAAGTGCAAAAAGTGAAGCACAATAAGACAAGGTATGCCTTATATCTGCATTTTAGATATAAAATCACTACTTAAAAAGTATTAATGAGATATTTTATCTGTTTCTCACACTGAGTGTTCCAAATTTGGTACACATTTTACACTTACATTGTGTCTTAATTTGGATGTTAAATTTTCAGCCAAAACACGTGCTCCATATTTAGATTTCATGAAATTTACATTTGAAAAGGTCAATTCACATACCCAAATTATTGCTAGCATACTTAAAAGTTTTCCAGTAACTGAGTTAAGAATTGATATTTAATTAAAATTTTAAACAATCAAAAGTTCCTCAGTTGCACTCAGCACAATTAAAGTGCTCAAGAGTCACATGTGGCCAGTGGCCACTGTACTGGCAGCACTGATTTAAAGAGCCACAGGATGTTTGCTTAGGGTGTTGATATTAACGGGATGGCATTCAGAACAGATGGCTGGTACTCTCTTCTCAAAACAAAATAACTTTCTTATGGTTTAAACTATCTACTGTTCTCATCAACATATTATACATAATTTAAAACTTTCTTAATTATGTTTTCTTGTAATATGCCATGTTTTCTAGTAGACTTTAAGCTGCGTTCAGATTTTATGGATACATGCTTTCTGTTGAATTATGAAGAGGCTTATATAAATTCTAAAATGACTCAGTCGGTCCTTACCACAGTGCAAACACTGTGGTACTACAAAGTGTTAAACCACCCTCTAAAACCAGTGTTAAAAAAGACATCCCACCGTATTTTTTACAGAGCAATGATTCCTTGAATATTTACTTCAATGGAACAGTTCCTGGGACTCAAAAAGTCAAAATACTTTTATGCCTATGTTTCAGCTCTCCAGTTTACTTATTTCTTTACAAGTCGAATATTTTAAAAATAAAGGCTAACCACATAGGTAATAGACTGAACGACGGCAGCTATAGAATTTCTTATTTAACTTAAACCTTTGTGACCCTTGAAATTATAAAATCCAATGATCAAAACAGATGCTTAAATCTTTAATGAAAATGAGTAATTAATCCTGTGCTCAAACTGGCATGAGACGAGAACGAGGTGCAAATGCCAGAGCCTGTTAAGTGTGTATGAAGGCAAGACACCGCCACCTGCTACATCTTGGACCTAATGCCTCCAGCTTGGTCCCGCAGCTCCATCGCTGCGATTGCTGAGAGGTGGACTTCATCGGGCCCGTCTGCTAAGCGCAGGGTTCGTGTTAGGGCATACCTGGAAAAAACAAAAGGAGCAGGAATGGCAGGAGTTATTGACCAGGAACATCATACTTCAATGTCAGTCACTGACTCTAAGCCAAGACTATTCATTTTTGAACTCTCGCCAAGACAATAAAAAGAACACAAAGAGAATCAAGGAAAGTAAGCCTAAGAGTGTATGAAATGCCACAGAAAGTTCTCACTTTGGGGAGAGAAATCTTAAATGGCCCAGTGCAGTGGGCTTAATCTCTGTCTTGGTTTGCTTTAGGGTTCTAGAAGTTGCTAGAACTAAGAGATATCTTAGGTAAGCCACATGGAGTGAAGTATAAATATGTAATACTTATATACTGTAAATATGTAGTACTATATATTTAGTTCTTATGGTTAAAAATGGATGGGAAAAACTGGTGGGGCACAAGACTCTTGTCTCCAGTGTGGGAGAGAAGGTGGCAGGGGGACCTTGTAGTGAGGCACTGGAGAGTGTTCCTTGACTCCCAGCAACCAGAATCTGGACATTAGATGGTCACTGGCCTGAGGCATCCCTGTGGAGGGGGCAAACAGTCCTAAGGACATACCCAAGCCTGGGTCTGGGTGCCCTGTGTCATCTGTGCTTCTGTCACATCATTCTGGTTTCGGGGTGAACCCCCAATGTCATTTCCTCGCTAGCGCATGAACCCCAATGTGGGAAAAGTTGACATCATTGAGCAAAATGATAACTGTAATCATAAGAGCAACTATTTATTGGTACTGGGTACCTATATTACCTTATTTAGCCTTGAATTATACTTTTAGTATCTTTGTTTTCTTTTGAAACAATAAGGGTCAAGGCAGCTATAGATTTTTAATTCCATTCCATTCCAAGCCTGTCAAATGTAGATGATTACTAAGTGACATCTACTTACATGTTAGCCAGAGGGTAATCCTGGGAAACACCCGCACCTCCACACACTTGGATCGCCCGGTCAATAATTTTGCAGACAGTCCGAGGGGCAGCCACTTTAATCATTGCTATCTACATAAGCAAGATAAAAAAGGAATGTTCCTTTCTTAGGAAAGGAACAATGTCACAGAATTTGATATAGTCTGTATTTTCTTTGTGAAATGAGACAAGGGAACTTTCCCACATGAATTCATCACTGAAACAGGATCTTTGATAGAAGCCAAGAAAGAGATTCATTGTAATGAGGCTAATGGCCATAATTCTGTCAATATAGACATTCTGGAAAGAGATGTCTCTTCCAAATTATATTTTATTACTTATGACTTGCCTTGTTTCCAAAAGGATTTAAGGCAGATGATAAATCACATTTATCACCTTAGGGATCTTAAAAAAAATTCAAGAGCCTTCATTAATCAGTTTTCTCTTAGCAATTTTTATTGGTTTTTAGAATTAAACAATTATATTCTTACTCCATATCAGCCAGAAACATAAAAAGATAGCAGATGAGATACATCTTTTACGAAGCATTTATACCATGTGGTAGCAAAGTGCTGTGCACTCTGTATCACCTTGGTCACTCTTCACTAGAACCCTAGGCCACAGGCAACAAGGTCAGATACTTTGCCCAAGACCACATGCCAGAAAGTGACATACTGGGTATAATTCCAAGTCTGTATAGTCTTGGATTTCCCTACTCCCTGGTGCTGCATCTCAAGAATGCTGAAGATATTCTACATCCTGAAAATCATTCCCTAAAACAGGCAAGTGAAAGGAAAACTAGCAAGTGACATATATTTATAATCTTGAAACCAAAATCACAGAAGTTGTTTCCAATATTCTGAGTACCATCAAGGTACCACAAAACCTGAAAAGCCCAGTGGGTGAAAGAAACTGAAGAAGGCTTGGCAGACAGTGGCCCAAGGGGCCTTACCTCCTTCTTAGCACCAGCGCTGCCCAGAGTGTCAATGCTGTGGGCGGCTTTCAGGGTCAACAGACGTATCTTCTCAATGGCAATGCGGCTTTCAGCAATCCAGTGAGCCACAACCTCCTGCAGGGCAGCAAAGGGCAGCAAAAAGGAGGACTGGATAAGCTGGCATGAGGTCCACATCTAACACGACCTTGTAGCTTGGCGAAACACTCTAGGCCAATGACTGTTCCCAAGCCTTACTTTGTTGTTTAATGGCGGAGTTCATTTATTTGATATGTACCAGCCAACCACGTACTTGAGCAATGCGAAAGTTAACACTGCCAGACTTTAGTTAACAATGCTAGACATTTTCTTTGCTGAGAAAGATAATTTATTTTGGATATCTTGATGTCTAAAGTCAAGATGGCTGAACTGAGCAACCATCTTATTGCTAAAACATTCCTCCCTGGCCCTCCTGAGTGCTAATCTTATAGTCTCATTGAAACTCGGATAAATATCTGATGGTGGACTTGTTTATAGACAATTGAGATGATCCCCAGGACAATGTCAGTGTGGGGAAGGTGCAGCAGTCCTTTGTTGTGTTATTTAGTAACAGTGACCTTTGCCTTTGATGAACAGTTGTATGAACTGTACCACATGTATAGATTGCTGTAACCACAATCAAGGTACAGAGCAGTTCCATCTCCTCTTTAGAGCTGCTGCCCCTTTTTAGTCATACCCTCCCCGACCTCTAAACTCTCACAACCACTGATGGTAAGTTATCAGCTACTATCGTTTTGCCTTTCTCAGAATGTCATGTAAATGGAATCATGTAGTATGTATTTCTTTAGAGACTGGCTTCTTTCACTCAGCATAATGCTTGTGATTGTCACGGACCAAGTTGTTCTGTGTACCAACAACTGTCCATTCCTTTTTATCGTTGAGTAGTATCCCATTGTAAGGATGTACCAGTTTGTTTATCCATTCACCCGCTGAAGGATATTTGGGTTGTTTCTAGTTTTTGGTGATTATTAACAGAGCTTCTGTAATCATGTGCATACAGGTTTCTGTAGGACTATACTTTTCATTTTTTAAAGCAAATGCAGGGAACAGGACTACTAGGTAATCTGGTAAATGCTTATAAGAAACTGTCAAACAGTTTTCCAGACCAACTGTATCATTTTGCATTCCCACTAGTAGTATATAATAGTTTCAACTGCTCTCTGAAACATTAGCACTTGGTATTGTATTTTTTTTTTAAATATAAGCCAGAAACATAAAAAGATAGGAGGTGAGTCATTTTATTAGTCATTTTAACAGTGCAGAGCTATTTCATGGTAGTTTAAATTTGCATTTTCCTATGACTAATGATGCTGATCACCTCTTGATGGGCTTATTTTCTGTCTCTATATTCTCTTTGGTGACATGTCTGTTCACGTCATATCCCCACTTTTTATTTTTTTTATTTATTTTTTTAAAAGATTTTATTTATTTATTTGACAGACAGAGATCACAAGTAGGCAGAGAGGCAGGCAGAGAGAGAGGAGGAAGCAGGTTTCCTGCTGAGCAGAGAGCCCGATGCGGGGCTCGATCCCAGGACCCCGGGATTATGACCTGAGCCGAAGGCAGAGGCTTTAACCCACTGAAGCCACCCAGGTGCCCCACATCCCCACTTTTTAAATTGGATTGTTCTCCTACTGCTGTTTAGAGAGCTCTTTATTAAAGATACAAGTCAACTGTCACATGGGCAATTTCCAAATATCTTCTCCCAGTATGTTACATTTTCATTCTCTTAAGAGTAACTTTCAAAGTACAAATGTGATTAAATTTAATGATGTCCAATTTGCCAATTTTTTCTCTTATCGGTTGTGCTTCTGGTGCGTGTCTTAAGAACATTTTGCTTAATCTTGTCACAAAGACTCATTCCTATTTTTTTCCCTAAAAGTTACATAGTTTTATCTTTTACATTTAGATCTATGGTTTACTTGGAGTTAAATTTTGTGTGAGGTGTAAGGTTTAGGACAAGTTTCATTTTTTTTGCCTATGAATGTCCAACTGTTCCACCCCCACTTACTATAGAGATTAACCTTTCCCCATTGAATGGTCTTTACTTTGTTTTGTTTTGGTTATTTTTTTCATCCATTCCATCACTCTATGATGTGATTAAATAGCGTATTTACATTTAAAATAGTTAATGAGGGGCGCCTGGGTGGCTCAGTGGGTTAGGGCCTCTGCCTTCGGCTCAGGTCATGATCCCAGAGTCCTGGGATAGAGTCCCACATCAGGCTCTCTGCTCAGCGGGGAGCCTGCTTCCTCCTCTCTCTCTGCCTGCCTCTCTGCCTACTTGTGATCTCTGTCAAATAAATAAAATCTTTAAAAAAATAAAAATAAAATAGTTACTGATAGATATGTTCTTATTGCCATTTTGCTAATTGTTTTCTCATTGTTTTTGTAGTTCTTTGCTCCTTCCCTCCTCTCTTGGTCTCTTTCCTTGTGATTCGTGACTTTTGAAAGTTTTCTGTTTCGCTAGGCTCCGCCTACCCAAACCTTCAGCTAAATAGGGTGGATTTCTGTTGGAGGTATTTTTCAAAAATTTTTGTCTGTGCTCAGAGGCATTTTCAGTTTGTTAACTTTTTCAGCTCCAAGTCTGGAATGTTATTAGGCAAAAAGAAAACCCAGGGAACTCACTACCATGTTGTTCTTTTAGTTTAGCCAGTCTCCCACCTCCTCTTCACCTATCAGAGTCTTCCAGTGTTTGTTTTATAGCTAATACCCAGGTTTTTAGTTGTATTCAGCAAAAGGAATGGGGGAAATTACATCTGTTTCATCTTTCTGGAAGTAGAAGTCACTGGAAATGACATTATTAATCTATATAGGCACCTATAAACTGCAATGCAGAACTCTCTGGGAATAGCTGGGTTGGGGAATGGGGGTTGGAGCTGAAGCTGAAGTGGAGGCTCCCTGACTCCAGATCTGGGCCTTGGAACCCACACATTCAGGCATGTGTGCAGAGCACATTATTTAACAACTTAAATGAAGTGGACCAATTTGTCAAGATTCATAAACTACCAAAACTCACTGCAGGTGAAATAGAGTATTCTACAATATTAAAGAAGTTGAATTCACAGTTTAAAAGCTCCTGAAATAAGAATGATCAGGTCCAGATAGTATTACTGGTAAATGTTACTAAATAATTAAAGAAGAAATAATACCAATTCTATGCAATCTCTTCTACAAAGTAGAAATGGAGGAAACACTTGCCAACTCATTTTATGAGGCCAGAATTGCCCTAATCCAAAACCAGATAAGAATAAACAAGACCAATATAGATGTAAAAACCTATGAGGAAATAAAGTCCAGTAATATATAAAAAGAATGTTACACCACAACCAAGTAAGATTTATCCCAGGAATGCAAGGTTCATTCATATTAAAAAATCAATTACTAAGAAAAATAATTATTGTAATATGCCATATTAACCCGAAAAAGAGAAAGTACATGATCATGTCAGTTGATCCTGAATAGCACTTGACAAAATTCAGCATGTATTCATAATAAAAACTCTCAGCAAACTAGGAATAGAAAGGAACTTATTCAACCCAATGTAGAGCATCTAAAAAATTCTACAGTTAACATACTTAATGATGAAAGACTAAGTGCTTTTCCCCCAACACTGGGAACAAAGCAAGGATGTTTACTCTAACCACTCCTATTTATCATCATTGAGGGAAGTCCTAGCCAATGCAGTGAGTCAAGAGAAAGAAATTGCATATAGTTTGGGGGGAAAAAAAGAGGTAAAACTATCCATATTCACAGACAACGTGATTGTTAGAAAATCCTTAGGATACTACCAAACAAAGTAACCTTCCTAGAACTAATAGAGTTTAGGAAAAATCATGGGATACAAGATCAACACATAACATCAATTTTTTGTCTATATACTAGCATTGAACAGTTGGAACTGAATTTTTAAAAATGCTACTTACAAGAGAATTTTTAAAAGGCACAAATCTAACAAAATGCATTGTATCCAAATGCTAAAAATTATAAAATTGATTAAAAAAAAAAGGAAACCTAAATATAGAGGAATACTGTTTGTGGACTGTTAGACTAATAGTACAGATGTCAGCTGTCTTCAAATTCTTCTACAGATTTAGTGTAATTCCAATCTGAATTTCAGCAGGACATTTTTGTGGATATAAATATACCTGTCCTAATATATAAATATATACCTTTCCTAAAAATTATGTGAAATGCAAAGAAACTAAAATAACAAAAACAATTTGAAACAGAAGAAAGTTAGAGGAATCAGATCATTACCTGATCTGAAGACTGTGTGGTATTAGCAAAGGGAGAGATGATAGGTCTTTGGAACAGAAGAGACTCCAGAAATCGACTCACAAAAATATGAATTGGGCTCTCACTCAGTGGAGTGTGCTTTTCCCTCTCCCTCTGCCCCCTGCCCCCGGACTTGTGCTCTCTTTCTCATGCTCTATCAAACAAATAAAATCTTTAAAAAAAATAGAAATATTAAAAAATAAAACAAAAACTGTTGGGACACCTAGCTGGCTCAGTTGTTTGAGCATGTAACTCTCTGGGTCATGAATTCAAGCCTTACTTAAAAACAGGAGCCTACTTAAAAACAACAACAAACCATGCCAAGAGATAAAGAAGGGCAATATATATATATATATATATATATATATATATATATATATATATGGCACTCCACTTACATCAGTGGATAGATCATTGGGGCAGAAAGTCAACAAAGAAACAGTGTCTTTGAATGGCACATTAGATTAGATGGACTTAACATATACAGGGAATATTCCACCCCAAAACAAAGAATATACATTCTTTTCAAGTGCACATGGAACATTCTCCAGGATAGATCACATTAGGTCACAAAATAAGCCTCAACAGATTTAGGAAAATTGTAATCATATTAAGCATCTTTTCCAACCACAATGGTATAAAACTAGATATCAATTACAACCAAAAAAAAAAAAAAAAAGGAAAAACACAAACATGTGGAGGCTAAACAACAAGCTACTAAATAACCAATGAATTAACAAAGATATCAAAGAGGAAATTAAAAAATACATGGAGACAAAATGAAAACACAATGATTCAGTCTATGAAGTGCAGTAAAAGCAGTTGTAAGAAGAAAGTTTATAGTAATACAGATCTAGAAACAAGAAAAATCTCAAACAATCTAATCTTACACCTAAATTAACTAGGAAAAGAACAGATAAATACCTAAGTTAGTGGAAGTTAGGAGATAATAAAGATCAGAGCAGAAATAAAATCGATAAACCATTAGCTAGCCTCATCAAGAAAAAAACAGAGAAGACCTAAATAAAATCAGAAATGAAAGAGAAGTAACAGTTGACACCACAGAAATTGATTAAATACAATTAATTAGAAGAGACTACTATGAACAGTTATATGCCAACAAAATGGGCATCCTATAAGAAGCGGATAAATTCCTGGAAACATACAATCTTCCAAAAATGAGTCAGGAAGAATGATTACTGGTAATGACATGATTCAATAATAATAAAAAATTCTCAACAAACAAGAACTAGATGGCTTCTTAATTCTACCAAACATTTAAAGAGTTATTAACTATTCTCAAACTATTCCCAAGAATAAAAGAGGAAGGAAAGCTTTCAAATTCTTCCTACAACACCACCATTATGCTGAAATTAAAGTGAGATAGAAACTACAAAACAAGAAAACTGCAGGCCAATATCCCTGATGAACATAGATGGCAAAAATCCTCAACACCACAGTATAATAAAGGGTCATCAACCACAATCAAGTGGGATTTATTTTGGGGATGCCAGGATGGTTCAATATCTGTAAAATCAATCAATTGGTATACCACATTAACAAAATGAAGGATAAAAATAATATGATTATCTCAATAGATGCAGAAATAGCATTTGACACAATTCAACTTCTGTTCATGATAATAACTCTCAACAATATGGGTATAGTGGGGACATACATATTATACATCAATATAATAAAGACTATAAATGACAACTCCACAGCATCATACTCAATGGTGAAAAACCAAGAGCTTTTCCCCTAAAATCATGAATAAGACAAGGATGTTCACTCTCACCAATTTTAATTGAATATAGTGAATTAATACCCATTCTTCTCAAACTATTCTAGAAGATACAAGAGGAAGGAAAACTTACAAATTCATTCTAAAGGCATTAGTACTCTGACACCAAAACCAGATAAAGACACCACAAGAAAAGAGAACTACAGGCCAATATCTCTGATGGATATAGACGCAAAATCCTCAACAAAATAGTAAACAGAACCCAACAGTACATTAAAAAAATCATTCACCATAATCAAGTGGGATTTATCCCCAAGATGCAAGGGTGATTCAATATTTGCAAAACAATCAGTGTGATACATCACATCAGTAAGAAAGGACAAAAACCATATGATCATTTCCATGGATGCAGAAAAAGCAGATAAAGTACAACATCTATTCGTGATAAAAACCCTCTGCAAGGTAGCCTCATCAAAGAAACTAAAGTCTCAGCAAAGAAGTAAAAGATACAAATAAAAACCAATTAGATATTTTATAGCTGAAAAATGTAATAATTTTTTAAAAGATTTATGAGAGAGAGAGAGAGAGAGAGAAAGAGAGAGAGTGTGGGAGTGAGCAAGGGTAGAGGCAGAGGGAGAAGCAGACTCCTTATTGAGTAGGGAGCCAGACATAGGGCTGGATCCCAGGACTCTGGGACCTGAGCTGAAGGCAGATGCTTAACTGACTGAGCAACCCAGGTGTCCCTGAAAAATGTAATAGTTTAAATAAAAAGCTCAGTGGAGGGCTCAAGAGCAGAATGGCAGGGAAGAGGAACAAATTAGTCAACTGGAAGATAGGACAATAGAAATTGTCAGTCTGAACCAAAGAGAAAACAGGCTGAAAAATATATTTAAAAGAAACCATCTTAGGGACCTGTGAACTAAAACAAAAGATCTAACATTCATGTCATCAAAGTCCAAGAAGTAGAGAGAGGGAAAGACTGAAAAAATACTCAAAGAAATAGCAGTGAAAACTTCCCAGATGTGGCAAGAGATAAAACGTACAGATTCAAGAGGCTGAGTGAACACAAAGCAGGATAAACTGAAGAAATTCAAAAGACACATCATAATTAAACTTCTAAAAAGTGACACAACTGTAAATGCAGCCAGAAGAATGACATTTCACCTATAGGGGAAATATGTATATGCCAGAAGAAGGTGGCATGATATTTTTCAAGTACTAAAAGAAAAGAATTGTCAACACAGAATCCTATACCCAATGAGGATATACATCAGGAATGAAGGAGAAATCAAGATGTACTCAGATAAAGAAAAACAAACAAAAATGTCACCTATAGACTCTTAAAAGAATGGCTAAAGGAATTTCCCTAAACAGAAAGAGGAACCTTAAGAAATCAGGAAGAAAGAATGAACACAGTAAGAAAATATATAGTTAAATACAATTGGCTTTTCTTTGCTTCTTGAATTTTCTAAATTATGTTTAACAGTTGAAGTAAAAATTTTAACACTATGATGTCATTCTAAATTTATGTAGAAGAAATATTGAAGACAATTATAAATGAAGGAGGTTAAAGAGACTTAAATTAAGGGAGATAAAGTTTCTATACTCCATTCAAACGGATAAAATGAGGACACTGGTAGACTGATAAAATACATGCATTTATACAAATATGTATATATTTATATAATGTAATACCTAGACCAATCACTAAAAGAGCTAGGGGTGCCTGAGTGGTTTAGTCATTAAGCATTTGCCTTTGGCTCAGGTCATGATCCCAGGGTCCTGGGATCAGGCCCCACATTGCGTTTCCTGCTTGGCGGTGGGAAGTCTGCTTCTCCCTCTCCCACTCCTCCTGCTTGTGTTCTGTCTCTTGCTGTGTCTCTGACAAGTAAATAAATAAATAAAATCTTTAAAAAAAAATAAAATAAAAGAGCTATACAAAAAGGTATACCCAGAAACACTACAGATGAATCAAACTGGAATTCTAAAAATGTTAAATTAATCTAAAGGAATGCAGGAAAGAGAAAACAAATGAAAAACAGAGAACATAAAACAATAAATTAAATGGCACACTTAAGTTATAACATGAATTATTACAAAGGCAAAGACTGATAGAGTGGATTAAAAACAAGAACCACCTAAGTGCCAACTAGAAGAAATTCACTTCAAATATAATGATATAAGCAAGCTAAAAACAAAACAAAAAAATAAAAAATATGTAATATGCAAACAATCACATGAAAGCAGGACCAGCTATATTACTATCAGATGAAGCAGAACAAAGAAAATTACCAAAGACAGAGAGGGTCATTATATAATGATAAAAGGGTAAATCCATCAAGAAGTAGTAGCAATCTTAAATGTGTATGCAGCAAACAATGGAGCTGCTGACTATGTAAGACAAAACCTGACAGAAATGAAAGGAGCAGTAAACAAATCCACAATCCTAGCTGGAGCTTCAACACCCCTCTCCCAACTACTGATAGAACAACTAGACAGAAAATCAGCCAGAATACAGAGGAATTCAACAACACCAACAAGCAACAGGATCTAAGAGACATTTACAGAACATTCCACCCAAAAACAGGAGAATACACATTCTTTTCCAATGTTCTCAAACAGTAAGAGAAACAATATCCTGAGCCACAAAACAAATCTCAACAAATTTGTAAGAAATTAAATAATACAGTTTGTTCTGTAACCACAATGGAATCAAACTAGAAATTAAGAACAGAGTAACAGGAAAATCTCCAAACACTTGGAAACTAAATAACACAGTTCTTAAATAATTCATGTGTCAAGGAAGAGGCTCAAAGAAAATTGAAAAATACATTGAGCTGAATTAACATGAAAACACAATATATCACAATTTGTGTGACACAGGTAAAGCAGTACTGAGAGGGAAATTTATAGCACTAAAAAACATACATTAAAAAGGAGGAAAAGTCTCAAATCAATGATGGATGCTACCACTTCAAGAACCAAAATAAATCCAAAAAGCAAAACAAACACAAGGAAGCAAAAGGAAGTATATAATAAAGAGCAGAAGTCAATAAAATAGAGAAAATCAATGAAACACATATCTTGTTAATATTAAGCCCTAATATAACAACTGCATTTTATAGTTTTGTATGTTAATAATTAACATATTTTATATTCTTTGAAAAGATCGGTAAAAGCAACAGACCTCTAGCAAGACTGACAAAGGAAAAAGTAGGCACAAATTACTAATGTCAAGAATGAAACAGGAGATATATCACTAAAGAATATAGAGACCAAACCTTTATCATAAAATCCTACAAGCAACCGAACATTCAGGATTGATTCAGCAATGAAACTCAGTAGATAATAACAGATACTTCTGGTTGGCCATAATGAGTTTTTTGTTGTTGTTGTTTCCATTCCTCGTCATAGAACTGATATTTACAGTGGAGAATAATTTGTTAAGTTTGATCAGCAGCCAATTACAGTGCTATTACTTGATCCACATTAACCTTCCACAGTCATTTTTATGCTTGGTTATATTTGCTGCAGTACATTTCTTAAATGGTGGTATTTGATCAGTTTGCTTAGAACACTGATGTTCAACATAACAGCTGCTAAAAACCACATGTGGCTACTGAGCATCTGAAATACGCCTCGTCGGAATTAAGATGCATCATAAATGGGAACTATACACCCAATTTAGTAAAATCAGTAGTTTTAAAAAAAAGATGTAAAATACCTTAATCTTTTTATATTGATTTCATTTTGAAGTGATAACATTTTGAATACACTGGGCTAAATAAAATAGATTATAAAAATCAAATTCATCATTCTTTTTACTTTTAAAAAATGTAGCTATTAGAAATTTTTTTTATTTAACTAAAGCTTTTTTTTTTTTTTAATGTTCAGTTACTAGAACGTATTTCTATTGGATGACTCTAGAGGTTGAACCAAGGCTCTAAATTAACAACTTCAAATAAGCCCCAGCAGTAAGTATCTTTTTGATAACTATAAAGCTGGGTGATTATAACTTCATGAACAGATCACAAATACATTTATTTTTTAACTTTCGAATAAAAGAAAGTGTTCTCAGTTGGGTCTCTACTGACCCTTGATTTGCTGAAAAGCATTCAGAAACTGAGTGCTCTAAGGAGGTGCCAGATTAATTTACTAAGACATTATTTTGATACAGAACTTTTTGCTTTAGTGCCTGAAATAATTTAGAAGGCAGCTGGAAAAGAGTCTCCAAATTCAGGGAAATGGAATGTTACATACATAAACTGAAAAAAAAAAATCTGGCTCATATTTTTGTTTATGGCATGCCTCAACATCTCTTTTGCTTCTGCCAGATCATTTTCTTTGTGCCAAATGCAAGAAGTTTCCAGTGAAGGGAGGCATGTTTTTGAAAAGCTCAGGCTTGTTCTGCTTGATACATTAACTTACAAAAAGCAGGAGGGAAATTTCCCTCTGGTATAATGTTAAAAACATCTCTCATGAAACTTAAGGAGAGAGCTTTTATGTGTTCAAGATGTCTCTGCATCTCTCCTTGTCCTCCCTGCATTCTGCTCCAGGGTTTGGATGGCAATCTTGAAAAGAGAAAAGTATAGGAAGTGAAATTGATGCCATGAGCAAACTCTTTAGCTCCTACTCAGAGCAGCATGGAGTTGCATCCATGGTCCCAAAAGTTGATACCTTATTTTACTTCCTCCCACAGTGTCCATCCAACAGCTGAACTCCTTGCCCTTGCCATATACTAAAAGGGCTCCCCACAAAATTATCCCTAGGTGTGCACCATAAAATAGGTTATATTTTTCCATAAGAACAGTGTTATAACTAAATCACAGATATGCTGAATAGTATTTCACAAAAAGAAAACACAGTCTATAGGAATTTAAGGTAAAAAATATTCTGTGAAATTTTAAAAGATGCTCACAAATGTACAAGGGGACCAGTGTACTAAAATGTACATGTCCAGCAAACACAAATACAATTTTATTAGCCTACGTTTGACCTAACACTAAAATGTTAGCAATCCTAAATACTGAACATTTAAGAATAATTTTTCTTGCCTTCTTAAAAGAAGGGCTTTTGGAATATGATTTGAATATCCCACTTATAAAGTTTCGCAAGGAAGTCAGAATGACTGCTTCTTTTCCCTCTTGATAAATATTCTCTAATTTTGATTATATTGGGCACATGTAACTATATTGTTTATTGTGCTTTGTAAAGAACAGACTCCATAGTACATAACTTATAGATGGGAATTCAAAAAATCATGAACATCCCACCAAATATTGGTCCCGTTTCTACTTGCATTTCTCCAGTAACAGGGAACTCACTTCCTACAGAAGCAGGCCATTCCATTTTTTAGATCTCTCTCCTCTCACTGAGTTGTAGGTTATTTTCCTGTATTTCCCCACTTATTACTAATTCCCTTCAGAAAGCCAAAGAACAAGGCAAATCCTTCTTCTTTATGCCAGCCCTCTCAGATCCACAGAGAATGCTAATGTACCAGGTTCTCTAGAGAACAAGAGTCTGAGAAAGTTGAAGGAACTGTCCATACTCTTTGTGCTGTGCTGAAGCATGTTGGGAATTATTTAATCTTTCACAAAGTTAAAGATCTCTCATTAGACTATATTTAAGTACAGAAAAATATACTTTGTGGAAAAAAAGCATCTTATTTACATAGAGGAAATCTCCCTAAGATCAATAATGCTGTTTTGTTACAAGGTCAGTGAGTGCATGGGGCTATAGTAAATTCAAATAAATAATCATCCTTACATGTGAAAATAGTTTCTTCTTAAAGGACACCCTCTGTGTTGCCCGTTCACACATAATCTGCAAAGCGTGTTCTGCCACCCCTACTATTCTCATACAGTGATGGATTCTGCCTGGTCCAAGGCGGCCTTGGGCAATTTCAAATCCCCTACCTTCACCTGTAAGAAAGAAAGAAAGAACATGAAAGTGGCCACAGCCCACTTATTTTGTTATTTACACAAATCTTGAGAAAACGATGAACTGCCCCCTCAATGAGAATTGTGGCATTCTGGTAGGAAAAAAGTCAGCTCTGTAATAATGTTCATTATTTTTGGAACTTTTGATTTCTATGTTTTTTAAACTACCACTGTTAAACATTTTAATCCAATTCAGGAACTGTCTCTTGAGTACCAACTATCCATATATTTTTTAAGTGCCACACTGGTTACGAAGATAGATAAGACACGGTCCCTACACTAGGAGTTCAGAATCCAGAAGCAGGGGCAAGGATGCTAGGGATAAGGGATATGGAGGAGAACAAAGAAAGGCAAAGGAGGGCCTGGCAGGCAGCAGGGGCTTGTTGAGTGGATAGGGTGAAGAGCACAAAACCATTCTGAAAGAAGTGCCATTTGAGATGTTCTCTGAAGGTTGGGTAGGATTTTAGTAAGCAAGAGGATGAGGTCATTCCAGGCATTCAATATGCAAAGTTATTTATGCTTCTAATGTGTTTATATATAAGACTTGAATTCAGAAAGAACATTGAGGTTTTCTTAGAACAAGTGGAGACCTGAAAGTCATGTTTTAGGAAAAAGTATATTGCTCTGAATTGTACATTTTTTATACTTAGCTATGTTTTCAATTGATGTGATATATAAAACCAAATCAAACACTTAAATATTATTCCATGTAAAAAAAAAAATCCACCATGAACAATGTTGCCTCATAAGTGGAATAGGAGGGAAAAGTATCTAAATCAAAGTATATTTCTTATCTTTTTCAGATTTAGACCTGAAAATATTTTAGTACACAATACTGGAGAATCATCTCTCCAATTTATCTCACCTAGTATTAAATTGGTGGCAGGAACTCTTACTTGATTAAAATGAATCTCAAAATGTCCTCCATGGAAATTATCTATAAAATAGAAAACATAATTTTAAAGAGTGAAATGAGTTGACCAAAAAAATATTCATATATAATTAATAATTACTCAAAGAAATTACTCAGAAGTAGGACTTAAGAGCCTTATACGTCAGATATTCCTAGGTAGACCTCAAGCTCTGAACCCTTAGCACTCCATATCCTAGAAAACTCATCAACTGTTCCACTTAGAAGAGATTTTAGAAATCATTTGATCTAGAGTTTCAAATTCTTTTCTGAAGTTGCAGAGTTACTAAAATGGAAGGTGGCTTCATAGACCCAATCAGATTATCTTACTATTATTTTATTACTGCTTCTTCTTTGAGACTTCTAATATATGGGTTTCCATAGAAAATTTTGCTTGGAAAGAGAAAAAGTTTCCAGTGGTTCAAAAATTAAAAGTGAGTAATGTAATTCAAGTTTCTTATTTTATCATTGTGTAAATCAATGCCTGAAGAGGCAAAGAGCCTCCTGCAAGGGACAGAGCAGGCTCAGTATTCAAAACAAAGCAGTGACTGGACTTTGAGGTATGTTTACTCCCAGTCCAGGCTTGTTCCCTATGTTTGCCTCTTGGAAATGCTGGCATTTGATGAAGACTGGGAACATTTCTGTCTTTACATCATACCGCCTGCCCCTCCTCCTGCTCCCCACCCACCCTTCATCAAGTTCTGGAGATAATCTCATGCAAATTCCACACCCTTTTCCTGTCAGAATAGACATTAATAATTGATCTTCTCCACAATTGTTTCTTTTGGCCTTGGGCATGGGAGTTGGAGAGGTGCTGGTGAATTTGTCTCACTGAAAATTCAAATACAGGTTCTGCAATAGAGGTGATTTCCAGGCAATTTAAATTATAAATCCATTTTGGGGGTCTTCAGACCATTGCTCTGCAACCCAACAAATCCCCATGCACAATTTCCTCTAGTGAGCTTATTCATCACCATCTTGCAAACTATGCTTAGTCTGTGGGTATATTCTACAGCTGCATCCTGTGGGAGGTGATGTCAAATGTTCTCCAAAACTCCAAGTCTTACATCTGGTATTGAACATTTTTATTAGCCATATTCAACAATAAAGACAAAGCCAGGGTCACCACAGAAGATCATATGGATCAGGTTCAATAAACTTTTCCATAGCATTTACCTGCTGATTTGCTGTAATTTAATTATTTATGTGTTTGTAGTTATTGCTACTCTCTCCTTCCCCTAGCATGTAAACTCCATGAGGGCATAGATCCTAGCCTATTGTGTTCGCTGATGTATTCCAAGCACCTAGAACAGTGGTCAGCCCTCAATAAATACTTGCTGAGTGAATGACCTGAGCAGCAAGAGAACAATGAACAAGGAGCCTGAGGTAGGTAATAGGAAACAAAAGTATCCTTGCTTTTTAGAAATTCCACCCAAAGAACAGAAGGAAGGAAAAGTTTTGCATTCAAATCAGTCAAAATTCATTGCTTATTAATAGTTTTTGTAGTTCGATTGGTTAAGAAAGCTAAACTTGAAGACAAAAGTGAATTTTATTGGGGTGCCTGGGTGGCTCAGTTGGTTAAGCATCCATCTCTTGATTTTGGCTGGAGTCATGATCTCGGGGTCATGCTCTTAAGGCCTGCACTGGGTTACGCACTGGGCCTGGAGCCTATTTAAGATTCTCTCTCTCCCTCTGTCCCCCACCCCCATTTTTGCTCTCTCTCTCAAAAAAAAAAAGTGAATTTTATTATTGATTACTTAGATTTAATTTTTCTACGTCTGTTTCATTATAGCATTCTCCAGGATGACAGAAGCATCAGTCTTAGTTGCTGTTCCTTGAATACAATCTACCCTTTCCAAAAAGGAAACAAAATGAAGTCCAATGCTACATCACTTCTCTCTCTTTGCTTTATTCTGAGTTCCACCAGCATTTATATGAAGATAGTCATCAGCACTAAAGGACTTCTAAGAATACATCTCCTACATTATAATACTATGTGTTCCCTTAAGTGTTATTGCATATTTCAGTCGTCCTGCTTGCTAATGCATGCTCATATTGGTTGAGTACTTACCCATGTAGCCAAACACTGACAAAGGCCTTATTATTTCTACTCCAGGTGTGTTGATAGGGACAAGAACCATGCTGTGTTGTTTGTATCTAGTTAAAGAAAAACAGATGTTAGGAAAAGTGTGCTAAGTGGAAAAATAAAACAGATCCTAGGTGGAGTTGCAATTGTCATTTTTGTTGTTATTATGTAATCATGTAAGCAATGATGTGTGGAATGGGAATTGTGTAAAAGACATACATCAAGCAGAGTTGGATGTTGGCTGTGATCTGGAACAGTAACAATGATTTGAAAATAAGTTAGTTATTTGAGGATTCTCGTTGCTCAGCAATGGAAACTGGGAACTGATACACAATATCAAATTTTGCAAGACTCTATCAACTTTGATCTATATATCTAATCACTTAGTTACTTACAGACAGTTCTGAAAATTTTTATGTATTTTATAATCTGATCCAAACAGCTCTGAGGATTCAGCAACACTTTTTAATGCAGGAAATTCCACAGTGAAGAACATAGAGCAACACTTCCTGAAATGATTCTTAAATATTATCTTATAGTGAAATAACTGTGAAACACAAATGTGACATTAATCTCATATTTTATATTATCATGATTTGTAAGTCCAAATGGTGTATTTAAAAATATATATATATTTTAGAGTGGGAGGGAGAGACAGAGGTGGGAGGAAGAGACAGAGGTGGGAGGGGCAGAAGGAGAGAATCTTAAGCAGGCTCCATGCCCAGGGCAGAGCCTGACACAGGGCTCAGTCTCACAATCTTGAGATCATGACCTGAGTGGAAATCAAGAGTTGGACACTTAACGGAGCCACCCAGGTGCCCTGACCAAATGGCAAATTTTAAGTAAATTATGTGGATAGAAAGCGCAATTCTTATTCCCAAATGGATTTCTCAATCACAATTATTTTATTACCTGGCTGCAGAGGCATTTTTAGTTCTTCCCAAAACAATTGCAATTGTGCACTTTGGATTTCCAGCTCCTAAAGCCCGAGGGAAAATGAGCAGAATACATCATAAAAAGAAATTTTTAGTCTGACATTTCACCCTTAATGTTCTAATCTTCCCAAGTTTATCTTGCAAAAAAATAGGAAGAAAACCCTTAATTCATTAAAAAATGCTTATGTGCAAAACTGTCCAGGCAAAGCCAAGAGTGGACACCGTCAATGAGAGCTGCAAAAATAACCAGAAACTGAAGCCATGAAACAGCTGCAACCCTTAAGACAAAATGAGGGCTCTCTCATTCATTCTATTTTGGCATGTTAGAAAGGTTGTGAAATTCTTCTAGCGTATTTCCTCCTGTTTAGATCTCCTGTTTTCTGACATAGGAACAACAAAGTATTAAATCTCATATGGTATTAACTATCCAGCCAGTGGCTGAGAAAGACCTCACTTCCCCCACCATGGAGTTGGGTGAAGGTGAGATGGTCTGAGGATCTCAGTACCTATCTTGACTATACTATTTGGTCGAGACATACTAAGGAGCAGCTGAGGATAATTTATCTGGAGTTGTCTACATATTTAAGGCTCTGATGCCACCATCAATAAGCCTAGGTTCTCATTTTTTTATTTATTAAAGGTCAGGAATTTGAAATCTAAAGTTCTTTCCATTTTAATGCAAACTTTTATTTTTATCACAGTTCACAGCTCTATGGTAATTTCCCAAAGGGGCCTTCTTACAAAAACTACATTTCTTTTTCACCCGTTAAGTCTAAGCACTGTCCCTCAGGGAAACTACCATTTAATTGGCTTTCTAATTACAAGGCTACACACCACAGGATCAGACTAAGTTAAACACATCTGTACAAAACCTTTAAACAAATGATCAGATTCTTTTTTTTAAACTTTTTATAAAAAATGGTTTTAAGAGATCTGAAATCATTTGACCATTCAATGAGAAATATTGGGAATTATGTCAAATACAGCAATGCCCCCTTATCCACAAGGTATATATGTTTTAAGATCACCAATGGATGCCTGAGATTACAATTTGACCAAACCCTATGTATACTGTTTTTTTCCCATACATACACATATGTGATAAAGTTTAATTTTTAACTTAGACATAGTAAGAGATTAACAACAACTACTAGAACAATTATAAAATATACTGTAATAAAAGGTTGTGAATGTTGCTGATTAGGCAAGAAAAAGAGACCATGGCAAACAGAGATAAAGAAACAGAGGATAAAAGTCAAGAGTAAAGGTAGAGAGAAGGGGTTTACTTTAAACCCCAGGACTCACAAATGAAATTTTAAAATTCCCTATAGTTGAATCTCTGGCTCTATAGAAGAAGCAAATGAAACAGAATGTACAGTCATAACTGTACTCTTATTGTGTTTTTGGTGTATCTGAGGAGATACTAAACTAAATAAACAGAAAACCATGCAGTAGAAATTAATCTAGAATTTGCTAGAGCTCAGAATGGAAACCGAATTGGTAGCTTGCTTATTTATTTATTTAGCACACACATGACAAGGGGGAGGGGCAGAGGAAGAGGGAGAGTGAAAAAAATTCCAAGCAGGCATCACATTGAGTGAGAAGCCCTACTTGAAGCTTGATCCCACGACCCTTAGATCATGACCTGAGCCGAAATCAAGAGTCGGACATTCAACCAACTGAACAACCCATGCTTCCCTTGATAGCTTTTCTAAAACCAACTTGGAGAGATTCACGAATGCAGAAATTTGTTTGTCCCCCATTACTCCTGAGAGTCCATTGAAATAAATATATAGGTCTGTTCAGGTTTTCTATTTCTTCTTGGTTCAGTTTTGGTAGTTTATATGTCTCTAGGAATGCATCCATTTCTTCCAGATTGTCAAATTTGCTGGCCTATTAGTTGCTCATAATATGTTCTTATAATTGTTTGTATTTCTTTGGTGTTTGTTGTGATCTCTCCTCTTTTATTCATGATGTTATTAATCTGGGTCCTTTTTCTTTTCTTTTTGATAAGTCTGGCCAGGGGCTTTATCAATCTTATTGTTTCAAAGAACTAGCTTCTAGTTTTGTTGATCTGTTCTACCGTTTTTTTGGTTCCTATTTCATTGATTTCTGCTCTGATCTTTATTATTTCTCTTATTCTGGGTTTAGGCTTTATTTTCTGTTCTTTCTACAGCTCCTTTAGGTGTAGGGTTAGGTTGTGTACTTGAGACCTTTCTTGTTTCTTGAGAAAGGCTTGTATTGCTATATACTTTCCTCTCAGGACTGCCTTTGTTATATCCCAAAGATTTTGAACAATTGTGTTTTCATTGTCATTTGTTTCCATGAATTTTTAAAAATTCTTCTTTAATTTTCTGGTTGACTTATTCATTCCTTAGTAGGATGCTCTTTAGCCTCCATGTATTTGAGTTCTTTCCAACTTTCCTCTTGTGGCTGAGTTCTAAAGCATTGTCATCTGAAAATATGCAGGGAATGATCCCAATCTTTTGGTACCAGCTGAGACCTGATATGTGACCCAGGATGTGATCTATTCTGGAGAATGTACCATGTGCACTACAGAAGAATGTGTACTCTGTTGCTTTGGGATGGAATGTTCTGAATATATCTGTGATGTCCACCTGGTCCAGTGTGTCATTTAAAGCCTTTCTTTGTTGATCTTTTGTTTAGATGATCTGTCCATTTCAGTGAGGGAGGTGTTAAAGTCCCTTACTATTATTCTATTATTGTTGATGTGTTTCATTGATTTTGTTATTAATTGGTTTATATAATTGGCTGTTCCCATATTAGGGGCATAGATATTTATAGTTGTTAGACCTTCTTATTGGACAGACCCTTTAAGTATGATATAGTGTCCTTTTTCATCTCTTATTGAGTCTTTGGCTTAAAATCTAATTTGTCAAAGGATTGCCACCCCAGCTTTCTTTTTTTTTTTTTTAATATTTTATTTATTTATTTGACAGAGATCACAAGTAGGCAAAGAGGCAGGCAGAGAGAGGAGGAAGCAGGCTCCCTGCTGAGCAGAGAGTCCAATGCGGGGCTTGATCCCAGGTCCCCGGGATCATGACCTGAGCCGAAGGCAGAGGCTTTAACCCACCGAGCCACCCAGTTGCCCCCCCAGCTTTCTTTTGATGTCCATTAGCATGGTAAATTGTTTTCCACCCCCTCATGTTAAATCTGGAGGTGTCTTTGGGTCTAAAATGAGTTTTTTGCAGACAGCATATCAATGGATCTTATTTTTTTTATCCATTCTGATATCCTGTGTCTTCTGATTGGCATTTAGCCCATTTACATTAAGGTAACTACTGAAAGATATGTATTTAGTGCCATTGTATTGCCTGTAAGGTAACTATTTCTGTATATTGTCTCAGTTCCTTTCTGGTCTGTTACTTTTAGGCTCTCTCTATAACCAGCAGGGAGACTGAAGCAGTCAACAAAAATCTCCCAACAAACAAGAGCCCAGGGCCAGACGGCTTCTCAGGGGAATTCTACCAAACATTTAAAGAAGAATTAACACCTATTCTCCTATATCGTTCCAAAAAATTGAAATGGAAGGAAAACTTCCAAACTCATTTTATGAGGCCAGCATTACCTTGATCCCAAAAGCAGACAAAGACCCCATCAGAAAGAAGAATTACAGACCAATATCCCTGATGAACATGGATGCAAAAATTCTCACCAAAATACTAGCCAATAGGATCCAACAGTACATTAAGAGGATTATACAACATTAAGAGGATTATACAAGTGGGATTTATTCCAGGGCTGCAAGGTTGGTTCAACATCCACAAATCAATGTGGTACAATACATTAGTGAAAGAAAGAATAAGAACCGTATGATTCTCTCAATAGATGCTGAAAAAGCATCTAACAAATTACAACATCCTTTCTTGACCAAAACTCTTCAAAGTGTTTTGAAGGGAGAGGGTTTTTAAGGGAAAGGGATAGAGGGTCCATATCTCAATATCATAAAAGCCATGTATGAGAAACACACAGTGAATATCATTCCCAATGGGGAAAAACTGAGAGCTCTTCCCCTAAGTCAGGAAAACACAAGGGATGTCCACTATCACCACTGCTATTCAACAGAGTACTAGAAGTCCTAGCCTCAGCAATTGGACAACAAAAAGAAATAAAAGGCATCCGAATTGGCAAAGAAGTCAAACTCTCACTCTTTGCAGATGATATGATACTTTATGTGGAAAATCCAAAAGACTACTCCAAAACTGCTAGAACGCAAACAGGAATTCAGTAAAGTGTCAGGATATAAAATTAATTCACAGAAATCAGTTGCATTTCTATTCACCAACATAAGACAGAAGACAGAGAAATTAAGGAGTCAATCCCATTTCGAATTGCACCCAAAACCATAAAATACCTAGGCAAAATAACCAAGGAGGCAAAGAATCTGTACTCAAAAAACTATAAAGTACTCATGAAAGAAACTGAGGAAGACACAAAGAAATAGAAAAACGTTCCATTTCATGGATTGGAAAAACAAATATTGTGAAAATGTCTCTGCTACCTAAAGCAATCTACACATTTAATGCAATCCCTATCAAAATACCATCAACTTTTTTCAAAGAAATGGAACAAATAATCCTAAAATTTATATGGAACCAGAAAAGACCCCGGATAGAGGAATATTAAAAAAGAAAACCAAAGTTGGCAGCATCACAATTCCAGACTTCAAGATCTATTACATAGACTTTATGCTCTGTAATCATCAAGACAATATGGTACTGACACAAAAACAAACACAGATTGACAGAACAGAAGAGAGAACCCAGAAATGGATGCTCAACTCTATGGTAAACTAATCTTTGACAAAGCAGGAAAGAATATCCAACGGAAAAAAGACAGTCTCTTCAACAAATGGTGTTGGGAAAATTGGACAGCCATGTACAGAAGAATGGAACTGGACCATTTCCTTACACCACACACAAAACAGGCTCAAAAAATGGATGAAAGACCTCAAAGTGAGGGAGGAATCCATCAAAATCCTTGAAGAGAACACAAGCAGCAACCTCTTCAACCTCAGCTGCAGCAACTTCTTCCTAGAAACATCGCCAAAGGCAAGGGAAGCAAGGACAAGCATGAACTATTGGGACTTCATCAAGATAAAAAGCTTTTGCACAGCAAAGGAAAATAGTCAACAAAACCAAAAGACAAGGACAGAATGGGAGAAGATATTTGCAAATGACATATCAGATAAAAGGCTAGTATCCAAAATCTATAAAGAACTTAACAAACTCAGCACCCAAAGAACAAATAATCCAATCAAGAAATAGGCAGAAGACATGAGCAGACATTTCTGCAAAGAAGACATCCAGATGGCCAACAGACACATGAAAAAGTGCTCAACATCACTCGGCATGAGGGAAATACAAATCAAAACCCCAGTCAGATACCACCTCACACCAGTCAGAATGGCTAAAATTTACAAGTCAGGAAATGACAGGTTTTGGTGAGGATGAAGAGAAAGGGGAACCCACCTACACTGCTGGGAGGAACGCAAGCTGGTGCAGCCACTCTAGAAAACAGTATGGAGGTTCCCCAAAAAGTTGAAAATAGAGCTACCCTATGACCCAGCAATTGCACTGCTGGGTATTTACCCTAAAAATACAAACATAGTGATCCAAATGTTAATAGCAGCACCCAAATGTTAATAGCAGCAATGTCCTCAATAGCCAAAGTATGGAAAGAGCCTAGATGTCCATCAACAGATGAATGGATAAAGAATGGATAAGAAGATGTTTTATATATATATGTATACATATATATATAAAACATCTTTTTTTTTAAAAAGATTTTTATTTATTTATTTGACAGACAAAGACCACAAGTAGGCAGAGAGGCAGGCAGAGAGAGAGGTGGAGGCAGGCTCTCTGTGGAGCAGAGAGCCCGATGCAGGGCTCGATCCCAGGACCCTGGGATCATGACCTGAACTGAAGGCAGAGGCTTAACACACTGAGCCACCCAGGCGCCCCTATATATATAGAACATCTTCTTATCCATTCTTCTATCCATCATTCTTATCCATACACACACACACATATATATAATATATATATATTCCATTGTGTATATACATACACAATGGAATATATATGGAGCCATCAAAAAACACGAAATCTTGCCATTTGCCACAACATGAATGGAACTAGAGGCTATTATGCTAAGTGAAATAAGTCAATCAGAGAAAGACCGTTATCATATGATCTCACTGATATGAGGAATTTGAGAAACAAGATAGAGGATCATAGGGGAAGGGGGGGAAAAATGAAACAAGATGAAACCAGAGAGGGAGACAAACCACAAGAGACTCTTAATCTCAGGAAACAAACTGAGGGTTGCTGGAGGGAAGGAGGGTGAAAGGGATGGGTAGCTGGGTGATGGACATTGCAGAGGGTATGTGCTATGGTGAGTACTGTGAAATGTGTAAGACTGATGAATCACAGATCTGTATCCCTGAAACAAATAATACATTATATGGTGAAATAAATAAATAAATGAATGAATGAATGGATGGATGTATAATGAAGGCATAACCATAACAGAAAAGGAAGTGAGAAGGTGAGACGTAGGACTGGGGGTGTTGGTGGTCACCAACAGATGAAAGATTTCAATAAATATCTTGGAAGTAGATGAGGCAAGCTGACCAATGAAATGGGCAGTGAAGTCAGAGTCTTGAAAATGAGGTAAGACACTGCAAAGGGAGAGGGTTCTGGTCCCAGAGTCAGAAGGTATGACTGAGAAGCAAGGCTACCAAAGATGAATTAATTCAAGATTTTTAGGTGGACATATGTACCACGTGGCACTCCATAGGCAGGTATATGACACGTAGCCTGAAAAAGAAAAGTATGTAGCATGTTACCAAAAACACAAAACAAAACAAAAAAAACTGAATAAAGTTATTTTGAAGCTTGGAGTCTGTAACTTGATAACTAGCTTCCTATCAGTGACTCTAAACTGAATCCCAGGCCTCCTCCACCAAAAGTTTCTTTATATAATTTCTACCTAGGAAGGAAACATGCCTGGGAAAGAGCTCTGTGAAAAACTCCATTTACCCTTGCTTTTCTCTTAAGTATGCTCAGAAAACCAAGAATCTGTACTACGTGAAGAGAACCTGCAGCATTAAAAAGAAATGACTGACCAAAATAAATAAACTGTAAAACTGACCATAGAGGAACAAAATAAAACAAGAAACAGAGAGAACCTAAACAAAAGAAAACAAATGAGTTAAACCAAACAACAAAAATTCTAGTTGGAATAATTTGAGAGATTCAAATGTATTACAGCCATAAAACCAGAAAAGGATGTTGTGAAACAGGAACAACCAAAGAACAAGAAAATAAAAACTCTTAGAGCTTAACATATGACTGCTAAAGCATAAAGTTCAATAGAAGCACTAAAAATCAAATCAAGAAAATTTCCCACAGGCAGAGGAAGAAGTCAGAGACCAAAAGTAGGAAAGCAAAGAGAAGAGACACTTAAAGCAAAAATATAAAATCTAAGATTACAGTAAAAGAGGTCTAAAAAAAGAGAAAATAGTCCAAAAAAAGAAGAGAAAAATAAAGGTAAGAACTTATCAATGAAACTTGAAAATTCTCTAAAACAAAACAAAACAAAACAAAACAAAACAAAAAGTCTTCAGATTAAAAGGGCCATTGACTGGCAAGAAGAATCCATCTCTAGGCATTTCAAAACATCAACAATAAAGAGAAAATCCTAAAGGGTTTCAAAAAGAAAAAAAAACAAAAACCAAAAAACAAGCCACCTCTAAAGGAATGAGGATTAGACTTGCATCAGATTTCTCATCAGCAACAAGGGATGCTAGATAAAAGAGTTCAATCTAGAATTCTAGGGCGCCTGGGTAGCTTAGTGGGTTAAAGCCTCTGCCTTCGGCTCAGGTCATGATCTCAGGGTCCTGGGATCGAGCTCCACATCCAGCTCTCTGCTCTGCAAGGAGTCTGCTTCCCCCTCTCACTCTCTGCCTGCCTCTCTGTACTTGTGATTTCTGCCTGTCAAATAAATAAATAAGATCTTTTTAAAAAAATGTTTAAAAAAAATCTAGAATTCTATACCCATCCACATATCAATCTCTGTCATGGCAAAATAAATACCTACCTATTCAGACACATACGATCTCAGATAATTTTATTTACTTAAGCATTTTTTCTTAAAAAGAATACACTCAAGCAAAATAAGGAAGTAAAAAAAAAAGTCATAGGGTGCAAAAGATGAACAATCCCAGGAAAGTAATATGTAAAAATTCCAGGATAACTGTACTGAAGTATGCCTAAAAGATAATCAGTCCAGACTGGAATAGGAATAGGAATAAAGACTCTATGAGAAAAGTCTCCAGAAAAGGGAAAATTCAGTAGGATTACAGGCACAACTTAAACATACATGTGTGTATGTTTAAGGGGGAGGAGATACAATATGAAACAGGTAAATAATTCAGTGAAAGAAAAATGGTAACTAGAGATTCCAGGAAAATAATTTTTTAAATATACAAATGAACCATGATGCCATATTTTAGTTGGTTTTATATTTGGCTCTTCATTTGGTGAGTAATTTTAAATTGTATTCTGGACACTGATTCTTTTGTTTTGAAGACTCTGGATTCTATTATAATCCCTTCAAAGCATGTTGATGTTTTTGTCTTATTAGGCTCTTAGGTAGAGTCAAACTGCAGAGTCTATCTCAGTTTAGGTGGGGTGAGAGATCAAATTTTAGTTTATTCTTTTTATTTAGCTGCAGGTGCTTTGAGTCGACTACATGATTTTGATTCAGGAGTCAGCAGAGACTTGGGCAAAGTTTACAGGTGAAACCTGGAGCTCTCCTTTCATGGTTCTCTACCTTCCAGGAATAACCAAACTACAACCTCATTTTTGAGCAGTGATGGCGGCTCTAGGCACTGTCTTCTAGTTGCTTAGAACACAAAGACCCAAGTTTTCTAGAGAAGCTTCAGCTTTTTCAAACCACACTGTGTCCTCAAGCCAAAGTCTAAAAATGAAAAACTTCTCTTTTGCTGTCTCATCTTCCAAATTTTGACTCTGCTACAAAATCAGCCTGCTTTGGGTCACTCCCCAGCATCAAGGAGTTGTTTTGTTTTGTTTGTAGCTTTTTAGTTGTTATCTATGAGGTCGATCTTAGGTGCTAACTCCACTGCACAAGAAATGAAGTTCCCTTAGAGTTTTGGCCTTTAAACTTTGCCAAAACCAAGTTTTTGCACAACCAGTATGGCAGTTTCTTTTTTTTTTTAAAGATTTTATTTATTTATTTGAGAGAGAGACAGTGAGAGAGAGCATGAGCGAGGAGAAGGTCAGAGAGAGAAGCAGACTCCCCATGGAGCTGGGAGCCCGATGCGGGACTCGATCCCGGGACTCCAGGACCATGACCTGAGCTGAAGGCAGTCGTCCAACCAACTGAGCCACCCAGGCGTCCCAGTATGGCAGTTTCTTATATATTCACACACCTATCATTAGTTTCGGCTAATGTTTTAGAAATGCAATGATCACCTCAAAACATGATCATACAAGAAGCAGAATTAGAAATCTTAGCTCTAAAACTTTAAAACCAATAAAATCGAGAGTTTAAAATTCTAATCCCCTCTATCCTATATTGTGAGTTATACATATAAAGTAAAGATGTATTTAAGATTAAAATATAATTGTTTTAAAACAATTTGGGTTCTGGGGCGCCTGGGTGGCTCAGTGGGTTAAGCCTCTGCCTTCGGCTCAGGTCATGATCTCAGGGTCCTGGGATCAAGCCCCGCATCGGGTTCTCTGCTCAACGGGGAGCCTGTTTCCTCCTCTCTCTCTCTGCCTGCCTCTCTGCCTACTTGTGATCTCTCTCTCTCTCTGTGTCAAGTGGATAAATAAAATCTTTAAAAAAACAAAAAACCCAATTTGGGTTCTTTCAAATTTAATGGAATCTACTTTTCAATCAGTTCTGACTGGACTCTTTAAAAGAAGGATGTTTCAGGAGCCACATTTGCCAAATTGTAATGAGAAAAGATCCTACCATTCACATATTTCAAAATTAAGTTTTAAAATGTCTCAGATTATACCATCAATGTGAATCCACTTGACTATCCTTGCTTATTGAATCATGTTTGAATTTCCAAATTGTGTATCACTGTTTTATAAGAGTGTGTCCTGATTTTTATAGGTCCTAATATATAAAAAACTGAATTCCACTAATTTGAGGATTAACCTGAAGAACATTAGGATTATTTAAATAATAGATTATCCACACTGAATTATGGATCTTAACTGCAATTTTTTTTCTTCTTTTTTTTTTAAAGATTTTATTTACTTATTTGACAGACAGAGATCACAAGTAGGCAGAGAGGCAGGCAGCGGGGGAGGAGGAAGCAGGCTCCCCTGCCAAGCAGAGAGCCCGATGCAGGGCTTGATCCCAGGACCCTGAGATCATGACCTGAGCTGAATGCAGAGGCTTAACCCACTGAGACACCCAGGCACTCCTTAACTGAAATTTCTTATCTGAAAACGTTGGGCTGGGGAATTTTTTTTTTTTAATACCCTTGACTGGTCCTGGCTGTGCAATAATATGCTATTGTGCTTTGATTCTTAGAAATTAGAGAAAAAAAAATTTTTCTAGAGAGGCTCCCTTTTAAATTTTCAAGTGAGTATTTTTCTAGTTAGAGTTTTTGAAGTTTTATTTATAGGAAGCCTTAAGGCCCACAGGCTAATAAAAGGGTCAGGTCATTTGCTGTATATAATCTACATTGTTTCCATGGTGAGAGTACTTCAAAAATCAGATTAGGACACAATGACACAATTTGGGGTTTATTTGCACTAGAGATCTTTTCTTTCTCTACTTTCTATCCTGGTAATCAAGGACATTTTTGATAAATCTTTTAAGGTTCTGTGGATTTTAAACTTAGATGACCAGTAGCTAAATCCTTCAAACGCAAAATCTTTTCTATAATTCCCTAAACCTAGCTGAAAGCCCTCTTTTTCTAACACCCAGAATATATTTTTCTCTAGTATTTTCCAATAGCACTTCCTGTCTTGTTCTTCATGAAAAATTGTTGCCACAGTTTTAAGTAACTGCTTAATAGATTCCAGACATCAGGTAAATTTTGAAGAAAGTCAAGAAACAAGGCAAATAATTTTTTGATTCTGCTTCATTCAATCTAATATGGAAAACAATTCAGATTTTTTTATTTTTATTTTTTTTTAAAGATTTTATTTATTCATTTGACAGAGATCACAAGTAGGCAGAGCAGCAGGCAGAGAAAGGGGGGAAGCAGGCTCCCTGCTGAGCAGAGAGCCCGATGTGGGGCTCGATCCTAGGACCCTGGGATCATGACCTGAGCCGAAGGCAGAGGCTTAACCCACTGAGCCACCCAGGCGCCCCAACAATTCAGATTTTAAAAAATAAAACTTCTAAACTGGCTCTTCTTTGGGGGTCATTAAGTAGAGGAAAAAAGGGTGAGTGGATAGGTTGTAAATTTTAAGATACTTTGATTTAACCTTGATGTTTCAGAAAATGGGAAAGACCCCTCACAAATATATCATCTCAACTTAGCTACAAGCAGAATTTGGCAGGTGCAGCAGCTAAAACACATCCTTCTTCTAAATAGAGCTTTTGCTCTTTTTTGTGATTATGATCTTGGACCTTGAGATCAAGACCTGAGCTGAGCTAAGAGTTGGACGCTTAACCGACTGAGCCATCCAGGAGACCCTCTTTTTTATTACTTTAGTTAACGAACAGGATACCAGACGTTGTGGATGAAATATATTAGAGGAAATCCGAATAGGCCAGGAAACATTTAAATATATCTGTTGTGTCACAGGCTTCCATGAATGAAAATAGATAGCACATATAAAATAATTGTTTTTAATTCAGCCTCTGGTTTTTTAAGGCTTTTCAAGTGCCAGAATTAAGTCAGGCTGAAAATCACATCTCCCTGATATTTGCTGGTCAGTTTTAATTTTTTAGGTTCTTAAAAACCATACGGTTATCAAACAAAATCATTCTCTAACACAAGGAAAAATGTCAGATGGAGGAAAAACATGACCATTGGGATTGAGTCCTGCATCATAGGGCTCCTTGCTCAGTGGGGAGACTGCTTCTCCCTCTGCCTGCTGTTCCCCCTGCTTGTGTTCTCTCTCTCTCCCTAACAAATAAACAAATAAAATCTAAATAAATAAATAAAGTTTGTTTAAAAAAATGTTTATCTACAATCCTACAGTTAAGAAAAAACTCCATTAGGGAAGCCTGGGTGGCTTATTTGGTTAAGCATCTGCCTTTAGCTCAGGTCATGATCCCAGTGTCCTGGGATTGAGCTTCACACTGGGCTCCTGGGGAGCCTGCTTCTCCCTCTCCCTCTGCCTCCTGGTCCCCTTGCTTGTGCTGTATCAAAGAATAAATAAAATCTTTCAAAAAAAAGAAAGGAAAAAAACCCAATATAGTGTGTTCTCTTGGAATATGTGTTTTTTTTTTAATGGGGGGACGCACCCTTTGAAATTCACTTATTCTACCTCCAGAAAGGTTTTACATAGTAATTATGCAATCAGTGTTAAATGCTGGACTACTTCTATCATTGTTACAGAATACGGTTGGATCAAAATCAATTCCAAATAGATCAGAGCTGAAATTATTAAAAATTTAAATAATCGAACCATAAAAAACTAGAAGAAAAAATAGTATTTATGAAATCTCTGGATGGGGAAAAATTTTTAAACCTTAAAAATGATAAATGAAATCAAAAGAAAGACATCAATTGTGCTATCTATATAAAACTACTGTACATTAAAAAGAAAAAAAATCAATCAGGGGAAAATATTTCACACATGGCCAGGAAGAAAAGGGAAGAGTACTGAATCTGTTACAAGTCATTTAGAAAGCAAAGCTAGTCAAATAACTCATTCTATTGGCAAGGTTCCATGGAGATAGACACTTTCATTAATGATGGGTGTACAAAATAATATCCCTAGGTAGTATAACTTGGCAATATCCATCAAAATTACAGATTCAATTACTCTTTGATCCATCAATCCTACTTCTGGGACTTACCCTACAGATATAGTTGTTCTTGAATGCAAAGACAGGTGCACAAGATTATTCACTGCAGTAGTATTTTTTGTATTTGCAAAGAATTAGACATTAACCAATATCCATCAATAGAAGACTATTTAAATATACTGTGCTGTGTCCATACAATGGAACCCATCCAAAAAGAATAAGGAACCTTTCTATGCACTTATCTGGAAGAACTCTACAATTATCCTATACTGTGAATAGTAAGAACACTACCTTTTGTGTAAGAAAGAGACAATTACACATGATTAATCACATTCTTCAACACTTCTCAAATTAAGTCCAGTTTCCCACATTATCTACAAAGATGCTTTCTATAACATCATTTGTAATAGCAAAACACTAAAACACCCTGCAAGTCCTATAATAGTTGAGTGGGAAGACAAATTATGATCTATACAACAAAATATTATTTAGCTACAAAAATGACATTTATAGGGATGCATGCATGGCTCAGTTGGTTAAATGGCTGCCTTTGGCTCAGGTTGTGATCCCAGGGTCTTGGCATTGAGCACCACATCGGGCTCTCTCCCCAGTGGGGAGTCTGCTTCTCCCTCTCTATCTGCCCCTCCCCACCTGCTCATGCTCTCTCTCACTCTCTCTCTCTCTCTCAAATAAATAAAATCTTCAAAAAAATGACATTTATAGTAAACCTAGAGTAACAGAAAATGCTAAGTAAAAAACTCACATACAATATTAATATGTAATATGCACACTAAAGAGAAGTCATGAGATTATCTAAATGTTCAGTGCATATCTCAATATCAATTTTCAATATAAATTATGTTGAAAATATAACATTATATTTTCAATGATAATTCAGTATATAGTTTAGCCAGATTGCTTTCCCAAACATCTGTCACTGAGCAAAATGGTACTTCAAAAGGAAGGCTAAGAAATGGGTGTGGCGAGAGATTCTTCAGGAATGAGGGATACTGGTATGTTAAGGCATTTCATGGAGAGAATTTATGGTGAGCAGCTAGTTGCAATCATAAAGATTCTGTTCTTAGGGATATGAGAAATAGGAGACAAGTACCAAAAATGGGGGAGGGGCAAGAAAGAAACAACTTAGTACTTTGGTAAGTTGCTTAGGGTAAATGATGCTTTTCCCTAATCTCCAAGCTATATGATTGCCTTTCCTATCTTGTCAAGACTCCCCTATCAATACCACCTCTTCTAGTTCTGTCTGGGAGAAGGAAAATAAAGGAAAAGGCCAGGCAATAAACTAGTTTCACCTTATTTCATGTGGTATATACGACCAAAAGAGGCTTGATCTTTTATCTGTTTTGCCTGGGTATGTGTGTGAATTAGCAAAAAATGATGTGTGATTTTTGAAAGATGTAAAGATTATAGCATTATAACTGATCGTAATCCTATTTACAAGAAAGCATGTGATTGTTGGGGAGTATAAAATAAAGGAAAAGAATACTTTTAAATACTCTTTAAAATTACCAGGATTCAAAGGGTGCCTGGGTGGCTCAGTCGTTAAGTGTCTGCCTTCGGCTCAGGTCATGATTCCAGCGTCCTGGGGTCAAGCCCTGCATCAGCCTCCTTGCTCAGTGGGAAGCCTGTTTCTCCCTCTCCCTCTGCCTGCCCCTCTGCCTGCCACTCTGCCTGCTTGTGCCCTCTATCTCCATCATATAAATAAATAAAATCTTAAAAAAAAATTCCAGCTCCACTGCTAAACTTGTAAGTCTGTGGAGGATAAGTTAAACTTTGATTGACTGATTGAATCATTCACTCATTCATTCATGTATTTAATTATTATTCAGTAAACTGGTACCATAAGTAAGGCACACAGCTAAATGTTGAGGATATAGCAGGACACATGATTGCTATGGAAGATAGAAAATTTTACTAAGTACTAGTAACAAAGTGAAATAGTACTAGAGGAGTAAAGAGTATACACATCTGATCTAATCTAAAAGGGTTAAGGAAGTCTTCCTGAGTTAAGTAACATTAAGGTTAGACCTGAATCTGAATCCTAAATAGAAGTAGCTAAAGTGGAGGGGGGAGGAGTATTCTAGATAGGAGTAATAGCACTGAACAAAGGCTCACAAGTCAGTATTGCATCTACATATAATATAGATGAAGAGATTATATAATTGTTAACTATGGAGGCTGCTGTTATAGATGAGTCATAAAAGAAGCATAGCATCAAGGGAAAGTAAAATGGATCAATAATCACAAGGGAAAGTAGGATTATTTATTAATTTAAAATACTGACTATATGCCAGGCACTTCAGATGTATCAATGAAGAAAGGAAATAAAAGTCCTTGCCCTGATGAAGCTTATATTCTAATACAGGGCAAGAGATAACAGCAGACATAATGCATATTATATAGTAAATCAGCAGAGGATCAGTACAATGGTTAAGCTAGATTGGAGTATAGGCGGGTGAGGGGTATATTAAATAGAGTAATTAGGGATTGCCTCAGTGAGGAGGTGATGGTGACTGGACAAAGCCTTGAGAGATGAAGGAGTACGGTTTGCAAATATTGAGAGGAAACACATTCCAGACGAGCAGAAAAGCCAGTACAAAAGCCCTAAGAAGGAATGTGACTGGTACATTCCAAGACAAAAAGAAAGTTGGTGTGGCAGACCAAACAAGCAAAGCATAAAGTAGTAGGAAAAAAGGTCAAGAGGCAATGAGGGATGGAGGCAGAACTTGCAGGATTTTGTAGGCCTGTCTGAAAATTTAGGGGAGGGTTGCTTGTTCACATCATACTGCTCTAGTATATATAAGATCAAGAACAAGAGGTAAGAGAGGAGGCTGGGAAAGATGGCAGAGTAGGGGCACCATTGTCCCATGTTTACAACTAGATTTCAATCACCTGAGTAAATAAACCTGAGAGCTATCTGAAGACAGGCAGAACAAACTCCACGACTAAATGCAGAAAAGAAGCCTCATGGAAGAATTTAGGAAGAATAGAAAATGCAGTTAGGAGCTGTCTGAAGGAAAGAGGGAATTGTGGGAGCAGAGAAGGGAAAGTAACATGGAGCCCACATGGGAAAACGAATCCCCATAATATCTGGCCTTGAAAACTGGAGGGGCTGAATTCCATGAGTTTGTATAACCAGTGAGACTTGGAGCCTGGAACTTTAGAAGTCAGTTGACTCAGCATTGGGCAAATGGGTAGAGGAATGATAGCTGGGCCCCCCACCCTTAAAAAGACAAGGGCTGGCAGAGAGGCAACATAGAAGCGACAGTTTGCACAATGGGAGGGAGATCTGTTTATACTGACTTTGGAGTGTGTTGAGGACTTCTCTGGGAATGAAGGAGTTGGTAGGTGCCATTTTCCTCCCCTCCCTGCAAACACAGAGCCATTTGTTGGAGATGGTGCTACATAGATACTTGCTGCCTAAGGTGCTAGCAATGCAACCACCCATAAGTTCTGGAACACTTGCCCAGTCCAAGGATGCTGGCTTCAGCCCCGGGTTCAGCACAAATTTTGTTAAAGCCTCCGTACTTCAGGAGATCCAGTCTAGGACTAGCAGCTCAGAACAAATCTGCTAACACCACTGTCCTGCCTCCAAGCCCTTCTGCAGTCATGTGCCCTCAGAACGAGCCTTTGTGGGTCTCACTAACATCACAGAGAGCAAGTGCAGCCCACAACAGGGAGAGATTCAGGGTAGATGTCTAGACTGAAAGGAAAAGCGACTCGGACACAATAGTAGGATGCAAGTGACACACACAGGTGAAGTATTATAACTGATTCTGATAAACAGCAGACACTGCACTGCAGGGCACTACAGTACCTCTTCTTCATAAAGCCATTACTTTCAAGAGCAGCTGATGTAGCTAACTTTCCTAACACAGAGAGGCAGACAGAGAGATAGAAAAATGAGACAGAAAAACACGTCCCAAATGAAAGAATAAGATAAAATCATAGCAAGAGATCTAAGTGAAATAGAAATAAGTAATGGGCTTGATAAAGAATTTAAAGTAATAATCACAAAGATACTGGACTTCAGAAACAGGTGGAGAACATTAGTGAGATCCTTGACAAAGAGATAAAAACTAACATATCAGAAATGAAAAACTCAATAAATGAAATTAAAAAAATAATAGGTGAAATAAATAGTAGGTTATAGGAAGCAGAGAAAGGTATCAGTGACCTGGAGGACAGAGTAATGGAAAGCAATCAAGCTGAAAAGGTGAGAGACAAACAAATACTGTATAATGAGAATAGATGTAGAGAATTCAGTGACTCCATCAAGCATAATAATATTCACATTATAGGGATCCCAGAAGAGAGAGAAAGGGAGGCAGAAATGTATTTGAAGAAATAAGAGCTGAAAAATTCCTGAATCTAGGAAGGGAAACAAAGATCCAGATTCAGGAGGCACAAAGATTCTCCCAACAAATTCACCTCAAGGAGGTCCATACCAAGACACACAGTAATTAAAATTGCAAAAAACAAAAACAGTGATAAAGAATGTTACAGTTTGCAAGGGAAAAGATGAGTGCTAAATACAAAGAAAATCTTATAAGTCTAGCAGCTCATTTTTCAGCAGAAACTTTCCAGTCCAGAAGAGAGTGGCATGATGTATTCAAAGTGCTAAAAGGGAAAAATCTGCAGCCAAAAGTACTCTATCCAGCAAGGTTATCATTCAGAATAGAAGGGGAGATAAAGAATTTCTGAGACAAACAAAAGTTAAAAGAATTCATGACCACTAAACCACTCCTATGAGAATGTTAAGGGGGACTCTGTGAATGGAAAACAAAAACCATAAGTAAAACAAACAAACAAACAAAAAAACAGAAAGCACAAATACAAAAAAAAAAGTATATCTGTAAAAATCAGTCAAGAGAAGCACAAAATAAAAGGATGTAAATTATGATACCAAATATCTCAAAGGTGGAGGGGAGAGGAGTAAAGGATGAGTTCAAAATTGAAGCAACCATCAGCTTAATATAGACTACTATAAGCAAAAGATGTTATATATAAACCTAATGGTAACACAAATAAAAAGAGTAATATATATGCAAAAAATGAAAAGTAAGGAATCCAAGTATATCACCAAAGAAAACCAGCAAACCATGAAAGAGCAAGAGAAGAAAGGTCAGAGAAAAACTGCAAAAACAACGACAAAACAAGTAACAAAATAACTATAATCAATACATATATATCAATAGTTACTTTGAATGTCACTGGACTAAATGTTCCAATCAAAAGACATATGGTATCAGAAAGGATAAAAAAACAAGACCCATCTATATGCTGCCTATAATTTCTACATGTGGAGACTGAGCCTAGCTTTGCATGAGAAAAGAAATAAAGGGCATTGCTATGCAAATGTATGGAGAGTCCCGTTTAAACAGGAGGGCTAAATCTGCATGCATTTCTTCTTCAATTTTCATTTGTTTGGAAGCATGGGAAAAACAATGTCCCCAGACAGAAGGATTTTGAAGGTTTGTATGCTGGTCTTTGAAAAAATAAATTTGAAGAAGGCAAGAGAGTTTACAGTCATGGGGAAAGGCATACTCTGGGGTCAAGGACAGGGAAGAAATACATTTTTTCTTTTTTAAGCTGAGAGTTAGTTTCATAGTTTAAGTAAAATATTAAATGATGTGGCACAAAAAATATTAAGTTCTATAAGTGCCTGATCATCACTCAAAATTTAGTCTGTGATAATTTAGTCTTTTAAAAGAACTTTCCAAGTTAAAGTCATTTTTCTTTTTTTTCCTAAACAAAATAACTTCTCAGAGTATTTCTCTAGATTCCACCTACAAGTGCTCATTAGCCCTTGATGCTCTCTGGGGTGAATTTTTTTGGTTTGGCCAACGGTTCCTCAGCTGCCGACACTTTCTTGTTCCTTTCATCTAAGTAGAAACTTTGAAAGGTACTTAGTTTTTGAAACAAGATAGAATTCTTTCAAACTTGTATGCTAAGACACTTTAGAACCTGAATTTGACTTCACAGCATGGTTATACAAAAAATAAAAGATCAAGTGCTTACAAGGTTAAATTTCAGGAAAGCTCTCTTGGATGCAAGACAAAGGCGGGGTATAAAATGAAAACAAAAGTAGCCTGAGTTAAAGAGGTCATTTGAATTTACTCTCCACTCAAGACTGCTCCTCTCTGCACGCTGAAACAGGTTGGTTTTTTCATTTTCTCATTCTAATTGGAATAAGATTGTTTTTTAAAGCCCAAAGACTTTATATACTTACCTATATAAAGGGGGTGTTGATGCACAAAAGTCTAAATGTTAACATATGCAAAAAGAGCTATTTGAAAACAGCTATACACTTTAATCTTAAAACAAAAATATGAATATAGCAAGAAGAAAACATATTATTTCTGGCATTATGTTAATACCATTACTTGCCCATAAAACTTTGTTAATGAGAAAATAGGTTGTGTTATACTATTTTTTGTTTTATTTTACAAATGCTATTTTTGTTCTTGTAATAATTATAAAGACATCAAAAATGTATGTCTGACAGAAGGATCAATTCCTGCAAATAATTTCCATTCCTGTCCTATTTACTCACATTTTTTAGTAAGATTCTTATTTAAAAATATACTTCCTTAATGTCTTATATTATTTGTGCATATTATTTCTTATCATCAGGTTCAAGATTTGTGATGAATGAGAAAGAGAAAACAAAGTTCATACTGTTAATAATTAACACATAAGAAAATGATGACCAGAATGGTCTTCCAGATTGGAACTTTTCAAATTAACTTAAGGGTAAAAACAGTCATTTTAAATTGTTGGCACCTGGTTTTTACATAATGAAAGCAGTTCTTCTATGTGGTGTATTTCCTTGAGGGCCTTCTCTGCTTTACTCATCCAAACAAGGTTAGTAAGAATAATAATATTCTTTTGGAAATGTACCATAAGTTGGCACACTGTTTTAAAAATACTATTTTCATTAATGATTCTATAAGAATATTAGAGCTTTTCCCAAGGACAAAAATAACCAAAGGGAGACAGAAAGGCTAAGGAAAAGGCAAAATAAAACTCAGCAGTAAAATAAAAATACCGAATGTCATTTTTATATACATTTTAAAACTTGTGAATTCTGGGGACACCTGGGTGGCTCGGACAGTTAAGCATCTGCCTTCAGCTCAGGTCATGATACCAGGGTCCTGGGATCCAGCCCCACATTGGGTTCCTTGCTCATCTGGGAGCCTGCTTCTCCCTCTCCCTCTGCCTGCTGCTATCCCTGCCTGTGCGCTCTCTCTCTGTCAAATAAATAAATAAAATCTTAAAAACAAAAAGCAAAGAACAACAACAACAAAAAACCATGTAAATTCTCTGTGAGCTTATTTTACTCCTATAAGGTGTTAATAACCAATATAGTAAAATAACTAATGATGAGGCAAGATGATTCCTGCCATACCATCTATATATTCTAGACTAATAGCTTTATATGTGCTTGTAAGTCCTTTAGTTTGACAAATATTTACTGAGCACCTATTGTATACCAGCCACTCTCCATGTAGACATTACAAACATAAATCCAACAGGTCATACTCTTAGGGAACTAAGAAACACATTTTTTCACATAATGGGGTCAGTTCTCTGAGAATAAACGTAGGTATGTATGTAGATATAGCTATTGGATCAGGAAAATCTTCTGGGGAGGTGACATCCAAGTTAACTGAGAAGGAACTGGCTCTTTAAGAGAAGGGCAGGAAATAGTCTATCAGATGAAGGAACAGAATGAGTAATGGTGCAGACATGTGCTGCAGCATGGTGTGTGCCAGCAAACTGCTTGCAGATGAGTACTATGACTATCTGGGGTGTAGAAAGATATAGCACAGCGTGGGGTGCATTATAGAGAGATGTAGCAGGAACCATGGGTCATTTTTATATACATTTAAAAACCTGTGAATTCTGGGACAAGTTAAGCATCTGCTTAACATTATGCAGGGAGCTGTGGGCATCATGCTAAGTATGTATCGTTAGCTTGGATTGTATCTTTCAGGTGGAGAAATGTATCTTTCAGGTGAGGAGCTTAGCAGAAGAGTGACAGATTGACATTGCAGAGACAGAGAACTCTGGTGGAAGTAAGAAAAATGATTTTGACAAAGAGGTCGTAAGAAGGAAAAAGAATAGGAGATACCAGTTGGGAAGATACTGTAATAGGCCAGGTAAGAAACAACGGCGGTCGAATGGTGCAGATGTGTCAAAGAGGGCAAATTAAAAGAGATAAATTCACAATCTATTTGTAAGGTAAAATCAGAAACTAGGGGCTGACTGAAAATTAGGGATGAATGTGACAGAAGTCAAGGACAGTGTAGGCTTAAGACTCAGATAACTGGTGGAATAATGCTCCTGAATGGTAGCATACTTTCAGCACGTGTGACAGCTTTTCAAGGGAAGCTAACTAGAGGAAACTTTGTTTTTTAAAGGCAAGCCAGTGAAATTAAGTATAAACACTGAGTTAATTTATTTAACTTATTTTAAAATAAATTCATTTTAAAATATGTTTATAAATAAAAATATATTTATTTTAGCTAAATAAAGTATTTGCTTATTTAATTCACTGCCAATATCCTACATAAGAATCACAAAGTTGTGTCTGTAAAAAATATAACATTTCTTTTTCTTTTGTTGAAATCTGACTAAATTTTCATATTTTAAAAGCTACATAAAAGTCATTACTTTGATTTAGGGTTTAATGATTAAGAAAATTCCACAGCATGTTATTTTCCAGCTCCTGCACATAGACTGGTAAAAACAAAAGATGAAGAACTAATCTTGGGGATGCCTGGGTGGCTCAGTTGTCAAGCGTCTGCCTTTGGCTCAGGTCATGACCCCAGTGTCCTGGGATCAAGCCCCATATTGGGCTCCTGCTCAGTGGGAAGCTTGCTTTTCCCTCTCCCACTCCCCCTGCTTGTGCTCCCTCTCTCACTGTGACTGTCTTTGTCAAATATATTAAATAAAATCTTTAAGAAAAAAAAAAAAAGAACTAATCAACTAATCTTGGAGCTATACTCCAATGTGGCTTCCACCAAAGAATTTCAAATTTCAAAAAGCGGCAGATTCAGCCTCATCTATGTTATAGCAAAAATCTACTCTCTAGTAAAAGAACAAAACTTACACTACCTTAAAAAGTGTTTCCTTTTAAACAATATTAAAATGAATATTCTGTATTCTTTTTGACATTTAGATTGGAGCCATGACTTTGGAACACAACCAGTCAACAGATTACTACTATGAGGAAAATGAAATGAATGGCACTCATGACTACAGTCAGTATGAAGTGATTTGTATAAAAGAGGAAGTCAGAAAATTTGCAAAAGTTTTCTTGCCCGCCTTCTTCACAATAGCTTTTATCATTGGAATTGCAGGCAATTCCATAGTGGTGGCAATTTATGCCTATTACAAGAAGCAGAGAACCAAAACAGATGTGTACATCCTGAACTTGGCAGTGGCAGATTTACTCCTTCTATTCACTCTGCCTTTTTGGGCAGTTAATGCAGTTCATGGGTGGGTTTTAGGGAGAATCATGTGCAAAGTCACTTCAGCCTTGTATACAGTCAACTTTGTCTCTGGAATGCAGTTTCTGGCTTGTATCAGCATAGACAGATACTGGGCTGTAACTAAAGCCCCACGTCAATCAGGAGTGGGGAAACCATGCTGGCTTATCTGTTTCTGTGTCTGGATGGCTGCCATCTTGCTGAGTATACCTCAGCTGGTTTTTTATACAGTCAATCACAAGGCTAGGTGCATTCCCGTCTTTCCATATCACCTAGGAACATCAGTGAAAGCATCAATTCAAATGCTGGAAATCTGCATTGGATTTGTAATACCCTTTCTTATTATGGGAGTGTGCTACTTTGTCACAGCAAGAACACTTATCAGGATGCCCAACATTAAAAAATCTCGTCCCCTCAAAGTTCTGCTCACAGTGGTTATAGTTTTTATTGTCACTCAGCTGCCTTATAACCTTGTCCGGTTCTGCCAAGTCATAGACATTATCTACTCTCTGATCACCGACTGCGACATGAGCAAACGCATGGATGTTGCCATCCAAATCACAGAGAGCATTGCACTCTTTCACAGCTGCCTCAACCCAATCCTGTATGTTTTCATGGGAGCCTCTTTCAAAAACTACATTATGAAAGTTGCTAAGAAATACGGGTCCTGGAGAAGACAAAGACAAAACGCGGAGGAGATTCCTTTCGATTCAGATGATCCTACAGAGCCAACCAGTACTTTCAGCATTTAAATGTAAGACTGCTGCCTCTTGCTTCGATACACATGAATGATGCTTCTCCCTCAGATAAAACATCTGCTTTATTCTGAAACTTAAATCTCAAATATCGTGGTGCCAACTTATAGCAATCAAGAGTTGGAGGGAAGTTGGGGAGAATATAGCAACCAGGAAGAGGAGGAAATGACATAATAAATGCAGAAAACATGAACTTAAAGTTAACAATATAGGAAAATAGTATTAACAGGTATAAATAATAAAAACACATGCTATGAATTAGGCCATATGAAACAGATTAATAAAAAGGCTTATATTAAGGGGCATTTCTAATTATTTTAAAAGATCTAAATTTTAATATAAGAATGATTTCACTGCATAATTTCAGTATTTGAATAACTATACAACAAAATTTAATCCTTTTTTCCTGTTTCTTAGTTTGTAAGTGATTTCCTAAGATCCCAGAAATAACAATGTAACAATAAAAATATTACATAAAAAGTTTTACTGGCCCTTTTAATACAAAAACTTTTTTTTTTTTCCTTTTAGCCCTGGTAAATTTCTGAACATGTGCTTCCATGATGTTAATTTTCTTCAATAATAAACTGGTTATCCCATTAGATTTACCTGTGTACTCTAGAAGCAATCTTTAGATAATCATATTTACCTAGATTCCAATTTTGCAAGTTCCTAAAGGGCTTATCCATTTATGTGAGTCTATTACTGAGGGTTGACTAAACAATACATTTTCTTACATACAGATTATTTTTTTGCTTAAGCACTTACATTTTTAAGCAATAAAAGTATGTGACACAATAGATGATTCTTAATAACATGTATATCTTATCTCTTTCAATACAATTATTTATAAATTATAGTTCATTTAATATGTCCCTACTGAGGGGTGCCTGGGTGGCTCAGTGGGTTAAGCCACTGAGCCCTTCGGGTTAGGTCATGATCTCAGGGTCCTGGGATCAAGCCCTGCATTGGGCTCTCTGCTTGGCAGGGAGCCTGCTTCCTCCTCCACCTCTGCCTGCCTCTCTGCCTACTTGAGATCTCTCTGTCAAATAAATAAATAAAATCTTTTAAAAAAATATGTCCCTACTGAAATTTAATTTTGAAAGAAATTACAGTGATCAATAGTGTACACTAATACGAATTTTCTCTCTCACAAACTATAAAAAACTGTGAACTGTAAAACTGTAGGGAAAAAAAAGACAAGTTTTCTGCTCTTAAAATAAATATCACCTACTCAAGATATCTTAAAATTATTTTTTGGGGGGCACCTATGTGGCACTGTTGGTTGAGCCTCTGGCTCTTAGTTTTGGCTCAGGTAGTGATCTTGGGGTCGTTAAGATCAATCCCCAGGTTGGGCTCTGCACTCAGCATGAAGTCTGCTTAGAGTTTCTCTCTCCCTCTCTCTGTGCCTCTGTCCTACCCCCCATCCCTGCACTCTCTCCCTCTTGCCAAAATAAGTATTTTTTTAAAATTACCTTTTTTTAAATCAAGTATTTCTAAATTTGAATATGCCTTCAAAGCCAGAATTTAAAGAACGGGGTGATCATGAAACTAATAATTATGTATCATATTATTCTAGCACAGCACCTGGGACAAAGGATGGATCCGAATACTCACCACTGCTCCACCATTTCTTGCCATTAATTACATAGCTATCTCCATCTCGTTGGATGCTACATTCAATATTTGTGGCATCACTCGAAGCTACACTGGGCTCTATAAATAAGCAAAGGTTGAATTTACAGGCAGGCAGACATCATCAGTTTACAAAAGAGATTTTAGATAAGGAAATGTGAACTCTTTGAGGATAGAGGCAGGTTCCTATCCTTCCCCCCCTTCCACTCTAGTTCTCCTATAACCTACATATAGTAAGTACTCAGTAAATGTGCACTGGAAGAATGAATGAATGAATTTTGAACACTGGCGATCAGCAATCTGAATTGTGTTCTTGGCTTCCTCACTGATGCATGATTCAAGATAACTCAATCCTTTCTCCAATTATCAAAAGTAGATTAAGTATACTGTTGTTTATTGTCCACAATAGAAATCTACTAAATACTAAATATTTGCAAGCCAGATTTCCCCACCATGTAGTTTACTATCTCAGACAATTTCCAACCCTGCCTTGCAAATCCCATCAGGAATGTTTTCACTGACTTATTTTGCATTCTGTAAAGACTGATCAACACAATTTCTTCAAAAAGTTTTCCATGGGACACCCTTACACAACTGCTTTACTGTATGGCATTTCAGAACGTGCGGGTTAGCTCTCATTTGTAGTCGTCTGCACTTGCTAATATACTGCTCTTTTAAATTGGTCCTTCAGATATTTTGTGCATTCTATTTCTGAAACTAGAGACCCATGGGGTTCCTTTAGAAAGGGAGCTGTGTACTTATTTTGTAACCTCCAATTAGTGGTTTGAAGATAACATGTCACTGCAGATGTTCAATAAATGCCTCTCACCGATTTTAAATGGAGATCAGTTTTCCTATTACAAATACATACAATGTTATAGAAGACTTTTAAGTCTGGCTAAAATTATGGCCAGATGACATTTAGTTTAATTCCAAGCTCAACTATATAATGATGACTTTTTCCTTTGAAAAATTCTTTCTGTTTCCTATGTACAAATGGTACCAAACCCATTTTTAACATGCTCCTAATTTTACTTCCCCACATGATCATAATTTGAACTATGTGATCAGCCCTGGTGAATGGTCTATTTTTCTAGGTTCATGGCAAAGTATTTAGTAACTATCAGTAAAAATTATTACAAAGACAAATATTTCATACATAAGGGCAAAAAAGATACTAAATATACATACACGGCAATTTTAGAAATGCAAGTCAAAAGATTATGAAATTAGGTTTACTCTGCTGCTTAAATGCTTAAAGTAGACTATCAGAAAACATCACTGGGTATCCTCCCAAAGGGGAGGACAATTTGATTCTGCACATTTAAAAATGCCAAAATTTGAAACAGGGCTCAAAACAAGCACATGCTCGTCTCTGTCCATGGGGAAATTTGCCTAAAACACAGAGCCACTCTTTCATTTTAGCTTATCCATAATAACTCCAGGATGATTGACTGCACAAGGGGAGAACCATGATTTGCTTTTACCTGACATACAGAAGCAAGAGGCAATGTTCCCTTGAAGAAGAGGCTCAAGCCACTGCTGCTTCTGCTCTTTACTTCCATATAGGTGGAGGACCTCCATGTTCCCTGTGTCTATATGTAATAAAAAAAACAAAACATTTCTTTGGCGTTTAAAAATTTACCAATATGGAATCCAAACTTTATGTTGGAATTATATACATGTATCTTTTTTTAAATATAATTTTATTGGCTTTAATTGCATTGTCATGTTTTCCCAAGTTGTTTTCTTTCTTTTTTTTTTTTTTAAGATTTTATTTATTTATTTGACAGAGATCACAAGTAGGCAGAGAGGCAGGCAGAGAGAGAGGGAGAAGCAGACTCCCTGCTGAGCAGAGATCCTGATGCAGGACTCGATCCCAGGATGCTGGGATCATGACCTGGGCCAAAGGCAGAGGCTTTAACCCACTGAGCCAGCCAGGTGCCCCTACATGTATCTTTTTAAAGTAAACATTTGCTTACAAAAATATTTTGAAAAATAATAGTAAATATAATTTATAATGAAGGTATGCCATAAATAATTATTATAAATATATGGCATTTGGTGCATATTTATTCAATTTGTGTTGAATTACGACACTTGTCCGCTTCATCTCAATAAAACATGGCTTTAATGAGGTCTGACTCATTTAGGACTAAGGAAAACAATTCACTGTCTTAATCTTTCCCTGCTTTCTTGCAAATATGCTTTGCTAGGAATGACTGCAATGCTCCTGGAGAACAATTATCATTCCACGCTCTACTGAGACTCCATTGCTGAGACTCCTGTTCCTCGAACATACGATGTGCTCTCTAACTTTCACCTGTTTGCCTGTGCCAAACCTTCTCTCAGGTCCAATTCTACCCATCATTCCTAAGTAAATTCCTGCTTTTGAGCCATTTCCACCATGAAGAATCTCTGATTACACAGTCAGAAATATCTCCTTCCTCTGAACTCACAAAGTAATTATTGTCTCTTTACCTCTACCATTGTTCTTACTATTGTGCACCCCCTCCCATCTATGAAAGCACTAGGTGGTATCTCAAAAATGATAAACACAGAATCCCCGATAGAAAATGACAGCAGATAACTTCAAAGACCCTTTCCAACCCTCAGAGGGCATTGTTCAGTAACTGAAACACTACTATCACTCTCATATAAAAAAGAATGCTTTATACCTGCCATGGAGCAAAACACTCTAGGGGCTTTTCTCCGATATTTGTTCCTATCAAACTTCTAAAAAAATACTATTTAAAACATTTCCCTTGAAAACTGATTACTCACAAGATTTATTTATTTTTTAAAGAACTTATTTATTATTTATCAGAGAGAGAGAGAGAGAGAGCGAGAGAGAGCAAGTGCACAAGCAGGGAGAGCAGCAGCAGGCAGAGCAGCAGCAGGCAGAGGGACTCCTTGCTGAGCAAGGAGTCCAATGCAGGATTTGATCCCAGGCCTCTGGGATCATGACCTGAGCTGAAGGCAGATGCTCAACCAACTGAGCCACCCAGGCATCCCACTCATAAGATTTTTCGAAAATGATTTATTTATTTTATTTTAGAGAGAGGGTGAGAGACTGTGTGGTGGGGGGACAGAGGGAAAGGGAGAGAGAGAATCTCAAGCAGACTCCTCGCTGAGCAGGGAACCTAACACAGGGCTTGATCCCACAACCCTGAGATCATGACCTCAGCTGGAATCAAGACTCAGACACTTAACAGAATGAACCACCTGGGTGCCCCAATTATTCATAAGATTTTCAAGAAGTTTTCAATATCACCTTTAAACATGACTTGAAGGACAGTCACTGAAATGCCTATGAAAATGGAGTTAAATCCAAGTTAAGTCTCTCAAAATGTGTTTGCAGTCTGTCCAGACACTACCAACAGAGCCAAAGTTATATTAAAATGCACAAAATTCCTAATAGATTAACATCAGTTTAAAATTCTTTTTGGCTGAGAGAAAAAATGACTCTTGAGTTATAATTAATGAAGCTCACTATTTTCTTCGCTTATTTTAAATTCACTGTTTCTTCTTATAGTTCAAATGAGGTAAATATTGACTAAGATCTTTCAAAAATTGTCAGTTTGTTCTGAGAAGCTGGCAAAACGAAGCTATCATTTAGGGGTTGGGAAAAAGCCTGGATAAATTAGTTCTACAAAAAAATTACCCTCTCCCAAATCAGCCCATAGGCCCTCCAAATTTTCTAGTACAGCTATAAAATTAAAATTGCTATTTTCAACATTCTAATATACAATATTGTATACTTTGTGAAGGGCAAAAAAAAAAAAAAAAAAAAGACAAATTGGAAGACTACATATGTTTTCCCTAAGCTTTTAGAACTATTTGGAAAGCTTGAGTAGAAATTCATCTTTTATACTTAAGAAACCTCCCAAAGTATTTAATTAACATGTTATATTCCCTTCTTTTTCTGCTTTGGAAATGCTCTGAAACACAATGTCCTAAGGCCTTCATGAAGATATCTCCACTACAAAGAGAAAACGCCTAGTTTTCTAATTATGGTTTTATACATCCTTGTTTGCTAAGGAGAGTTGCTAATCATACTTTGGCCAAAGAAAATGTATTTTCCTGGCCAATTTTTAAATTTCAGCAGTTTGGTGATATCATTTAGAGAGTACAACTGATAGACTCATGAAATTTTAATACTAGAATTTTTAATGCTAGGCAAATGATCTTCTAGTGAAAAGGGAGTTCATGGGTCAAATGGAGAAAATAGTGGCAGAGCTGTGTCTGCAAAGGAAGTCTTCTATAGCATTATTTTTCATATTATGAAAATATCATAAACTATTAGTTATATTATATAACCATATTATGACCTATTAGTATGTCATGAAATCAATTTAATGGAATATGGCTATCATTCTCTAAAAAATAGATCAAAATAGAATATATTAGATTCGACTAGACTCACTGGAAAATATCTGAATATACTGTATGTAATAAAGGAAATTATTATTTCATGAAACCCTTTTTCAGTAATATATACACCTCTCATTTCTTATTCCCCAAGTCCTTTGGTCAATCCATCCATCCATCCATGAACATACACGTATAACTACATATGCTACATATTGGGTCACAATATAAATTATATTTCTTACTATAAGTAGCAATAAAAAAAAGTTTTAAGCAAAAGACTACCAGTTCTCCTTCCACAAAATTATGCCACCTATGCAGTAATAGCTTCACATAAATGAGATGAAATCTTTAGAAATTCTATGATAGATTTCTTGACTTTTACAGTAGCCTCATTACTGGATTAAAATGTAGTAGAGCAGTAATTTGATAAATTGGTGATTTGAAGAAGGAAAACCACCAGGGATAAATTGAACCAACATCAGAAGTTTATAGCTACCTTAATGGTTTCAAATAAATGAGAGTCAAAGTCCACTGTCCAAACACCTTACTATGCAACCAGACTGTGTCTTCTCTCAAATATCCAAATACTTATTTTTGGTAGTTCCATCCTTCATTAACTCTTTTTGGGAGAGCTTTAGCAGCAGGGCTGTACAATGAGCACAAAAGGCAATACTGAGGTCCAACTTGTTCAGTGACAATATAGGATATCATACCATCAACCTTCTATAACAAATTAAATGTTGGTCCTTGACTGGGAGCAACAGAGTAACTAGAGAAACTAGGAGGAAAAAAGACAAGATATTCCCTGGGTCTAACCTAGACCTACTGAACCAAATCTACAGGGATGGAGTCTATGAATCTGTTTTTATTTTGTTTTTTTTTTTAAAGTTCCTTAGTGAGTTCTTTGACAAATCCATGTTCGAAAACATCTTCTACAGACACAGTACAGGTTTATCTGTTCCATATGACCTTTTAAACAAAAATTTTTTTAGACTTTTATTTATTTATTTGAGAGAGAGAGAACACAGAGAGAGAGGGAGAAGCAGACTTCCTGCTGAGTAGACAGCCCTACAGGACTCCATCCCAGGACCCTGAGATTATGACCTGAGCCAACTGCAGACATGTAACTGAGCCACCCAGGCACCCCCTTCTGTATTACGTTTTTAAAGAAAAGTTGGCCTCCTTCCTTTACCCTTCCAATTTTTCATGCCAGAATCTTTGGAGGCATCCTTGAGTTCCTCTTTCCTCTTCCTTCAAAATATATTTAGAATCTTTCTACTTCTCACCTACTGCTACCACCCTAGAACAAATCCCCATCATCTCTAACAAGGATTATTACAACAGACTCCCTGCTTCCTTCCTTCCCTCCTTTTGTTAATTCCTAATACATTCGTCAAAGTGATTCTTTTAAAACTGATATAACATCTTGTCACTGCTCTGGTCAAATCTCCCATGGCTTCCCCGTTCATAGGAGGTATAAGCCCTAACCTGCCCCATAAGGCCGTTTACTCTCTGATATCTTCTCTTACTATTCTCTTACTATTCCTAACGATGCCAAGTTCCTTGACTCTTCTTGGAATACACCAATCATACTCTTGCCTTAGGGTCTATGCAATTTTTGTTTCCTCTGCTATGGAAATTCCTTCCCCAGATAACATCATAGCTAATTCTCATGCTTTTATTAAGTCTTTATCGAATATCATTTTCTCAGTAAGGCCTAACCTCATCATTCCATGTTAAATTGTAATTTGCATTTCTTGTTCCCCAGCATTCCAACGTTGCCCTACCCTGCTGGGGTTTTTTTCCCCCAAAGCACTTTTCATCTTCAAACTGACTACATAATTTACTTATAATATTTATTATTTATTTCTGTCTCCCTCCATTAGAACATCAGCTCCATGAGGGCAAGAATCTTTGTGTATTTTATTCTTTGATACATCCCAAGGATCTAGAATACTGCTTGGCACATAGTAAGTAATCAATAAATAACTGGTGAATAGGAGCACCTGGATGGCTCACTTGCAAGAGTGTGTGACTTTTGATTTCGGGGTTATGAGTTAGAGCCCCATGTTGAGTGTAGAGTTTACTTAAATAAATTTTTAAAAACTTAAAAAAAAAAAACCAGTGAAGAAATGGAGAGACAGTGAGGCTAACCAAGATCTGGAACTCTCGATCCATTCCAATTAGCCATATAAATATCAAAGATCCAATCGTGAAGTTGTAATCTTTATATTGCCAGTAACTCTGGAGGTGGCCTCTATTCACTAATACTCTTAATGCAATGATGTTTAACAAAAGAATAATCCAGTGAGAATATCAGATCCATTTTTTAAAATATTTAAATCAAAGTAACTGAGAAGTAAAATTGTAGACAAGTTTATAAACCAATGACTTTGTGTAGAAAAACTTCTTGTCTTAAAATAGAGGAATTTCAAACCCTGCTCAGAATATCTGAGAAAGTTCTGTTTTTAAATAATATAGTAACCTGGTGCTTGGCAGTTAAAGACATCTGGAGCAAAAAAGCATTTTCCTGTTTCTTCAGCAATCAACGCATAGTCCACCTGGCTGAGACCGCTCACAGCTGGCAAAAACAAGTTCCAGAGGCCTTCTGCTTTGGCCATTTCCTGTCAAGGTGATGAATACGCCAGAATGATCATAATTTACCATGCACTAAAATAGTTTATTTTTAAAAGATATTGCTATTTATGCTTCTTGCAACTTAAAAACACTAATGAAGTTACTTGTTTTATTTACCTTACAGTGTGTAAAACCAAATAGTTACTAACTCATTAGAAATCAACAATTTCCTGTTAAAGAAATGCCCTTTTCTCTAAGGTTCCTTAGATTTGGCTGAAAAACTAAGTTTGCTTTCCTGAGCACCTCTTACTGAATTATAGTTATTACAGAATCTCCCACATTTGAGTGTAAGTATGCCAAACATACTATTTTGTATATTTTAATTTCTTATGTGTGTTGTGGTTAGGATTTAAAAGCATGAAATTTAGACCAAGTGCATGTGGGACAAATGTTCTGCTTGACTTCTATTATAATTTTGCAACAGATGGTAGTGAGTGCTGTTGATCGTATTTTTTCTTTCAATATCATCATTACATACCACATACAAATGTTATGTAACCTACTTTGTATACTATAGGTTCTGTTCTTAACTTTCTTTTTAAAAAGTTATTTCTGATATATTTATTCTCTACACATATAACAACAACAGCAATGACAAACTAAGGTTTCAAAAAACACCTGCATATTCATTTTCCAACATTAAATGCTTTCTTGTTTTTCTTACCTTAAGTTTATCAATCACTAAAGGTTTTTTCCATCTGTCCACTGAATTTTCATTTTGAATGTAGAACTCAATTACCTCCTTAAAGTAATAAGAAAAAAGTTCATTAGCTAAAGTTAATACAAAGTAAATAATGCCATAAACTGCTAATATCCAAAGTAAACCTATTTAGATGAAGAAGCTTTTCAAACTGTTATTAAATCAGTAATATTTCTTTCCAAAACCAGATACATGAGTATAAACAAATTTAAAGGTTTGTTGCTCACAAAATTATGCTGCCTCGATATTAGATAACAGACTTCCAAAATCTTGTACCAAGATTTAGTGTTCCCTTTTTAGCAATATAGCTCACTGGGCAGTCATAGGAACCCCTCTCAAAGTAGCACAACTAAAAATAACAGAGAAAATATTTAAAATAATGAAAAAAAATACATGTAATGAATAGCTGTGCTGGAAGAAAAATAAGGAAATTCCTCAGTGGTCAGAAATAAAAAAGCCTGACTCTTCAGGTGTTAATAAAGTACTTGTTTCAAGCCACCATTAACAAAAATTAGCAAAACTAACAGTGTAACAAAACTGAATCACACTCCCCAAAGACAACAGACAAAAAAAAAAAAAAAATCATATATAGAATAAAGTATTTGTGTCCAATAGATTTAAAGAATAAAGGAAGAAAGGAATTAAAAGTATGACAAAGGTTATAAAAATTGGCCAAATTTGAAAAAGAACAATCAAAAAGTAAAAGAATCAAAAGCAACTTGAGGAAAAGAAAAAACACATTAATTAAATTTAAAAATTCAAGCAGTGGTTCTTATAAACAATTGAGAACTGAATTCCCAGTGCAACAAATGAAGGCAGAAATCAGTGTCTTCAGTTGCTAAGAGAAAATAACTGTCAACCTAGAATTCTATGTCCAATAAAACAATCTTTCAAGAATTAGGGCAAAATAAAGGCATTTGAGATAAAGAAACAGAAAGAATCAGAATCAGAATCATTACTTCCCTCTCTTGAGCAAAAAAGGAAAATAAAAAGAAAAAAAATCAAAGAAAAGGTTGCTAGCAGATTCTCATTAAAGGAACTTGATCCTAAAAGAAACATCTGAGTTGCAAGAAGAAACAGTAAATAAAGTGGTAAATACATGGGTAAATATAAATTAAAAACTAGCCACACCAAACAGTAATAATAATCACTAATTTGTGCAACTAAAATAATCAAGATGAACTAAAATATGGATTGAGAAGGCATTTCCCAATATTTTGCTGTTACAGAATCTCTATACCTAATTTTTTTACTTATGCTAGAATTATAGATTAAAATCTGTGACTATAGTCACAAGGCCACATTACAAAATTATTTTCTAAAATTGTTCCACTCCTTTATAGTCATATAATACACAAAACTGTTCTTTTATTAAGCATGGCTAGTCTAGGGAAATGATGTATTTAATGAAAACTGCAAGAAGACAAAGGACAGCTCTTTTTCACCAGGATGAAGAGCATTCATCATTTCTGTCAGGAAGTCAGTTGAATGGGAGATTTCCTGTTTAGGGTTGTTTATTATGTCCATCCCTTGTACTGCAGTAGAAATAGTGAATGCTACAATATATTATGCAATACATTTACAAATTCCTCATCTCTGACTACCTCTTTATGATACTACAGTTCTGAGAAATTAAATCACCCAATGTTTACATAATTATTTTACAAACTTATGTGATTTAATACTTTCTGTTCTAAAGTCTATCCATTTAGAGATCTGCAAAATCTGTTTGTATTGCGGTAAAAATCAGAATTAATGTAAAATCTCATTATAAAGAAGGTTTCTTTAGTTCTTAGAGTATGAAAAACAGTATATTGGTGAAAGGAGAAAGCAGAAAATACACTTGATGCCTAATCGATTCCCCCCAAATAGCACCTTTAACATCTAACTTCCTCCTAACTTACTGAGATACTGCTTTGCAGTTTGTTAGTTCAGAATCTTAAATCTGAGCCTACAAATAATTTTGCAATACAATATGTTTTTCACCTTAAAGTTGTCTATTAGAAAAAAGCAACAGTTCTTTAATAGTACATTACACTTAAGAGGAAAATATGACTGTTATCTTTATATTGTAAGTGTATTCTCAAGACTATGTTGCTAGTTCTTGTTTTAAATTCTATTTTTTAGGACTTCTTAGCCATTTTAATTTTTTTTTTAGAGAGAGAGCATGCACATGTGGCGGTTGGGTAGAGGGACAGAGAAGGAGAGAGAGAATCTTAAGCAGGCTCCACACTCAGTGTGAGCCCAATGTGGGGTTTGATCTTATGACCCTGAGATCATGATCTGAGCTAAAATCAAGAGCTGGGTGCTTAATTGACTGAGCCACTCAGGCCCCCTCCTTAGCCATTTTAAATAGGAAAAACTGCCTTTTAACACTTTCATAGATATTGGGTTCTTAATGTTCTCACTTTATGAAATCCAAGGAATATCAAAGGTCATTAGAGTAGTTTAAATGAAGCTTATTTTTTCCCATTATAAAAATTAGAAAAATATGTAAAAGTATTGAGAAGTCATCAACGGTCTTACTAAAGATGTGTACTGTTAAAATACTGGTGTATTATATGACATTATCTTGTTTTCTAGATGTGACTTTTAATTTTTAAAACTTAGTTATAATACTGGATAGAATTTTATAGGCTTTCCCCATCCCATTTTGAAAAAGGTAATTACTTTTCTCCAGATATCAATTCAAATGTATATGTTCACAGACAAGGATTAGTATTGCTCAAAATCATTCTACATGATAAAACACTGTTACAGATGTTGGCTTAAGATTTTTGTGTTTAACATTTTATTTTATTTTATTTTTTAAGATTTTATTTTTAAGAAGTCTCTATACCCAATATGGGACTCAAACCCATAACCCCAAGATAAAGACTTGCATGCTCTGATGACTGTGCCAGCTGGGTACCCTGGTTTATGATTTTTAATGAAAGAAAAAGCCCATGTTATTAGGCATGGATATATTCTAGATTTGAACTATCTGCAAAGACAAAATTACTGTGGCTTTCCTTGCCACAGAAATATTGACAATCTTCTGTCAAAGCTATAGATTGCTTTTTTTTTTTAACTTATAATAAAGCATTTTCTTTTACATTGAAAAACTTTTTTAAATTTATTCATTTGAGACAGAGAGATACAGGGAGAGAGCATGATTGGGGGAGAGGCAGAAGTAGACTTCTGCTGAGCCAGGAGCCCTACTCAGGGCTTGATCCCAGGATCTGGAGACCATAACCTGAACCAAGGCAGATGCTCAATCACCTAAGCAACCGAGGCATCCCTACATTGAAAATTCTTTGTAAATATTTTAATAGCTGCATAATATTAAGTTTAGCAGGTATCACAACCCAACTTGTGATACTTCTTTTCTCTGCTTCATGTATCCCTTGATTTCCCATTCACATTTATAAATGAAAGAGCAAGACCACATGGTTTCTTCTGCTAATTCTGCCCTCTCCTTTGAACAGTCAGCTGGTTCCAGGCATGAGCATGTCAACAAATATGTTTCATTTTAGGGTGAGCAGGCAGAAATCAGGCAGGTTGATAGGCAAGCTGGGGTTTACACCAAACCCCTATTTTTTAAAAAAAAAAAGACCCCAAAATAGAGGACTCTAGAGCACTAACCCTCATGTGAAATCCTGGCTTCTTGAAATAGATAATTTTTTTTTAAGAGTCCTAAGTTTATTACTCATAGTTTAAATATTCTCTGACTCATTTTCAAGCCAGAGTAGTAATTGTACCCCTGCTGCAAGGATTACATAAGTTACTATACTTCAAGCTCTTGGCATAGTATCTGGCAGAGGAGTAAATTCTTAATATAATAACTAGTGTTGATTCACTGTCTCTCTCCCATTTGACTGTGAAGATAGCAACTTCTCTTCCTGGCATAATATCATCATGCTTAATAAGACATAATATCGTCATGTCCCCACCATCAAGTACACTGACCAGCACAGAGAGGTGCTCAATGTTTGTTGAATGTCTGAAAGAAGTATTTTGCTGAGGGTAGAATTTACGCAAAGTCTGAATCTAGAACACATGCTCTAAGTTCAGGTTTTCCACAGTGTTCCACACTGGCTTCCTTCTCTTTGATTTAAGCAAACTGCTTAATGTCTCTGGGCCTCAATTTCCTCACTTTGTTTTTCATTTTATCTTTTTTCAAACTGGAGTGGTTAGCATGCAATATTCTATTCGTTTCCAGTGTACAACATAGTCATACGATCACCAAGATAAGTCTAATCATTTGCTTTTTTAGAGGACTCTTGCAGCCTTCTGTCTGAAGCAAATGCTACAGCTAGGCATGGGGTGTTACAGACCTACCCCTGCAGCCCATCTACAGGTTAATTCTTCAGTCAAACATCTTGATTTTGTTTTCCCTTCTCACTCTTGCTCTCCATACCAGCCCATCACAGGGGACCCCATTGTAAAACAAAACAAAACAAAACAAAACAAAACAAAACAAAACAAAATGGTTACCACCTGTGCTATAGCCTTCTCTTATTTCAAAATGATTTTGAGCCTCACACCAGTCAGAATGGCTAAAATTGACAAGTCAGGAAATGAGAGATGCTGGCGAGGATGCAGAGAAAGGGGAACCCTCCTACACTATTGGTGGGAATGCAAGCTGGTGCAACCACTCTGGAAAACAGCATGGAGGTTCCTCAAAAAGTTGAAAATAGAGCTACTCTAAGACCCAGCAATTGCACTACTGGGTATTTACCCTAAAGATACAAACATAGTGATCCGAAGGGGCACATGCACCCAAATGTTTATAGCAGCAATGTCTATAATAGCCAAACTATGGAAAGAACCTAGATGTCCATCAACAGATGAATGGATAAAGAAGATGTGGTATATATGTAAAATGGAATACTATGCAGCCATGAAAAGAAATGAAATCCTGCCATTTGTGATGACATGGATGGAACTAGAGGGTATTATGCTTAGTGAAATAAGTCAATCAGAGAAAGACAACTATCATATGATCTCCCTGATATGAGGAAGTGGAGATGCAACGTGGAGGGGTTTGGGGGTAGGAAAAGAATAAATTAAACAAGATGGGATCAGGAAGGAGACAAACTATAAGAGACTCTTAATCTCACAAAACAAACTGAGGGTTGCCAGGGGGAGGGGGGTAGGGAGAGGGTGGTGGGGTTATGGACATTGGGGAGGGTATGTGCTATGGTGAGTGCTGTGAAGTGTGTAAACCTGGCGATTCACAGATCTGTACCCCTGGGGCTAATAATACATTATATGTTCATAAAAAAATTAAAAAAATATTTAAAAAATGATTTTGAGGTATGTTTCTTCTGTTAGGGGTTATTCTTTGGAACGATCCATTCTGTTTTCCAATTCAGCTTCCATTCTCTTTTCTTTCTTTAAAAAAGATTTTATTTATTTATTTTTCAGAGAAGGGAGGGCAGGGAGAGGGAGAGGCAGGCCCCCTGCTGAGCAAGGAGTCCAATGCAGCATTCGATCCCAGGACCTGAGCTGAAGGCAGACACTTAACTGACTTAGCCACCCAGGCATCCCCCATTCTCTTTTCAAAACCTTAGTCCTCTGATGTGTCCACTCCTTTTTTGTGTGCTTTTAGCAACTTAATCCATTTTTCAAAAGTTTTTTTAATTGTTAATGGGATTTTATTTGAGGGAAAGCAGGTAAATGCTGAATTCGGTCTGCCATCTGAACCAAGTGTTGCATTTTCTTTTTAATACCCAAAAGTTCAGAATTTTAAAACTTAACATTCTATATGTACTATATGTATATATAGATCAAAAGTCTCCATGGGGCACCTACGTGGCTCAGTGGGTTAAAGCCTCTACCTTCGACTCAGATCATGATCCTGGAATCCTGGGATTGAGCCTCACGTTGGGCTCTCTGCTCAGCGGGGAACCTGCTTCCCTTCCTCTCTCTCTGCCTGCCTCTCTGCCTACTTGTGATCTCGGTCTATCAAATAAATAAATAAAATATTAAAAAAAAAAGTCTCCAAAGTGATACCTTAAATACTAAACACATGTAAGAGGAGACTATTTTTATGCTATTTTATAAATTTAAGTTCAATTAATTAACATACAGTGTGTTATTAGTTTCAGAGGCAGAGTTCAGTGATTCATCAGTCTTACACACTCAGTGCTAATTATATCCTGGCCCTCCATAATGTCCATTACCCAGTTACCAAATCTCCCAACCCCCCTCCACTCCAGCACCCCTCAGTTTGTTTCCTCTGATTAAGAGTCTCATGGTTTGTCTCCCTCTCTGATTTTGGCTTATTTTATTTTTCCCTCCCTTCCCTATGAGCCTCTTTTTTTTTTTTTTTTTCTGTTTTGTTTCTTAACAAAACAGGTCTCATTGATTGTCTTGGTCAACCACCAGGTGCCCCTACATTCTTTGGTTTAAATATAATTTTTCTGATATGATGATTGTTACCCCAGCTTTCTTTTGATGTCCATTAGCATGATAAATGGTTTCCCATGCCCTCCCTTTTTTTTTTTTTTAAAGATTTTATTTATCTCTCTGACAGACAGAGATCACAAGTAGGCAGAGAGGCAGGCAGAGAGAGAAGAAGGGAAGCAGGCTCCCTGCTGAGCAGAGAGCCCAATGTGGGACTCGATCCCAGGACCCTGGGATCATGACCTGAGCTGAAGGCAGTGGCCTAACCCACTGAGCCACCCAGGAGCCCCTGCCCTCCCTTTTAATCTGGAGGTGTCTTTGGGTCTAAGAAGAGTCTGCTGCAGACAGCACATGGATGCATGTTGCTTTTTAATCCGATATGATATCTTGTGTCTTTTTTTTTATTTATTTTATTTTTAATAAACATATATTTTTATCCCCAGGGGTACAGGTGTGTGAATCACCAGGTTTACACACTTCACAGCACTCACCATAGCACATACCCTCCCCAATGTCCATAACCCCACCCCCCCTCTCCCAACCCCATCCCCCCCATCAATCCTCAGTTTGTTTTGTGAGATTAAGAGTCACTTATGGTTTGTCTTGTGTCTTTTGACTGGGGCATTTAGCCCATTTAGATTCAGAGCAACTATTGAAATATAATGAATTTAGTGCCACTGTATTACTTACAAAGTCATATCCCTGTTAAGAGGAGGCTTTTTTAGAATGAATTTCCCAATATTTTAGTAGTATTTTCCTAAAAAAGCTATACCCCACTGTCAGCAAAATTCATCTCATGACAGTTCTTTATTAAAAATATGTAATTAGGGGGCACCTGGGTGGCTCAGTGGGTTGAGCCGCTGCCTTCGGCTCGGGTCATGATCTCAGGGTCCTGGGATCGAGCCCCGCATCGGGCTCTCTGCTCAGCAGGGAGCCTGCTTCCCTTCCTCTCTCTCTGCCTGCCTCTCTGCCTACTTGTGATCTCTCTCTGTCAAATAAGTAAATAAAATCTTTAAAAAAAAAAATATGTAATTAGGGTGCCTGGATGGCTCAGAGGGTTAAAGCCTCTGTCTTCGGCTCAGGTCATGATCCCAGAGTCCTAGGATTGAGCCTCACATTGTGCTCTCTGCTCAGCAGGGAACCTGCTTCCCCCTCTCTCTCTGCCTGCCTCTCTGCCTACTTGTGATCTCTCTCTGTCAAATAAATAGATAAAATATTTTTAAAAATAAAAATAAATAAAATAAAAAATAAATATATGATAATTATTTATCTAGTTCAAGCAACAATAGTAACTGCCCTATAAACACACATCAACTCTGAACATTTTTGTTTAAAGAACTTTGGTCTTTTTCAGTTTCCTATTTGATTTTGTAGGTCTAGCTCTAGAGATCTCAGAATCACAGAAAATTGAAATGAGAATTTACTGTATATCCACTCATACCTATGCACATCACAGATGAAAGACTAAGGCACTGAGAGAGTTATTTGTTCATGACCACCTAACTTGTGACAGGAATGGACTAAAATTAAACCCTTACAATTTCTACACCAGTGTTCAACTCACACATATACCTGGCCCCACCTGCCTTATGTATTTTTATAATAGCTTTTACCTTTTCTTCACAGCATTATCATCTCTTATTGAATGTCTTTCTTTTGTGCTAAAGTGTAGGCTCGGTGGAAGCATTAGCTCTGTCTTATTCTTTTACTTTTGATGGCTCTCCAGATGCATAACCCATTATTAGGTACCTAATAATTACATGTTAACTGAATGAATGAATGAATGCACCATGTTTCTTCTCTACCCTCAGTGAAGTTACAGCAACTTAACACCTTAAAGTAGTAGCCTGTATGGAGAACGACAGTAGTATCTGTGAGTAGACTGAAATGATATTCAACATTTCCTGGTTATGTCCATTTTGTTTAGTCTACAGTTTTCTTAATTTTCATAGGGAGCCATTAAAAAAAAAAAAAAAAAAAGCTAAAAGTCACCGCCTTATAAAAAGGCCCTGGAGTACCTGGCTGGCTCAGTCAGCTGGGCATCTGACTCTTGATTTGGCTTAGGTCATGATCTCAGGGCTGTGGTGTTGGGCCCGGCGTAGAGCTCTCCACTCAGTGCAGTCTGCTTACTCCTTTCCCTCTGCTCCTCCCCGCAAATAATTGTGCTCTCTAATAAATAAATAAAATCTTTTCTTTTTAAATGGCCCTAAAATAATGTTTTACTCTAATATATTTACAGTCCCAACTTTACAACAGTTAATCTCCTTTGACTGAGTTTTAATTTCAAGGATTCATCTGTGGCATTCCTTTGGCATCTTTTAGAAGCTCATCAGCTTCTGCAGCAGCTCAGTGCTAATGTAAGGAGGGGAATGGGTAAGGATTGACTACAAAGATAGGATACCATGATACTCCTAGAAGCAGAGATAATAGACATAATTCACCAACAGTCCTTGAGCACAAATACATTCTGTTTGTTTATACAGTACTTACCTTTTCAGCTGGAAGGATGTGTTGTTTCATGAAATGCTTCACCCTAGCAAGAACTTCCTGGCCAGTCTTACTCTGTACAAACAATTGTTGGGAAGTATCAATCTGTGGTGATGTAGTACTGAAAGTTCTTTATTAAAAAAAGAAAAGAAAGAAAGGAAAAAAAGAAGAGTTACAAAGGTGTCCCAAATCATTATTATATATTTCTGAATATAATGTGAGGTCTTCTCCAACTCCTTCAAAATATCCCTCTGGAGTTGGCATATTTTGGGATTTTTTAAGTTTTTCATATTATGCAATAAATGTACAATCACTTTACTTTGAACAGGAAACTTTAATGCTGAAAGCACTATGTAGGTAAAACATAAGCCTGGTACAATCTCAATTGGTGGTAGTTTTGAATCTTTATTAAAGTCAATTATCAAAATCTCTCAAAAAGAAGGTGAAGAAACTGAACACAAATGTAGTAATTATTCTTAGTATATTCCTCACAAACACAGCTACTGGATGTCATTATAAAGATCTTTATGAAGAGCAACACTGTCAGTTGTTGAGAGAACACAAACATCACCTAAAAGATGAATTATAAAACATAACTGTCCTAATGTTAAGTCCTGGGTACTTCTGCCTGGACAGAATTTCCAGGGACAGCATCATCAATGGATTCAGTAAGTGCTATTATATCACATCACTTAGATGGCAGTGTGTAGTTGGGAAGAGAACTGGATGCCTCAAAAAGTGCTCCACTGATTGAGATATGGATTTCAAAGACATTTATGGAGTGACTGAGTAAAATTTCATGAAATATGATGGAAGAGAGTAATACTTCTAAAGTTAATAAATCATCTTTTATAGGGTGTAATTTTGAATAGGAATATGTAAGTAATATAAATATTAGAAAGAAGCATTTGAGAGTTTTATCTATTTCCTTGAAAGTTTATATGCTCAAGTTGGCAAAAAAATACTTTTAATCATGAATCTGGGTTATTTTATTTTCAGGCATATAAGATGTTACCAAAAAACTGATGTGATTGGCAGCAATAATCCTGGTATAAGCAATAGAAACAGTCCCTATCCCCCTGAAGTTTACAACCTTCATATATCTAATAAAGGCTCTAATTTGAATTAGCCAAGGAATTGATTTTGCTTACCTTTTCGAAAGTTGTAATCCAGTTTCTGCCAGAGGCTGCACAATCTTGGCAAACAGAAAGCTATTCTCAGATGCATTATTTCCCAGAAGATATCTACTATATATTCCCTATAAATAAATTAACATAGAGCAATTAAGATTGATTGAAAACCGTTCTTCAGCTATCCAGTCTCTCCAGTTTCCAGCTATGTGAGTCACTAACCTCACAAGGTATCAAGACATAAATCAGACCATCAATTCTATTTATTTACATAGAGGGATAATTATACCACCCTAAATTAAAGAGTTAGACATGCATCATTTGCTTAACACACTCTCATCCTAACAGAACTTTAACTGTAAATCAAATCAAACTTGAAAATGAACTCAGGAGTTAACAAAGATGTCAAACTGGCATCACCTTATACCACCTTTAAAGATCACTGTTCTCCTGTTTTAGTGGGGGAAAATCTAAATAAACCAAAATAAAATTAAAAACTATAAAATGGAAGAGAAGACACAGATATGATCTCTAAGAATATTTTCTCTCATTTTTTTGGAGTCCTAATTTAGTTAACTGTCTCCTTGAAAAGGGTTAGTTGAATGCTAATTAGTTTTTCTTTCTGCTCTGTGTTCTGTGCTTTCAACACAACACTCTCCTCTCCCTTGCTTGTCCCACCCTAACACAATCCACTGAATTTCATTAGTTGTATTTCTTCATGTAATTCTTTATGCAATAAGACACTCTAACACTCCTTCCATCATTTCCAATTTCATATTTGTAGTTAGAATGCAATGTTTATGATCATCCCTGTTACCACATATAGTCTATCACATACATATTAATTTTAGCATAATGCAAGTAAAACTTTTGTTTGAAATGAAAATCCATTTTAAGTTCAAAGCCCATTTGGTATCTGATTTGTGGAAACTGACAAATATAAAAAACATACCATGAACCCTCTTTTGAGGAACCCATCCAACCAACACGATTAACGTGATTCTAAAATACAGGATGAGATGTAACATGACTATATCCAGAAGACATTTCAATTGGTCATGGATAGCATGGACTCAGAAGACAAGGAAAAAACACCTTAATCCTTTTTACATTCTTTTTTGTTTCTAAAATCTCTTACTGACTCAATCTTCCAAGCCCTAGCCCTTTGTCACTGATGAAGCATCTCAATTTCTTAAATAAACTCCCGAGGTTCAAAGCACATGTAAACTAAATCAGTATAAAGAAGAATACACTTTAGGGGCACCTGGGTTAAGCACTGGAATTTTGATTTTGGCTTACGCCATGATCTTAGTTAGGATTGTGAGATTGAGCCCTAGGGCAGGCTCTGTGTTGGGAGTAGAGCCTGCCTAAGATGCTTTTTGTCCCTCTCCCTCTGCCCCTCCCCTGCTAAAAAAAAAAAAGAAGAAGAAAAGAATATATTTTAGATTTTAAAAAACTGAATTTATGCTCAATTTCCTCTTAAAATTAGTCACGTAATTTGTGTGATTCTAACATTGTTAGAAAACGGAAAATTTTACTCATCTATTCTCTCAAAAATATATATTAAGAGGCTACTATAATCTAGGTACAGTGCTAGACTTTGGGACATGCAAAAGTATTTCTTTCCTCATCATCAGTACTGGTTAATAAATGGTTTTATAGTTTGGAGCAGACATTATTAAAAGATTTTAGCTCTTTCTTAAATTGGATATTCAGGAAATAACAAATCTTCATATGCTTTTCTCTTTTTATCTTTATTTCTTTCTTTCTTCCTTCCACTATTAAGTTTATCATACCAAAATATGATAACACATTTTGCTACTCAATTTTTTGCCTCTGCCAAATTCCTATTCTGTAAAGTCTGGATTCATATTCACCCAGGCCTGGTATTTGTCATTATCCAAAGCAAAATGATCTAAGGAAAAAGAACATAAAACTCCTGAAGACCAGAAAATATCATGAATAGTACATTAGTAAATAGTGGTGAAACATAAGTTGAGACCAATCAATTACCTGTGCTATTCCAGCCATTTTAAAATATGCAAGGGCAAGAAAGAAATTCCAGTTAGGGAGAATAGAATCAATTCCCCTGCAGCGGCAATATATTGAAATCAGTTCTTCTATTGATGGTATCCCTATAAAAACAGCACATACTATAAAATTTAATAAAGATATCATGGTGAATGTTTCAAATGAATAATACTACATGTGTACATAAAACTGATACACATAACAAACATGTTCTGAATGTTGTTTTCTAAAAGAATGATATATATATATAAAGGGCTATATTTTATCATAATTACTAAAAGTAAAAGCTGTTGTTCAGAAAAATCAAGAATAAAATGAATTAGAAACATTTCAGAGGAGTGCCTGGGTGGCTCAGTCAGTTAACCATCTGCCTTCAGCTCAGGTAATGATCCCAGGGTCCTGGGATCAAGTCCTGAGTTGGTCTCTTTGCTTAGCAGGAGCCCTGTTTCTCCCTCTCCCTCTGTCCCTCCCCCTGCTCGTGCTCATGCATTCTTTCTCTCTCTCTCAAAGTCTTAAAAAAAAAAAAAAGAAACATTTCAAGAAACAAATAAAAGCTACGTATGTAAAATGGCAATATAATCTTACCTTTTAATTATGAAGAATAAATATAATTTTATATTAATAGCAATTTAGGCAACATTACGGTCTCATACCTATATTTTCTTGAAAGTAAGAATTTTGATTTATCTTTGGAACAGTCCTTGGCCAAAAGTAGAATAGGGAGAGATGAGCTAAGTCTGACAAAGGATGACCAATAGTTGAAAGCTCCCAATCCAGTATAGCTAAAACTCGACACTGCAATTAAAAATAAAAAGGTTTTAACATATTTAATACAAAACAAAAACAGGGAAATAAGTGAAATCCTATTCTCTATCAAAAGCAAATCTTAGTTTACAGAGTTTATAGTCTTTACCTGCAATGGCACATCTTAATTAACAAATAACTAATTAGTCTGGAGTATGTAGAGCCAAGTCTGCTGGCTCCATTATTGGCCATCAGTTATCCTGCATTTCACTTTACATACCACTAGTATCTCTGCTAATGAGAGGAAACTAAAGCAGCTGAAACTGCTCAACTGAGGGTTAACTGTGGTAAAGAAGAAATTCTAATAATTACTTATAATTTAAGCATCTATGTCATGTCATGCACAGTTTAAAGTTTGCTCTCAGGACACCTGGGTGGCTCAGTTGCTTAAGCATCTACAATTGCTGGGTCATAGGGTAACTCTATTTTTAACTTTTTGAGGAACCTCCATACTGTTTTCCAAAGTGGCCCTACCAACTTGCCTGATTTCAAGCTATATTATAAAGCTGTGATCACCAAGACAGCATGGTACTGGCACAAAAACAGACAGATAGATCAATGGAACAAAACAGAAAGCCCAGATATGGATCCTCAACTCTATGGTCAACTAATCTTCAACAAAGTAGGAAAAAATATCCAATGGGAAAAAGACAGTCTCTTCAATAAACGGTGCTGGGAAAATTGGACAGCTATATACAGAAGAATGAAACCTGACCATTCTCTTAAATCATACACAAAGATAAACTCTAAATGGAAGACCTCAATGTCTCAATGTGAGACAGAAATCCATCAAAATTCTAGAGGAGAACAGAGGTAGTAACCTCTTTGACATTGGCCACAGCAACTTCTTTCAAGACACATCTCCAAAGGCAAGGGAAACAAAAGCAAAAATGAACTTCTGGGACTTCATCAAGATAAAAAGCTTCTGCTCATAATATGTTCTTAAGATTGTTTGTATTTCCTTGGTGTTGACTGTGATCTCTCCTCTTTCATTCAGGATTTTTAAATTATTTACATATTTAATTTACTTATATGATTTATTTTCTTTTTGATAAGTCTGGCCAAGGGTTTATCGATCTTATTAACTCTTTTGAAGAACCAGCTTCTAGTTTCATTGATCTGTTTTACTGTTCTTTAGTTTCTACTTCATTGATTTCTGCTCTAATCTTTATTAATTCTCTTCTCCTACTTCGTTTCCCAGGGGAAGAGCTGTTGTTCTTTCTCCAGCTCCTTACAGTGTAACTTTAGCTTGTGTATTTGAGACTTTTCTAAGTTTTTGAGAAAGGCTTGTATTGCTATGTACTTCCCTCTTAGGACTGCCTTTGCTGTATCACAAAGGTTTTGAACAGTTGTGTTTTCATTTTCATTTGTTTCCATAATTTTAAAAAATTCTTCTGTGGGGCGCCTGGGTGGCTCAGTGGGTTGAGGCCTCTGCCTTTGGCTCAGGTCATGATCCCAGGGTTCTGGGATCGAGCTCCGCGTCGGGCTCTCTGCTCGGCAGGGAACCTGCTTCCCCCTCTCTCTCTCTCTCTCTGCCTGCCTCTCTGCCTACTTGTGATCTCTGTCTGTCAAATAAATAAATAAAATCTTAAAAAAAAAAAAATTCTTCTGTAACTTCCTGGCTGACCCTTTCATTCTTCAGTAGGATGCTCTTCAACCTCCAAGTGTTTGAGTTCCTTCCCGATTTCCTTTTGTGATTGAGGTCAAGTCTCAAAGCATTGTGGTCTGAAAATATGCAGGGGATGATCCCAATCTTTTGGTATCAGTTGAGATCTGATTTGTGACCAAGTATGTGATCCACTCTGGAGAATGTTCCATGTGCACTTGAGAAGAATATGTATTCTGTTGCTTTAGGATGGAATGCTCTGTATATATCTGTGAAGTCCATCTGGTCCAGCGTGTCATTCGAAGTCCTTGTTTCCTTGTTCATCTTCTGCTTAGATGATCTGTCCATTGTTGTGAGTAGGGTATTGAAGTCCCCCCACTATTAATGTATTATTATCCATGTCTTTCTTTAATTTTGTTCTTAATTGGCTTATATAATTGGCTGCTTCCACTTTAGGGGCAAAATATTTGCAATTATTAGATTTTCTTGTTGAATAGGCCCTTTAAGTATGACATAGTATCCTTCCTCATCTCTTATTACATTCTTTGGTTTTTTTTTTTTTTTTAAAGATTTTATTTATTTATTTGACAGATAGAGATCACAAGTAGGCAGAGAGGTAGGCGGGGGTGGGTGGGGGAAGCAGGCTCCCTGCTGAGCAGAGAGCCTGATGTGGGGCTCAATCCCAGGACCCTGAGATCATGACCTGAGCTGAAGGCAGAGGCTTTAACCCACTGAGCCACCAGGTGCCCCTACATTCTTTGGTTTAAATCTAATTTTTCTGATATGATGATTGTTACCCCAGCTTTCTTTTGATGTCCATTAGCATGATACATGGTTTTTCAAGCCCTCAGTTTCAATCTGGAGGTGTCTTTGGGTCTAAGAAGAGTCTGTTGCAGACAGCATATGGATGTGTCTTGCCATCCAATCTGATACCCTGTGTCTTTTGATTGGATCATTTAGCCCATTTAGACTCAGAAGAACTACTAAAAGAGATGAATTTAGTGTCATTGTATTACTTATAAAGTCCCTCTTTCTGTAGACTGTCTCTGTTCCTTTCTGGTCTGTTACACTGGGGCTCTCTTTTTGCTTACAGTTTCCCCTTTAGTATTTTTTGCAGGGCTGGTTTAGTGGTCACAGATTCTTTTAGTTTTTGTTTACCCTGGAAGCTCTTTTTTTTTTTTTTAATAATTTTTTTCCTTTTTTTTTTTTAAGATTTTTTTTTTTTTTAATTTGACAGACAGATCACGAGTAGGCAGAGAGGCAGGCAGAGAGAGAGAGAAGGAGGAGGCAGGCTCCCTGCTGAGCAGAGAGCCCGATGCGGGACTTGATCCCAGGACCCTGAGAAGGCAGAGGCTTTAACCACTGAGCCACCCAGGCGCCCCACCCTGGAAGCTCTTAATTTCTCCTTCCATTCTGAATGACAGCCTTGCTGGAAAGTATTTTTGGCTGCATGTTTTTCTCATTTAGTTCCTTGAATGTATCATGCCAGCACTTTCTGGCCTGCCAGGTCATTATGGCTTGGTCTGCTGCCAGCCTAATGTTTCTACCCCCGTTGGTTAAGAACCTCTTGTCTCAAGCTTCTTTCAGGATTTTCTCTTTATCTCTGAAATTTGCAAGCTTCACTATTATATGTTGGGTGTTGATCTATTTTTATTGATTTTGAGAAGGGTACTCTCTACCTCTTGGACTTGAATGCCTGTTTTCTTTCCCAGATTAGGGGACGTTCCCAGCTATGATTTGTTCAAATATACCTTATGTCCCTCTCTCTTTCTTTCTCTTTCCTCAGGGACGCCAATAATTCTAATATTATTTTGCTTCATGGTATCGCTGATTTCTCAAAGCGTCCTCTCATAGTCCATTAGTTGTTTTTCTCTCTTTGCCTCAGCTTCCTTCCTTTCCCTCCACTCATCTTCTAGGTCACTTCCTTCCTCTTCTGCCCCATTTACCCTAGGTGTTACAGCATCCAATTTAGAATACATCTCAGTTAAAGCATTTTTAATTTCAGCCTGCCTAGATTTCATTTCTGCACTAACAGATTCTCTTGTGTCTTTCATGCTTTTCTCAAGCCCAGCTAGTAACTTTAGTATCATTATCCTGAATTCCAGCTGTGTCTTTTTACTTATATCCGTATCGATTAGATGTGTGGCAGGAAGTATTACCTCTGGTTCTTTTTTGTGAATTTCTCTTTCTAGTCATTTTGCCCAGAGAAGAATTGATGAATGAGATAAAATAAAAATTATCAACCAGACCCAAACGAAATATGCACCAGACAAATCTGAAGCAGTCAGAAGCCAAAGAGGAAAAGAAAAAAAGAAGGGGGTGGGGTGTCCGAGAGAGACTATAATCTCCCAGGCGGACAAAACAGGGTGATCCACTTGGTCCTGGATGTGTTTTGGTCTGTTTGTTAGAAGATACTAAATCCCAATATTGTAAAGAAAGCAAAACTTTATATATATATATATATATATATATATATATATATATATAATTGAATACAGTAAAAGGAAGCCAAAAATGAAGAATGTATCTATTAAATGTAAAAAAAAAAGTTAAAAAAAGACTTAAAAACAAAGATCTGATAAAATAAGAAACTTGTTGAAAAGGAAAAGGAAAACTTTAAACTGAAAGATAAAGGAATCATGAAAACAAAAACAAAAACAAAAACAAACCCTTGAATTCTATATACTACTTTCCCCTAGTGCTGCAGTTTTGCAGTCCTGTCTGTTCCATACACTTGGTGTTCGCCTGCTTTTCCAGCTGGTCTTCTTGGGGAAGGGCCTCCTGTGCTGATTCTCAGGTGTCTTTGCCTGAGTGGAGTTGCACCACCCTTTGCCAGGGAGCCAGTTTCAGTGTAAGCCACTTCTGGTTGCTCTAAGTGGGTTTTGTTTCCTGAAGGCTTTCCGTGCCTCTCTGGGGGACGAAAATAAAAATGGCCATGCCTGGATCACCAGCCCTGGAGCTGAAAGATCACAGTCACCTCTCTTCAGTAAACTCAGGGATGAGTGGTCTTCACTTTTGTGTGTGTCAAACTCTGCAGACTCCTGTGGTATGCACCCGCTCTGGTCTTCCTAGGGAAAGGTAGAGTGTCATGGCCTTTCTGCCCTTTGCAGGGCTCCTGCGTGGAGAGCTGTTGCCCAAGTGTGCCACCATTCATGGCTTATGGCAAACCAAGCTGAAAGCCCCCTCACGGGCTCACTGACCATAACCAGCTTCCCTGCTGCAATGCTTGGGAACGCTGCCAGGTAGGGCACCCCCACTCTTTCTGTGATTCCAGAGATATCCTGAGGTCACACTGTCCCACCTAGAATTCTGTCCCACTTCACCACTTGAGCAGCTTTCAGGCAGGGACATCTCTCACTGGAGCAGATTTCTAAAGGTTCCAATTTTGCTCTCAGGGGCTATATCACTTTCCTGTAACTGGCTTGCAGAGGCTCCCTCCCCCCATTTATCTTCCAATATATCCCCTCAGATTCACTTCTCCACACCTCCTACCTTGCAAAAAGTGGTCACTTTTCTATTTGTAGAATTCCAGCATTTCTTTTTTCATCTTAGCTTGAATTCATAGGTGTTCAGAATTTTTTGATAGTTCTTTAGTTAAATTCAAGGGACCAAATGAAACGAGCTCCCCTACTCTTCCACCATCTTGCCTTCCCTCCTTATTTTATTTGAAAGAGAGAGAGAGAGAGAGAGAGCAAGCATGAATGAAGGGAAGGCGACAGGGAGAAGCAGGCTCCCTGCTGAGTAGGGAGCCCAACTCAGAGATCCAGAATCCTGGGATCATGACCTAAGCGGAAGGCAGACACTTAAGTGACTAGCCATCCAGATGCCTCTACTAAAAAGTATTTTAAAAAATATCTGTAATGTAGGGAGGCCTGGGTGGTTCAGTTGGTCTAGTGTCTGACTCTTGATTTCAGCTCAGGTCATGATCTCAGGATGATGAGTTTAAGCCCCACATCAGGCTCCCTGTTGGATGTGGAGCCTGCTTAAGATTTTCTCTCACTTTCTCCCCCTGCCACTACCCCCCTGTCTCTGGAAAAAAAAAAAAAATCTGTTATGTAAAGGTGTTGAAAAAAACCAAACTGCTACATCTTTCCTAGCAATAAAATTAAATTTTGTAACTATGCTTCTGCCTACCTACACTAACATTTAAGAGATAATGAGGGAAATAAAAAAGAAGAGCCATTAAAAATACAAGTTTTGTTTGCATACCAAATCTTTTTTCTTCACAAGTTAATGTATAAAAGGCTGCAAGATAGATGACTTCAGAATAACCAGATTACAGGTATTTATTATCTTAAATACATCTGACTACTAATTAATGAATGCAGATGAATTGTCTCTAGGTTTATCTGTTTCTAATTAAATAAATTTGTTTTTCAAATTGAAATGCACATTAAACTTTTTAAACATTTCTCTGCCAGATGGGTAAGATTTATGTTTAGAAAATTAACAATACTGGGGTGCCTGGGTGGCTCAGTGGGTTAAGCCTCTGCCTTTGGCTCAGGTCATGATCTCGGGGTCCTTGGATTGAGCCCTGCATCGGGCTCTCTGCTCAGCAGGGAGCCTGCTTCCCTCTCTCTCTCTCTCTCTCTCTCTTCCTACTTGTGATCTCTCTCTGTCAAATAAACAAAATCTTTGAAAAAAAAAAAGAAAATTAACAATATTTTTCAGGAAGGCTGGATTTCTTTTAAACATTGCAGTAAGCATGTTGTATTATGGAAATACTCAAACATACTTCAAATACTTTATGTACAAGTAACTGGAAAATACGGATTACAAAACTCAGTAATGTGCTCTCCTATTGCCATACCCTTTAGTAATCCTTTACTGGCTTACCACACACATTCCTGGAAGGTTTATCATTTAAGTTTGTTTTTGTCTTCCTTCTTGTGTTTTCTGATGATAAAAATAAAACATGCTGTTCTTTGAAAAAAAAAAAACCCACAAAATAATAAAACCTCAAACCTTACTTGTTACAGAAATGTACAACTTAAAAGTCTCCTATAATTTGATCCCTTACAACTACTGTTTAAGTCTTAATACATATTATGAAATATTTACTTCTACCTTAATAGTTTTATGAAGAACAGAGCTTGATAGGCAATCTTCAAAAAAAGTAAAATTGAAAAACAGAGGAGAAAATAAAGAAAAAGAAGAAGAAAACTGAAACAAGTTCAGCACAGCTATGCCAGGTACCAGCTACTTGCTCCACATTGATTACTTCACTTTAGCTTCCCAACAACCCTGAATTTATCCAACTTAAAAGGCACACAACGTCAGTTTCCTGGCTTTGATAATTTTATAGTTGTGTGAGATCCATTTGGGGAATTAGGATGATAGGTATACAAGACCCCTTTGTACTTTTTTTTTTTTTTACAACTTCTTACAAGTATATAACTATTTTAAAATAAAAAGTTAAAATGAGTGGTTCAAATGTTAGCATAGGAAGACACTGAACTCATCTACTTCCACAGATACACTAAATCTTCAGCTCCATATAGAACAACTTTCTCTGAAAATGATCTGAAAAGAACCTGAACAGCTCCTCCACAATAAAGGACAGAAAGGCTATATCAAGGGCACCTGGCTAGCTCAGTCAACAGAGAATGCAACTCTTGATGTTGGGGTTGTGAGTTCAAGCCCCACCCTGGGTGTATAGATTACTTAAAAATAAAATCTTAAAGGGTGCCTGGGTGGCTCAGTGGCTAAGCATCTGCCTTCGGCTCAGGTCATGATCCTAGGGCCCTGGGTTCAAGCCCTGCATCGGGCTCCTGGCTCAGCGTGAAGCCTACTTCTCCCCATCCCTCTGCTTGTGCTCCCTCTCTCACTGTGTCTCTCCCTGTCAAAATAAATAAAATCTTCATAAGATAAAATAAAATCTTTAAAAAAAACCAACAAAACAGGTTACAGCAAGATGGGTAGGAGAGGTAGAGATGAAGTCTCACCAAAAATCCTACCCTCCAGTGTGGCAACCCGCAAGCAGGAGGGAATCACATAAATATGGACTATATCCCAGAGAAGCAAGGGGTTTAAGCCCCGTATCAGGTACTCCCATCCTTGGGATCTGCACCTGAGAGATGAGCCCCCCAAATGTCTGGCTTTGAAAACCAAAAGGATTCACATCCATGAAAACCAAAAGGCTCTAGGAAACAGACTCCACTCTTAAAGGGCTCATGGATAGATTTACCCATCTTGGGACCCAACAAAAGCAGCAGGTTGAAAAGAACTTGGACCTTATATGAAGGAGATTCATTGGCCAATCTTAAAGCGTCTGCTGGAGTGGCTGGGATCTATTTGAACTCTCTCTGGAGATGGAGATGCTGGCAGGTGCCATTTTTGCCCTCTCCCTCTACCTTACTAGTGCTGCTTGCTCTGTGGCCCCACATTGCTAAACCCAGCAGACAGGCATGCTCTGACCCTGTGCTACCACATGGCCCTGCTTCACTGAACTCAGCAAGTGGGCTACCCAGCAAGGTATTCCCTTGAAGCTTCATCCCAGTATATCCAGTGGATAGTATTATCCTGGCCCATCCCTCCTTTATGGCCCTGCCAAAGCTGTTCACACAAGCGACACCCCTTGAATATAGGCTCTGGTGGCGAGGGGGCTTGCATTTCTCGGCCCCATGGGGCTGAAATAATGAGAGAGGCAGTCATGGCTAGGCTACTGCCCCTAGGACACTGCACAGACAGCGGAGTGAAACACATCCCATGTTCCTGTGACCACTCCTTTAAGACTGGGAGGGATAGTAGTTATGCTTAATACACAGAAACAAAGACAGTGGTGCCTGAGTGTCTCAGTCAGTTAAACTTCTGACTCTCGATTTCTGCTTAGGTCATGATTTCTGGGTTGTGAGATTGAGCCCTGTGTTGGGCTCCATGCTCAGCAGGGAGCCTGCTTGAGATTCTCTCTTTCCCTCTCCCTTCCCTCCTCTCAAGTAAATAAACAAATCTTTAAAAGAAGATGAAACAAAGACAGAGAATGAAGCAAAATAATGAAAAAGGAATATGTTCCAAATAAGAAAACAAGATAAAATTCCATTAAGTAATTTACCTGATAAAGAGTTCAAAGTAATGGTCATAAAGATGATCACTGATCTAAGAAGAATGGGTGAACATAGCAAGAATGTCAACAAAGAGGGAAAATATAAGGAAGTACTGAACAGAAGTCACAAAGCTGAAGAATGCAATAAATGAACTGAAAAAATGCACGAGGGGTTCAACAACAAACTAGATGAAGCAGAAGAAAAGATCAGTGACCTAGAAGATGGGATAGTGAAGCGCAAAATAAAATAGAAGCCCAAAACAAAACAGAAAAAATAATTTTTTTAAAGTGACGATATCTTAAGGGACCTACGAAACAACATCAAGTGGAATGACAGTTGTATTACAGTGGTCCCAGAAGGAGAAAAGAGAAATAGGGATAGAAAACTTATTTGAAGAAATAATGACCAAAAATTAGGGAAGGAAACAGAATTGCAGACATAGGAGTCCAGGACCAGACAGTTTCGCTGGTGAATTCTATCAAACATTCAAATAAGATTTAAATATCTGTCCTTCAAAACTCTTCCAAAAAAACTGAAGAGGAGGGAATACTTTCAAATCTTATTTACTTACTTAGTATTATTTTTTAAAAATTAAAGTGATCTGTACACCCAATGTGGGGCTCAAACTCAGGATTCCAAGATCGTCTCATGCTCCTCCAACTAAGCCAGGTAGGTATCCCCCATACTCATTTTATAAAGCCAGCATTACCCTAATACCAAAAACAGATAAGACACCACACATACAAAAAGGAAAATTACAGGCCAATATCCCTGATGAACACAGATGAAAAAATCCTCCACAAAATATTAGTAAATTAAATTCAACAGTACATTAAAAAGGTCATACATTATGATTGAGCAGGATTTAATCCAGGGATGCAAGGATGGTTTGACACTTGCAAATAAACCAATGTTATATGCCACATCAAGAAAATGATCATTTAATCATCTAAATAGATGCAGAAAAAACATTTGAAAAAATCCAACATCCATTTATAATAAAAACTCTCAAAAAAGTCATTATAGTGAATGTACCTCAAAATAAAGGCCCATATGTAACAAGCCCACAGCAAACATACTCAATGGTAAAATGCTGAAAACTTCCTTTAACAATTAGGAACAAGACAAGGATGCCCACTCTTGCCCTTTTTATTCAACACAGTATTGGAAGTCTAGAGCAATTAGGCAAGAAAAAGAAATTAAAAAGCATCTAAATTGGAAAGGAAGAAGTGAAAGTGTAATTATTTGTGGACAACAGGACTTTTTATATAGAAAATGCTGTAAGACTTTAAAAAAAAAAAAAACACAAAAAACTATTAGAATAAACAAACTCAGTAAAGTTGCAGGATACAAAATCAACATACAATATTATTTTTTTTTTAAAGATTTTATTTATTTATTTATTTATTTGACAGAGAGAGCTCACAAGCAGGCAGAGAGGCAGGCAGGCAGAGAGGAGGAAGCAGGCTCCCCGCTGAGCAGAGAGCCCGATGCGGGGCTCGATCCCAGGACCCTGAGATCATGACCCGAGCTGAAGGCAGCGGCCCAACCCACTGAGCCACCCAGGCGCCCCCAATATTATGTTTTTAATACTGTAACAACAAACTATCAGATAGAGAAATTTAGAAAATTACATTTACGATTGCAGCAAAAAGAATAAAATACCTAGGAATAAATTTCACCAAGCAGGTAAAAAACCTGTATGAAAACTATAAGACACCGATGAAATAAATTGAAGAACACACAAATGGAAAGATATTCCATGCTCATGGATTTGAAGAATTAATATTGTTAAGATATCCATATTATTCAAAGCAATCTATAGATTCAATGGAATTCCTATCAAAATCCCAATGACATTTTTCACAGAAATAGAACAAAGAATCCTAAAATTTTATGGAACCACATAAGATCCCAAAGAGCTAAAGCAATCTTGGGAAAGAATAAAGTTGGAAGCATCACACTTCCTGATTTCAAATTATATAATGTTATAATAATCAAAACAGTGGCACAAAAACAGACATAAGGATAAATGGAACAGAATAAAGAGCCCAGGAAAAAACCCCACATGTATATGGCCGATTAATTTATGACAAAGGAAGCAAGAATATACATTGGGGAAAAGACAGTTTCTTTAATAAAGGGTATTGGGAAAACCGGACAGCCACATGCAAAAAAAAAAAAAAAATGAAACTATACCGTTATCTTATGCCATGCATAAATTAACTCAAACTGAATTAAAGACTTGAATACAAGACCAGAAATCACAGAATTCCTAGAAGAAAACATGGGTGGTAGGCTCCTTGACATTCTTCTTGGCAGTACTTTTTTTTTTTTTTTTTGGTAACGGATTCCCAAGGCAATGAGAACAAAAGCAAATATAAACAAAAGGGACTACATCAAACTAAAAACCTTTTGCACAGCAAAGGAAACCATCAATAAAATAAAAAGGCAAACTCCTGAATGGGACAATGTATCTGCAAATCATATATCGAGTACGGGGTTAATAGCCAAAATAGATAAAGAACTCCTATAACTCAATACAAAAGTACAGTCAATTAAAAAAATAGGAATAAATCCACCGCAAATATCATTCTCAATGGAGAAAAACTGAAAGCTTTTCCGCTAAGGTCAGGAACACGGCAGGGATGTCCGTTATCACCACTGCTATTCAACATAGTACTAGAAGTCCTAGCCTCAGCAATCAGACAACAAAAGGAAATTAAAGGCATCCAAATCGGCAAAGAAGAAGTCAAACTATCACTCTTCGCAGATGATATGATACTATATGTGGAAAACCCAAAAGACTCCACTCCAAAACTGCTAGAACTTGTACAGGAATTCAGTAAAGTGTCAGGATATAAAATCAATGCACAGAAATCAGTTGCATTTCTCTACACCAACAACAAGACAGAAGAAAGAGAAATTAAGGAGTCAATCCCATTTACAATTGCACCCAAAACTATAAGATACCTAGGAATAAACCTAACCAAAGAGACTAAGAATCTATACTCAGAAAACTATAAAGTACTCATGAAAGAAATTGAGGAAGACACAAAGAAATGGAAAAATGTTCCATGCTCCTGGATTGGAAGAATAAATATTGTGAAAATGTCTATGCTACCTAAAGCAATCTACACATTTAATGCAATTCTTATCAAAATACCATCCATTTTTTTCAAAGAAATGGAACAAATAATCCTAAAATTTATATGGAATCAGAAAAGACCTCGAATAGCCAAAGGAATATTGAAAAAGAAAGCCAAAGTTGGTGGCATCACAATTCCGGACTTCAAGCTCTATTACAAAGCTGTCATCATCAAGACAGCATGGTACTGGCACAAAAACAGACACATAGATCAATGGAACAGAAGAGAGAGCCCAGAAATAGACCCTCAACTCTATGGTCAACTAATCTTCGACAAAGCAGGAAAGAATGTCCAATTGGAAAAACGACAGCCTCTTCAACAAATGGTGTTGGGAAAACTGGACAGCCACATGCAGAAAAATGAAATTGGACCATTTCCTTACACCACACACGAAAATAGACTCAAAATGGATGAAGGACCTCAATGTGAGAAAGGAATCTATCAAAATCCTTGAGGAGAACACAGGCAGCAACCTCTCCGACCTCAGCCGCAGCAACATCTTCCTAGGAACGTCGCCAAAGGCAAGGGAAGCAAGGGCAAAAATGAACTATTGGGATTTCATCAAGATCAAAAGCTTTTGCACAGCAAAGGAAACAGTTAACAAAACCAAAAGACAACTGACAGAATGGGAGAAGATATTTGCAAATGACATATCGGATAAAGGGCTAGTGTCCAAAATCTATAAAGAACTTAGCAAACTCAACACCCAAAGAACAAATAATCCAATCAAGAAATGGGCAGAAGACATGAACAGACATTTCTGCAAAGAAGACATCCAGATGGCCAACAGACACATGAAAAAGTGCTCCATATCACTCGGCATCAGGGAAATATAAATCAAAACCACAATGAGATATCACCTCACACCAGTCAGAACGGCTAAAATTAACAAGTCAGGAAATGACAGATGCTGGCGAGGATGTGGAGAAAGGGGAACCCTCCTACACTGTTGGTGGGAATGCAAGCTGGTGCAACCACTCTGGAAAACAGCATGGAGGTTCCTCAAAAAGTTGAAAATAGAGCCACCCTATGACCCAGCAATTGCACTGCTGGGTATTTACCCTAAAGATACAAATGTAGTGATCCAAAGGGGCACGTGCACCCGAATGTTTATAGCACCAATGTCTACAATAGCCAAACTATGGAAAGAACCTAGATGTCCATCAACAGACGAATGGATAAAGAAGATGTGGTATATATACACAATGGAATACTATGCAGCCATCCAAAGAAATGAAATCTTGCCATTTGCGACGACGTGGATGGAACTAGAGGGTATCATGCTTAGCGAAATAAGTCAATCGGAGAAAGACAACTATCATATGATCTCCCTGATATGAGGGAGAGGAGATGCAACATGGTGGGTTAAGGGGGTAGGAGAAGAGTAAATGAAACAAGATGGGATTGGGAGGGAGACAAACCATAAGTGACTCTTAATCTCACAAAACAAACTGAGGGTTCATGGGGGGAGGGGGGTTGGGAGGGGGGGAGTGGGATTATGGACATTGGGGAGGGTATGTGCTATGGTGAGTGCTGTGAAGTGTGTAAACTTGGCGATTCACAGACCTGTACCCCTGGGGATAAAAATATATTATATGTTTATAAAAAATAAAATTAAAAAAAAAAAAGGAATAAGTTCTAAATAGAAATTTTTCCAAAGAAGACATACAAATGGCCAAAAGTCACATGAAAAAAAATGTTCAACATCATTCATTATCAGAGAAATACAAATCAAAACCACAATAAGGTATCATCTCAGACCTATCGTAATGGCTATTTTTAAGAAGACAGAAAATAACAAGTGCTGGTGAGGATACGAAGAACAGGGAACTTCTGGGCATTATTGGTGGGAATGTAGATCAGTGCAGCCACTATGAAAAATAGTATGGAGTTTCCTCAAAAAACCAGAAAGAGAACTACCATATGATCCAGAAATTCTACTTCTGCATATTTATATGAAGCAAATTAAAACATTAATCAGAAAAGATATATGCACTCCTATGTTCACTGCAGTATTGTTCACAATAGCCAAGATGCTAAAACAACCAAAGCATCCATGGATGGGTGGATGGGTGGATGGATGGATGGATGGATAAAATGTGGTATATATACAGTGGAATACTATTTGGCCCTACAAAAGAATGAAATCTTGCCATTTGTGACAACATGAATGGACCTTGACGGTATAACGCTAAGTGTACTAAGTCAGACAGAGGAAGACAAATACCATATGACTTCACTTATATGTGAAAAGAACAAAAGAAAAACAAAAAACAAACAAAACAAATATAATTAAACTCATACACGAAAAGAGCACGCTAGTGGTTGCCAGAGGTAAGGGGGTATGTGATGTGAGTGAAGTGGGAGAAGGGGGTCAAGAGGTACAAACTTCCAACCATAAAATAAATAAGTCATGGGGATACAATGTACACCATGGTGACTAGAGTTAGTAACATTGTACTGCATATTATGTAACTTCATAGGGTGAAGGGGTAAACAATCCTTATTGTGAGGATTGTTTCACAATGTGCGGAGGCATCAAATCACTGTTTTGTACACCTAAATATGTTACAATGTCAATTATATATCAATAAAAACAAATTAAAATAAAAAGTGAGGCACAGAGGTTAAAGTATCTGCTTTAAGGTCACACTGTTAGAGAATAAAAATTAAGCACAAATATATGATACAGAAATAGTGATTAATAAAAATCAATTCTTTCAACTTAGATTCTATTCAGAAACATGTAACCACATCTACGTAAATGCTACAGTCACTGCTTTAAAGGAGGTTATAGTCTAGCAGATCTCCACTTACTGAGCATCTACTATACAGACTCTAGAGGCAAAGGTAAAAAAAAAAAAAAATTAAAACATAATCCTTATTCTCAAAGAAAAAATAAAAAGCTTAAAAGCTTTCAATCCTATCCCTAGGGATATATATAAACAGGTGAACACATACATATATATATTCAGCTCGCTATAGTCCAAGGACTGATTTTCCAATTTGTGGAGTGCCTTCACAAAAAAAGAAACATACTCTAAATTTCCCATTTACTTATGAAATCTAAAAAATGAGGTGGGAGGCGCCTGGCTGGGTCAGTTGGTAGAGCATGTAACTCTTGATCTTGGGGTTATGAGTTCGAGCCCCACATTGAGGGTAGAGTTTACTTAAGAAAATAAAGGAGTATTTAAATAAAATAAATAAATAAAAACTAAATGTGAGGTAGAAAAGGTAAACTATTAACTAAAATTAAATTTAACATCTCACAGCTTTTGATGCCAGTCCACAGTGTATCTTTCCTCTGATTCCTCGTGTAGTTTACTTTGTATGACATACTTTAGCACTCAGGTATCTATTATTTTTTTGCTGTTAGCTAATTATTTTTTTCTCTCCATTTGTATTTTGAGCTCATTAAGAGCTGTAGTTCCTTTCCAACCCTATCTTTCAAAGGAAATAGCTGGTAATGAATCAATGCTGGTTGACTTGTACTCTGCCAATCATATGTTATTTCCATAAAAATTAGCTACAATATTTATAGGAGGCAGAAATTGGTTAAATTTAACCATTAATTATGGGTTTATTGGATAGAAAGTAGAAGACATTTTACCAGATACCATATTACCCTAATACATTAAAAGATAATGCTGTATGTCACAAATTAGTACTACAGCTAAATAGCTTCACGCTCTGCCTCTACCAGTTGTTTCTTTTTTAAAAAACGGCTCTTTCAACTATTGGATATTTTGCTTTTCTAAAGGAAGATGACACCTGTTTGACAACTTTACTTCTATGAGAAATGGTTTTTTCTTTCTTTTTTTTTTTTTAATTAATTATTTATTTATTTATTTATTTGACAGAGATCACAAGTAGGCAGAGAGGCAGGCAGAGAGAGAGAGAGAGAGGAGGAAGCAGGCTCCCTGCTGAGCAGGGAGCCCAATGCAGGGCTTGATCCCAGGACCCTGGGACCATGACCTGAGCCGAAGGCAGAAGCTTTAACCCACTGAGTCACCCAGACACCCCAAGAAATGGTTTTCTAATTACTTTCAGCATATTGTGACTAATCCTAAATTTAAACATTTTGGCTGATGACACAAAATTCAAGAGATCTAGGTCTGAATTTTTCCTTTCTTGTTTAAGCAACAAGTAGAAAAGTACATAGAACACATAGAAAACTCTTATTTACTCAAAGAGAGGCTCCTAAATATTAATGACTCAAATGATGCAGATCAAATATAGGCCTGATCCTGCTAGGTTTTAAACTATAAGCTTTTAAAATTTTTCCAGGTTATTAGTTAGCATTCTTTAACCTTCCTAATCCATATTTAACAAAGTTATTTCAGAATTCATCAGTACCATTAACAAAAGTTTACCCACATACATATATAATTACATATATATAATTTTAATACCTAAATTGACTTCCTTATAAAAAGTTTTCTGTCTTGCTGGTGAATGTGTTCCTGTCTTTATGTTATGTTTGAACTTTGATTTGATATAAAACTACTTTGAATTATGGCAGCAATGTAATTTATAATGCTATTTTTCTCCTGTCCTCTTCCTACAGGGAAAGAACATGAAACCCAGAAGCTTAGCACATGAATTCAGAGCAGCTCTTCCTGCCCTAAAACATCCTAGCATTCTGAGAAAATTAATGAACCTAGAAAAACCTCTTTTAAGAAGTAGGATTCAAGAAACTATAAATCTTTCACATTAATTTCATAATTCTAAGGGCCAAACATCTTGTCCAATGGCATCCCACCATACTCCTCCAATCCCAGGTCTCACTGTCTGTGTTCTGTGAAGGAGGGTTACAGTTTTGAATTGTTTGTACCCTTTATAAAGACTACACTGTGTACATTTATACAAAGCAAGGTCACATTAATCTCATAATTCTTTCAAAACCTCAAAAGAGATTTTTGGAATTCTGTCATCTCTGAGCTTATACATATACATGTATATTTAATGATTTTACTTATTTATTTGACAGAGGAACACAAGCAGGGGGAGCAGCAGAGAGGGAGATGCAGGCTCCCCGCTGAGCAGGAAGCCTGATGTGGGGCTCGATCCTAGGACCCTGGGATCAGGATCTGAGCTAAAGGCAGATGCTTAACCAACTAAGCCACCCAGGCACCCCTCTGAGCTTATAATTAATTAACCAAATTAAAAATTCTTCATGAGATAAGGAAAGGAATGAAAATGAACCAAAAGAGCAAGAACCTAGATAAGTATTTTCTGTAGATGAAAAACTTCTCTGAAGAAAACAGTGACATACATGTAAATTACCAAATCCTGTTTAAGTAGTAAATCAGATATCCTGAGGGTTAGTCTTGGCCTTAAAGGTGGGCAGCTACCTATGCCCAAAAATCTGCAGGACTCTTCCTAAAAGTTTTGAGTGGTGAAGAGAGTCCTGAAGGTAAGGGAACCATGAGGTTGGGTTGGGCTCCTTCAGAGCTCTGAGGGGAACATCTACTTAGTACTTGTGCCCTAAATCAGAAGTGCTAAGACCTATTTAGTTTATTATAAATATGGCTTACAGTACCTCTGTAGGGTGAAAAACTATGTTATCTAGTTTATAATCTCCATGAATCAAATTTTCTTCATTGTCATTATCTGGCAAGTTTTTCATTAGCCAGTCAGATAGTTGGTTCATAGCAGGGATGTCCTGATGAGCTGCAGCTCGATATTGCTCTGTCCACGTTGATACCTAAAGATATACAAATAAGAAAAATTAAAGAGCTGAAAGTAGAAGATCCAGCAATTCTAAAATTAAAATAAAATTTGATTTTGTCAAATTTGGTCTTATTCTTAAATGCTCAAGAGAGATGCCTATAAGTGACATTCACATGAGCCCAAAACATCTAAATCTCTCTTCTGTCTAGTTCATTTTACCAATCTAGATTTTTATCAGGAAAAAAAATACTGGCATAGGAATCAAGAAAAGTGGGTTCTAGTCTTTATTCTGCAATTATTTTGTGGAAGAAAAAAAGAATGCACACAAACACATACACACAAATAAATAGGCATAGGAGATTTCTGGAAAGGTCATAAGAAACAAGTAATCACTGAAAAAGGAAATATGGGGGCTAGAAGAACAGAGGTTTTTACTTTTCATTTGAATACCTTTTCTTATTACCCACAGAATCTTCTAAATGTATTTTGGGTATAAGGAATGTGAAGACTTTTCATTATTCTTAGAATTACATGCAAACAAATCAAACTATTCTCAAAGTCCTCCATCAACTGAGACCATATTATTTATCAGCTTAAGAGTTCTCTCCACATTCCCCAAGGTTTCTCTGTTCAACTCAGTGCAGTAAAGACCTTCATCTCTGGAATCATATAGACATGGACATAAATTATGTCTAAGCCACTTATTCATATATTATTTGATATCTATTAGCCTCAGATTCCTCATCTACAAAATGGGGGTTATAATACTTATGTCTTAGGGTTGCTACAAAGATTTTAAAAGAGTAGATCAGTAACTCACCCACCATGGGACAAGGCATACAGTGAGTACTCTATAAATCTTGGTTTCTGGCTCTCTTCAGTCAGAAGAGACATATATAAAAAGGGAAATAGTCCCATACATATTTGGTCTAGCTGTCCCTTTGGTTTGAAATGTTCACTATCTTTCCCCTATCACTCTAGATTTTCTATCTTATTATACACATAATGCAAGACATATCTCTCCCACAAAGCTTTCTCCACCTAAGAAAAGGCTCATTGACATCTACCCTCTGAATGGAACAGCTCTCATCATCAGCACCAAACCACTTACTACTAGATCATATACTCCTTTATTCTATTTTCCAAGTTTCATGTAAATGAGATTCATGTACAAGTCTCTCAAAAAATGACCGAAAGTTCCTTTAGGGGAAGAATTTATTTCTGTTTTCTTGACATTTAACATGGTACTCAGCAAGTATTAAACACATAGTTGTGCTTAATAGATATCTTAACTTAAAAGGGAAACTGTATGGAAAATATATTGATAAATTAAATGAAGAGGCTGAAAAGCTTCAAATTTGCATTCATGTACATGTTGTTAGTTATAGAAGCTTAGGCTGAAAAAAAGGTGATCTAAAAATATAAAATTATTTTTTGCTAACAACAAGCCAATATAAAGGCTGAAGTTACATCCAAGTTTCAGGAAAGTATAAAATAGGTTTTTATTTTGACTAATAATAAATATTGTTTCCAAGAACTTGACAGAAGGAGCTCTTTTTTTAATAAACATTTATATAATTTATTTATTTATTTGAGAGAGAGAGAGTGAAGAGCACAAGCAGGGGGAGCAGCAGGCAGAGGGAGAGCAGGGAGCTGAGCAGGGAGCCCCATGCTGGACTGGATCCCAGGACCCTGGGGTCATGACCTGAGCCAAAGGCAGATGCCATCTGAGCCACTCAGGTGCCCCTAAAAGGAGCTCTTTATGTGGATGTATTACCTGTCTTTTGCAGTATCCAGCACCTCTACCATATCCTTCCAGCTGCAATGACTGTACATTTAAGGAATGTAAGTGAGCCAAGGTTTTTATCATGGCCACATATATGGCTGAGCGTTCTGCTGGGCTAACTCCAGGAATTGTAAAATCACGAAAGATTCGACCCTACGGAAACCATTACAACAAATAATTTAAGACAAAATAAATTTTTTTATACCAATTATTTGCTGTGTCATAATTCCCCATTGCCTACGAAAAAAAAATCAGGATAACAGTTTGCAACCAAAAGCAATTCTTTGTAGAATATGCTAGAAGGGCATTCCTTTGGGAAACATGTTCAGTAGAATATATGTGCCAAAGGAAAAATACAAGGACATTCCAAGTTGAACTTAAAGGACAAAAACTATTCTCAAGTTACATTTTGCAAAGAAAAAAATTTTTTAAACACTTTGCATTTATTGTTCTTAATGGACTGATTTCCTATTTGCCCTTTTCTTCCCTCCAACCATCTGGAGAGTTTGGTTATTGACATTACATATAGCTCTTTATTGCCATCTAGAGGAAAATTAAAGAATAAGTTAACACACCCTAGCAACTAAATTTATTACTGGTCTATTTCACCCCACCCACATTGTCTGTGTTTAAATTAAAACAAACGTTTAGGCCCTTACAACTAATTACCTAAATGTTAATTAATAAACTATCATTTATTAACATCTAATTTCATAATCAAAAACAAAAGTAAAAATAAAGTAAGATTAAGTATTAATTTACCTGCACATGGTCCATCACATAAAATTCTGTTCCAATGACAGAAGGATCACTGCAGTACAATAAAGGCTTGGGAACGGGGAATCCAACTGAAAACAAAGTTTTCTGGACTTTAAATTCTCTATCAATCTAAATAGGATGATGGGTTATTAAAAATCAGAAACAGAAATTTTTAAGTTTTTTAAAAATTTAATTATTTTTTAGTAATCTCTATACCCAACATGAGGCTCAAACTCATGACCCCAAGATCAATAGTTGTGTGTTCTTCCAACTGAGCCAGCCACGTGCCCCAGAAACACAGATGTATAATAACTATTCGCAAGCTTACATTAAGGCTAGAAATCAAGTTTGAAACAGTATCAACAAATGACCTAGAGGATAATGATTTCCTTAAAAGTAGTCTTAGTGCAATTATTACAATTATAAATGAGGCCAGCATTAAAAAAAAAAACCCTGATAATTAGGTTAAAGGACAGGAACATGCATGGGGCTTAATCTTGGCTCTGTTAATATGAAGGCGACAATTCCTGATCACAGTATTTCACAGAGTATCATAAAAACATCTCTTCATTTTCAGCAGTTTCCTGCTTGCTCATTGGCTTACTCTTGCTTACTCTTTCTCTCCCTTTCTTTCTCATATCTCCCAAGGGGACTCAGGAAGTCTCTATTGTGATGCTCTGGCACAGTTAGCTACAGGGTGCTATGGGAGGGCAGTGAGTGCTGGTAGAAGGGAAAAAACACTAGCTCCTGAAGATCAAGAGAGGTACTTGTTTTTAAAGCAGTGGGAGGAGAATCCTTCCTGGTACCCAAGGCTACCACAGAACTCAGGATAACCAGGGGGAAAGGAGGCAATGGGATGCAAGCTAGTACTGAAGCAGGAACCCAAATAAGATAGAAGGGCCTCCTCAACCAGGAGAGATATATGGGCCTATCATTCAGGGCGTGAGGACACAGCTCATAGCAGAGCTGTGATGCTGACTCATCTGTTCCAGACTCAGTGGTGACTAACACCCTCCTTTTTTTTTTTTTTTTAATTTATTTATTTTAGATAGGCTGGGGGAGAGGGAGATTCTTAAGCAGACTCCTTGCTAAGCTTAGAGCACAAAATCCGACATGGGACTCATCTCTGGGCTTGAGCTCACAACCTGAGCTGAAACCATGAGTCCAATGCTCAACTGACTGCACACCACCCAGGCGCCTTGGTAACTAATCACTTCTAAGGAGGAGACACCATGAAGCTGATTTTGGCAGCAGGGATAAAGCAGCAGTTAATAAAGATTAACTAGAGGAAGGACATGACTAAACCTGTGACCAAGGTGAGAGAAGTCAGTGGAACCAAAGGTTATGAAAGAAGTATTTGTAATCACCCTGGTGCTGGGAGTGGGTGGATGGTATAAAGACAAAAGGGTTAGGGAGTCATAAAGTGGATGGCAGTGTGAGAACATTGATTCTTTCAGCGCAGACTTAGAAAAAACAAAGGGAGTTGAAGCCAACTAAGCCAGATCTTTGGGTTGAAAGCATTACGTTATTTTCTGTCTTCTGGTAGAATGTTATCAAGAAGAGAGAAAAAGAGAACTGTTTATTGGGGCATAAATTTCTGGGCATAGGTAGGGATTTTCCTTCAGCCTTACCAAGTTGAGACTTAATAAAAGTTACCCAACTTTTTTATAATCTTAAGCAACCAAGTTACTTCAAATTTCTTGGATACGGAACCAAGAAAGCCAGAATATGCATTTTTCCATTAATGTAATCTTTAGCCTATCCTCCAATGCCCCTAACCCAGTCAGCTGGGCCTAGGAAATACCTATTACACATGGTTACAATAATAACCTATATATGCACGGTGCATTTAATGTTCTCTAGGACTTTTTCTTTTCTTTCTTTTCTTTATTTATTTCAGATAGAGATCACAAGTAGGCAGAGAGTCAGGCTGAGAGAGACAGAGGCGAAAGTAGGCTCCCCGCTGAGCAGAGAGTCCAATGTGGGGCTTGATCCCAGGATCCTGAGATCATGACCTGAGCCAAAGGCAGAGGCTTAACACACTGAGCCACCCAGGCATTCCTAGGACTTGGATTTCTGTGCTCGCCTGTTTTCAACTATAAAATTCTACAGATAATAGCTAGTTTCTGAAAACAGATTCAATTTTTAACAAATCTTTTTTTAATTATCATGAAGCCTAATATTTAGAGAATACTATAAAATGATATTCAAAAATTTTTTTAGCAAAAGATCAGTGAATTGTCAGAGCAAATATATTAAGATACTTCAGTGAGTAGATATTGTTATAAGATATAATTTTTAAAACATAATTAAAATATGTAATCAAAGAACAAACATCTCAAATGAGCAGCACTGAAAATATTCACTAGATGACTGCATATCTAGCCAATTGTGAGGAAGGAATCAAATCCACAAGAAGACTGGGTATTGATCAAGATTAATGACATAAAGACAGCCTCAGATTTCAACCTCAAGTCCTTTTTAAAAATAACAAGGGATACAACTCAAGTGAAATTTTTATCTAAGAAATAAAATAAATTATCTATTATTTAATAGTCATGAAATGAATTTTAAAAGCAATTTAAATTATTTTTCTATAAATAATAAGCACTTATTTGTCAACAAAGAATTATTGTACTTGTATACCATACCTTATGTGCTTTAGGAAGAAGTGAACCAGGTGGTTTTTTTCTGAGTACATATGCTCGAAAGCCCTTCCGGAGATAAAAGGTTGGATTGGATTGTCCTGATCTAGATAAGAGTAAACGTCATTTACAAAGATATTTTCCTTTTTTTTTTTTTTTAAATATATATTCCTTCTTCCCCCAATCCTACCGAAATGTCAAAACAAACACAAAATAAAAATAAATCAATTTCAGTGCTGGGAAACCCAAGAGGGGTGCTACCAGAGCTCAAAACATTAGCTTTTGGATGATATAAAGCAGATGGCAACACAGTGGCAGGTGGACAATCTGTAACCCACACAGGTAGAAGAGAGGACCTCACTCCCTGCCTGCAAATCATGAATTTTATAAGTATCCCTAGAAAAATGCCGAGATCTAAGTAAAGAAAGGCTAGGAAAGAAAATTAATTAAAATTAATTAAAGGATGCTAGCATAGCTGCAGATGCTTCACCAAGGTTGTACGCAAGTGTAGCTCTCCACAATGGGAACTGTGGCAAGCGAGGCCCCAGGGTGGACACCTGGGCCAGGGAAGTAAAACAGTGCTCCAGGTAACTCATACATACCAGGGCACCAGGGTTCCCTGCGAGGTGAGAAGAAATTCTCACATGAACTAAAAATAAACTCCAGATACCAAAACCATTCAACTTATGCCTTCATTTCCAATATGGCCAGTTTAGAATTACCGAGCTTTTGAAGACTCCAACAGCATGAAAAAGAGGACTTAACTAAATAATGAAAAGAATCAATACCTGATATGTGTTGCAATGTGGATGGACTTTGAAAACCTGATGCTAAGTGAAAAAGGCCAGTCACAAAAGCCACATATTATATAATTCCACTTCTATGAAATGTTCAGAGTATGTAAATCCATAGCGACAGAAAGTAGATTAATGGCTGCTAAGGGATGGGAGGAGGGGAAAATCGGGAGGTAAGGGTTTTTTGGGGGGTGACAGAAAAGTTCTGACGTTAGATAGTGGTGCTGGTTGCACAACATTGTGAATATATGAAAACCCACTAAACTGCAACCTTTTTAAAATTTTTATTTATTCATTTGAGAGAGAGAGAGCGCACACAAGCAGGTGGAGCAGCAGGCAGAAAGAGAGGGAGAAGCAGGTTGAGCAGAAAGCCCACTATGGGGCTTGATCTTAGGACCCCAGGATCATGACCTGAGACAAAGGCAGACACTTAACCAACTGAGCCACCCAGGCACTCCTAAAGTGTACACTTTAAAATAATTCAAATTTTAAATTTTACATAAGATAAATTTTATCTTTAAAAAAATCCCAATGTCACTATACTTAAATAGAAAAATAATTTAAAAAATACATATTTCTCTTGGGAAAAAAAAACAAACAAAAACCTCACCAAACTGAAAGCTTTTCCCCTATATACATATCTATGATGTTTCTACAAGAGACTCCCCAAAAATGCAGAAGCCCATCTTGGGGAGATCATCATCAACACTGTGCACACATAGCAATGGCTACATTTAACCACTGTAAGCATCAGGCCACCATATAGTCTAGAAACCACAGATGGTATCAATACTATAAGAATCATCAATAAGCCAATAGCTATCACTATTGTTTAGGACTCAGACAAGACAGGTCGTGCTTAAAGAAAGAGGTTGATCTATAACCAAAGAGGTGGCACCTTTGACTAACAGCTCAGGTTCTAAGAAATGAGACCACATAGGGGAGGATGGCTGTCAACCTGGTTTAGAAGGAGCTGTTGCCTCTAGTAACAATCCTCTGGACACGGCTCCCAGCATCCTAACAAGGGACATGAGCAGGAACTTGCTACACTTAGGGAAGCCCAAAGTATCCCACCAGATACTTACAGTTTATTTCCAGGCCCTCCAGTTCAGATACAGTTTATTAATTAGATATTATTTCTACCAGAAGTAATGTTGCCGGAAACACAGTTGACATGCCACCTTTACCAAGTTACCAGAGTAACTGAGCTAAAAGTTAACTTGATTTGTTCATAGAAAAGGTTTTTTAACCCTTTCTTCACATCTTACTAGAGACATCTCAGGACTGTGAGGTCATCCTGGTGGGTGGTTTTAGCTGCATCTCCAAATTTCAGAAACTTAGAAATTCCTACAGGATTTTTCCTTTCAACAGCAAGAAATTGGAAAAAAGCATCAATCCTGATAAGGGCATTACTTATGTTCGCAGCTATGTAGGCAGCCATCTTGTCCCTAGTCTGGAGATAAATCTGAAAATATTCAGGATTCACTGCTCTTTGGTATTATCCCTTTTCCTAGTAATACTGAAATCACTACTTGTGGTACTAAAAACATTGGTGAAGTCATGACTATTCTGGTTAACTGCAATAAACAGTTCATTCCAAATGAAATTAGACCTTTGCTATGTACTCTATGAAACTGAGCAAAGATGAAAGATTACAACCAGTTTGGCCAGTTTGAACTCACAGACATCCCTCCTGTACCCTTTAGATTTGTACAAGTTGAAGTAACTTTTGATACTGATAACAGCATCTCAGATATATTTGCACTAGATAAGAGATCAAGAAAAGAGATTAAAAGAGCAATGTCATGGTATTTGAGCATGGAAAATATTGGGTATATGGTCCAAGAGGCTTAAAGGTATAAAGCTAGAGATGAGAAGTAGAGAGGCAAAATATCCCCTACAAACATGCTCTGATCCTATGTATTCAACAGTAAGGCCATGGTAGAAGATGAGACCCATCAAAGCAGAAATAAAGATGATGCCAGACAGAAGATTCTTGGTAGGTTCAACGGAATCATCAAATGGCTGGTGAAGAATCAGATTACTGAGATTACATGAACATAAAGAGCTGGAGATGGCTTTCCTTTGTCCCCTGGAACTTAATGTCTTTCAGCATAATCACATACATCTTCACTCTTCTCTGAATGGACCCTTCATCTCCTTGCTCTAACTAAAACTTGAATGTTCCTGGAGGACCATGTTTCCCTTGTAGGCCTCTAAAATGGTAGATTCTTCCCCCAACTTCCATCACTCATCTAGTGGGCCTGGAGATGGAGTCTATGTTCCTCCTGATACTCATTGCCACTTGTGAACTCTTGGCCTTCCCTCCTGCCTGAAACCTGCATCTAGCTTTGAATCTCAAGTTATGAGACTACCCTACTCCACCCTTTCCTGTTGCAGTCAACTATTCTCCGTGTTGTATTCACTCCCCCTCATTGCCTATTGACTTACTATTGCTCTTATTTACACTACTCCTATTCTCATTGTTTCAAAATCCACTCAGATGTTTGTTCTAACACTCAGGCCCATCAGTCCCTTGAATTCTTCTACTCCAGTGATATTTTCCACTATAGTACTTCAGTCATTCAGTCTGGAGGACTCATATTAAACATTAACAACCCAGGCACTACATAACTCTCCTTGTTAAGCATAATCTATCTTTCCACTTACTCCCACTGGTACATGGATTCCAACAATCCTTCAGTCCAGGGATCTACCATCCACTGATCATATTATTGTTTATCATCCTTCAGCCTCCCCTTCCCCCACCACGTCCTTTCCAAACTCGCTTAATTTTGATGGCCAAGTATGTAACTACCCTCTTGAATGCATCTCTAATACACTTGCTCCCTCTTCTTATCTGCAGGGCTTCCCCCATTCTGGTTTAAATCCAACTCTTTGCCTGCACTCACATAGCTAAATGTAGCTAGAAAAAGAAACATTGTAAAAGTACTATAGGCCAGTGGCATTTATTACAGACATTTGTATTCCTTGACTACTGGTTTATGTGAAAATAAAAACATGGGTAAAGGAGATTGATCAGAGAGTTTTGGGGTATAGAATTAAAAGGCACCTTGTCCCAATAGATAGTGGAAGTTGAAGGAGGTAGAATTAAAAACAGCTTAAGTTTCTAGCCTAAAAGCCTTGTGTTGTAAACAATGTTTAAGATCTTTCACCTATTACTGCATCATTAATTATCAAAAGGAGCAAGTTCTTATTACAGATTAGGAAACTAGTTCTCAGGGAGTTTATGCAACATTTAAGTTCCCAGTCATTAAATGGTAGATAGAATTTCTTGAAAGCCAAGATTGCTTCTATAGCTGTGTTCAGCAAAACACTATTTTTTGAATAAGTTCTTTAAAATTTGTTTTCTATTATAAAACAGACCAGAGCAAGATTCATAGCAACAGTCCTCTCAGGATCGTCATTCAGTTCCATTCCCTCACTTCAAAAAGAACTAAAGCCCAAAGTGGTGGTGTGATTTACTAAGTGGAAGACCTAGGATTAGAATTCAGATTCCCCCAGCTATTGCCATTAACTCAACCTCTGAGATAGGGCCAATTAAACGGAATTACATCTGCTTCTCGGGGGGGGGGGGATCGAATGGTTATTGAACAAATGTTGAAAGAAGACCTCTTCATAGTCCACAGAGCTTCCAACCTTAATTGCCTCAAGTGGATCCTCCAAGTACATAATTGCATCCTTTAACAAAGATTCCTTCTCATAGTTGGAATCGTGAATGTTGTGGTGGTTCCATTATTGTCCTCTAACCGGAAATACCCAAAATGAAATGCAGGGGACCGCTGACGGCACATTCCACCAGGAGAGTGCGTCATTGCAGAAAAAGAAGCCGGGATGAGGGAAATTGCGACCCCACCCAGGGCCAAAGAAAGGAAAGCCCAATGCACAGATTGGTTTCTGCTGGAGAAGACCGGCGTCGATACCTGTACTGGGTAACGGTCAGCTTAGCCTCGGGTTCCGCCCCAAAGCCTGGCAAGTGCTGGTTCAGATAGGCCTCTAGGGACCCGCTGTCGAACTTGTGCTGGGGCAACACTTCGGCCGTGTCGGGCTCTGGGGAAGCGTCGGGTTCCATGGCTGCGGCTACGGCTGCCACTGCCGGCCGCAGAAATAAAGATTCCACAGGTTCTGGGCGCTCAGAGCCCTCGGGAGCAGAGTCCTACTCCACAGCCAGGGGGCGAGGCCCGGACGCGACCGGGCGGAGATGACCCAGCCGCTCCAGCCAATCACACTGCCCCTCGGTCTGGTGACTTAGGCTCTAACTGGGACGTGCCAGAGAACCTCCGCGTTCTCGCTTTTAACAAATTTTCATTCAATCTCACAGTCGGAGGCCGCAGTCTTCAAGAAGGCAAACCCCTGTTAGCCGCCACGGGCAATTAGGAAGGCAAAGGCCTTGTCCCACCCCAAATTTACTGTACCGGCAGCCGCAAGACCTACGGGTCCGGCTCAGAAAAGGGTCCGTCAGGCCCGTGAGCCCAGGAATAAAAGATCCTGGTGTTTCCTCTAGCCGCCGGGCTGGAAAGGCAATATCGCAGGCGGTGGGCTTTGGACGCTAAGGACCCCCGGCCCTGCTGGGGCCCTGTCTCTTAGGCCCAGGCGAAGAAGGAAGCTAAGGGGGGCGTTTTGGTTTGTTTTGTTTTTCCTGAGGGGGAGCGATGACTGCAACGTACCGGAAGCGGTACCGAGGGAGGCCCGCGGGAGCGGCTGCGACGTGTCGCCTGTGCGGCGCTGGGAGCACTTCCCCAGGGTTCTGGGCTAGGAAGGCGGCGGCTGCGTGTCTCCTCACCCACCCTTGGTGGAGCCAGCGGGCCTGGCAGCGTGGGGCGGCGGCGGCGGCGAAAGCCTGGGCTGGGAGCGTTGGCGGCCGGGGTCCCAGCCATGGCCGAGTCCGTGGAGCGGCTGCAGCGGCGGGTGGAGGAGCTGGAGCGGGAACTGGCTCAGGAGAGGAGTCGGCGGGCCGTGGGGGGCGGCGACGGAGGAGGCGGCCGGGTCCGCATCGAGAAGATGAGCCCGGAGGTTGTGGACTCCAACCCCTACAGGTATTTGTGTTACGGGTGGGAGGCGGGCGAGGGCGTGAGGTCAAGGTCTGCGAGTGGTCAGGACCGAGGCGCGCTCCCTTCTTTCCCTGCTTACACGGCCTTCCACCTCCCTCTTCTTGCGCTGGGTCCTGCTCCCAAACGCGCAAGGCCAAGTCTCAGCAGTGGTGGAAAGATAGTCTTCCTCCTAAAACACACCCACCCACCCCCGAAACAATCAGCCATATGGTGCTGCTCTTGGGCCTGCTACGGATACGCGACCGGTTTCCTAATGCCCCTGTTAGTCTACCTCATTCTGCATAAAGTTGATAGTAATTAACTTTCAGAAGATGACATTAAATGTAATACCCACTCACTAGTAAACTTCGAGTTTCATTAAGGCTTCTCAGTAGTTCAAAATTGGGGACGTGGTGGGGAGAGCAGGATTAGCTTTTTTAAAGCTGTTCGACTTGACCAGCCATGTCTGGTCCTGTCCTTTCAGCGGGCTGAATGTAGTGCAGTGGTTATAAAAGTAAGGACTTTAGAGCCAGAGCGATCGGATTCAAATCCCAGCCCTTAGTAGCTGAGCAGCCATGGAAAATATTTCTGTATATAGTAGGGACCAGTGGTATCAGTGAAATCTTCAGATAATACCTGAAACTGAAAATCCAGAAGTAACAATGCTGGCAAGCTATTTAGAAATTTGTTAGTAACAGTTGAAAATGAGGAAGGAGAGGAATAGGGGAGTCGGGATCAGAAGCCTGCAGAATTTCCTAGCAAGCCTGGTAGAACTATTTGACTCTTTAAAGTGTAAATGAATGGGAAGTTTATGTATATGTACATAGATTTAATCATATGTATATATATGATTAAATCTATGTACATATATATATGATTAAATCTATGTACGTATATTAGTCCATTTCATATATATGATACAGACTAATATGAATAACCAGGTAAAGTACCGCTTAAGAGTACTTGGCTGCAGTTGGTGCTTACTAAAAGCAGACATCATCTATATCCATTATGGGCAGAGACAGCTGATGTTAAACATTATTTACATATGCTAAGAAAGCACAGAAAAATGTTGAAATTTCACTTTGACTTATCTCCTCTGGACACGTAACATTTAAGTCAGTTGCTTCCATCTTGGCTGCACATTAGAGTATCTGAGGAGCATTTAAAAAAAAAAAAAAAAAATCTTGTTGCACAGGCTACACCTGGAAGGATATTCAGTGTTTTTTTAAAGCTGCCCAAGTGACTTAATTTCATCTGGTAAAAGCCAGCTGAAAGATTTCTCTTAAAGCATTAGTAGTGATTGAGTTTGTGTTTTTCTGTGATGATGTGTGTTTACCTTTTTTTTTCTTTTTTGTTTATATTTAATATATATATATATATTTTTTATATATATATAATTATATATATATATAAAATTGTTTATATCACAATTAAAAGATTGTAAACTTTAAAACATTCATTTTTTTCTTTGTTTTAAGCCGCCTGATGGCATTGAAACGAATGGGAATTGTAAGCGACTATGAGGTATGGTAAACCTTTCCAAGTTTTTGAAGATGATTTCAGTAAATGAAAATAATTTCTGATGACATTTTGGATGAAAAGTTAACCAACAAATAATATAATTTTGCATTTCACAGAAAATCCGAACCTTTGCTATAGCAATAGTAGGTGTTGGTGGAGTTGGTAGTGTGACTGCTGAAATGCTGACAAGATGTGGCATTGGTAAGGTAAAAACATTTCTCTTTGCCTATCACATAGGGAAGCTACTCATTTCTGGAGTGAATCAGGTATAAATTAGGAATTTTTCTCATTAATGGTTTATTGATTTGCGCTGTCTTTATTCATATTATACTTTCTACCTACAGGAGTTAAGACACAACCCCACCCAAATGTAAACTGATACTAAGGCTGATAAAACAAGGAATATTCAAAATTTTGTTCAGAGATTTTGTGTTTGGGATGATACATATTACAATTTGGGCTTAAATGTTTTAGATACAGAAGCTTAGGAGACAAGGCTGTTAAATTATTAGTGTGTGAAACACAGGCATCTAACAAATGTTTTCTAAACATGCTTTGTACAAGATGAACTAGAAAGCATGTACCTTTCTTTTTTTTCAAAGAATAGTGGCCCTTTATTAACTTATTTAGAAGTATTTTAAAAAATTTATTGTAGTTGACATAGAGTATTAGTTTCAAGTCTGCAACACAGTGATTTCAGCAGTTCTATGCATTACTCAGTGCTCATAAGTACAGTCACCACCTGTCACCATACAACATTATAACAGCGTTACTGACTATATTTCCTATAAGGCTGTGCTCAGTCTTATAAAAGAAAAAAATCTTGTCATTCATGACAACATGGATGGTCCAGAGGGTATTATGCTAAGTGAAGTAAGAGAAAGACAAATACTGCATGATTTCACTTATATGTGGGATCTAAAAAACAAAACAAATGAACAAACGAAAAAACAGACTGTTAAGTGCAAAAAACAAACTGGTTGCTAGAGGGGAGGTGGGTGGGAAGATAGGTGAGATAGGTGAAGAGGATTAAGAGATAAAACTTGTAGTTAGAAAGTAAATATCCTTCTTACTCTTAAAATTGAAATGGAGAATACTCTAGATTTTTTTTTTTAACCCATACGTTTTTTTCTTTCACTTTTTTCTAAAATTGATTAGGTTATGGGTAGGAAGGAGAGATAACCTTATACCAGTCTCAGATTTATAAAGCTAAAGTTTGTGATGTTTGATTCCTAATGGTTGAATGACAAAGCTTTCCACAATTGATTTCCACCTCTTTAATTTGTCATTTTGACAAAGCAAGCATTTTTCCCCTCGAGAGAGGAGGAAGCAGGCTCCCTGCTGAACAGAGAGGCCAATGCGGGGCTGGATCCCAGGACCCAGGGATCATGACCTGAGCCGAAGGCAGAGGCTTAACCCACTGAGCCACCCAGGTGCCCCTTTCCCCCACGAAGTTTATCGGTGCTTTTTAACATGTTGGTCTGCCCCATGCCACAAATTTTTTTTTTTTTTTAAAGATTTTTTATTTATTTATTTGACAGACAGAGATCACAATAGGCAGAGAGGCAGGCAGAGAGAGAGGAGGAAGCAGGCTCCCTGCTGAGCAGAGAGCCTGATGCGGGGCTCGATCCCAGGACCCTGGGATCATGACCTGAGCCAAAGGCAGAGGCCTTAACCCACTGAGCCACCCAGGTGCCCCAATTTTTTTTTTTTTTTTAAGATTTTATTTATTTGAGACAGTGCGTGCCTGAGCATGAGCAAGCTGGGAGTGGGGGCAGGGGCAGACAAGCAGACTCCGCAGTGAGCACAGAGTCCAGTGTGGGGCTTGATCTCAGGACCCTGAGATCATGACCTGAGCTGAAATCAAGATTCGGACACTTAACCAGCTGAGACCCTCAGGTGCCTCCATGCTCCAAATTCTTAAAAGAAGTGGTTTTAAAGTTGGCCCTCATCAATACAGAAAAGGCAACACAAAAATAACCAAAAATGTTTATTAACATTTATAGTCTTTCAAGAAGCTTATAAAATCCAGTCAACAATTGCTTATAGTTGATATAAGGACCGTGGCTGATTGGCCTGGCATAGTAGAGATCATGAAGATTATGGGTCTCAGGGTTGAGTGTGCTTCAGAATCACTTAGATGGCTTTTTAAAACCTGATTGCCAGACCCTACCCCAGTGATTTTGATTCTTTAGTTTTTGAGTGGACCTAAGAATTTGTATTAAATCCCCAGGTGATTCTGATGTTCTGGGGGGATTTTTAAGAACTGCTGGATCCTTGCCACTCAGTCTGATGCCCAAAGTAGTAGCATCAGCATTATATGGGAGCTTGTTAGAAATAAATACTCCCAGGCCTTACCCCAGGTATACCAAATTAAGAATTTTAACAAAATTCCAGATGATTCATATGCATATTAAAGTTAGGGCAGTGCCCCTATATTTCCAACAAGGTCCCGGTGATACTGATGGTGCTAGTCCAGGCCACGTTTTGAGTAGCAAGGCTGTAGAACGGTGGTTATTAAATATTGCTATAATTAGAATCACCTGGGAAGTTCAACAAATTTTGATAATCCAGAATGGAATAGAATCAATCTTTGTGGATGGGACCCAGACATCAGTATTTTTTAAAAACTCTCCTAGTGATCCAGTGTGCATTCAAGTTTATCAGTTAAGGATCTACATAGGTAAGTTTCAGAACCTTTTCATTATGTAAAACAGATAAAGAAGAAGATAATTTATGGTTAAATAGGGAAGTGGAGGATTGGAGACTCAGAGCCCCCCTTTTACCCCTTCTGTGGTGTCCTGGATCACCAGATCCAGATTAGCTGCTTTATTTTACAGATGAAGATACAAGCCTAAAAAGTGAGTGACAGAGCTACAACTCATACCTCCTATCCCCAAATTTGAGATTTCCTTAATTTATAAACCACCTATCAGGCTGAAGACTCAAATTTCATACTTGGCCTGACCTAATAAATACTGTCTACTGAGCTGAAATAAACTATATTTTAAGTTGAGTCAGAAAATTACCATAGAGGGCAGACAGGGGTGATGTATTTTCTAGCAAGATAATAAGAGTTACCTGAGTTGTAGGTTGGATTAATTTTGTTACTGTTGTTAATAAGATCCCCCCACTTCTTTTTTATTCCTTTTTGTAAATTTTAGTGTGTGCAGGACAGTGCACCACAAGCCACAGCCCCCTTAACCGCTGCTGTAGCCTTTGCCTCTGTGCTTGTCCTGCCTTGGCCTAAAAAAAAAAAACACTTTTTTTTTTAAATCTAGAATGCTGAGAATTGTGTTAAAAAGTCACAGAATTTTAGATGAAGGAAGGGACTTTGGGTATATTTGAGTGCAACCTCATAATTTCTTACTGATAAGAAATGGGATCTTTAAAAGGTGTATGTATGAGTGTTGAGTGTGAGAAATGCTGTTGTGCCTAAATATATAGAGAAGGAAACAACAATTAACTTATTGGTTAATAATTCTCTTTGGGGTGATTATTTTAGCCAGGGCTAAGAATGGTGTCCTAGTCACAAAAGGAGTCATATTATACTATAATTTTAAGTTATGACATTTGTTATTTTAAAATTTCATTTATCTACTATGTTCTTGGCTTTTAGTAAACAATTAAAATGAAATGGAATTTCTCAGTGAATCATTTAGGGAGATAGTAAGTGTTATGGTTCAGGTGCAGATGCTGGGTTGAGAATGCCTGAATTTGAATCCCATTGTCATGTATATTAGTTGAGTGGCTTTGGGGTGTGTGCCATAGTTGTCTCATTTATACCTAAATGAGCACTAAATGAATTAATATAAGATACCTAGTGTTTTTGAGTTAGTTTGTATTATTACTGTCAAACTGTTAAACCCACCAAATGTGAAGTCCACTAATTTGTTCTTTGTTATTGTTATTTTTAGTTTATATTTTGGTATGTTTTTCATCAGAATACCACTATTTTCATTTTAGTTGCTACTTTTTGACTATGACAAGGTGGAACTGGCCAATATGAATAGACTTTTCTTCCAGCCTCATCAAGCAGGATTAAGTAAAGTTCAAGCAGCAGAATATACTTTGAGGTAAATGGAATAACAGTTAAAGACTATATTTAGTGAAATCTTAGTTTGTGTATTTTGTATAAGTTAATGCATAAATTTGGGGTGTTTGGGTGGCTCAGTTGGTTAAGTGACTGTCTTTGGCTCAGGTCATGATCCTGGAGTCCCAGGATCAAGTCCCACATTGGGCTCCATGCTCAGCAGGGAGTCTGCTGCTCCCTCTGACCTTTCCCCTCTTGTGCTCTCTCTCTTGCTTTTGCTCAAATAAATAAAATCTTTTAAAAAAAAAGTTAATGCATAGATTTTTGTCCATAAAAATTCAGGTTTTACTTCTACAAATTGTCTTACCTCTTGGAATGGGGTTGGCAACATTTTTCTGTATAGGGCTAGATAGTAAATATTTTAGGCTTTGAGGGCCAACTATGAAACTGCCCAGCTATGTAGTGGTAATGTACTAACAGCTGTAGGCAGTAGAAAAATGAATGAGCATGGTTGTGTTCCAATAAAACTTGGTTTATGGACTCTGAATTTTAAATTCCATATAATTTTAGCATGTTATGAAATACTGTCCTGTTCTGCCACCATGTGAAAAAGGAAAAATCATCTATAGCTTGCGGACTTCATAAAAACAGGTGGTAGGTGAGATTTGCCCAAGGGCTATACTTTGCAACCCTTACTCTAAGAAGTTACTTTGTGGCCTCAAACATACTTGCACTGAATTAAATAAGGAACAAAGAAGCTCTTTTGTCAGGCTAGGCTGTAGCAGACAGAGGTGATAAAGGCTTAATTCTGAGCACATGCATGGTGGGAACATTTCTGTAATCCTGTAGTCGACACATTTTGAATGTAGTCCTTGAAGTGGGTCAAAGGAAATAGAAGAGGGATATGAGTTTTCTTTGAATCGCTTGAATTCCATTTTTCTAACTCTGTTAAATGATCTTTTTCAGCTCTTTTTCTTGCTTTACTTAGTATTCCCACTGTAGTTTAATAATTACTCCTTTTTTCTTCTTAGGAACATTAATCCTGATGTTCTTTTTGAAATACACAACTATAATATAACCACAGTAGAAAACTTTCAACATTTCATGGATAGAATAAGGTAAAATTTTATTTATGAATATGTTGCAATGTCCAGCTCAGTTAAACAAGTATCATTAGAAAATCTACTGATGTGTATGTAACTCAGTGAGATGGTAGATTTGATACATGTTTCTGTTTTTAAAATAGTTATTTTTATGTGACCTTTGTATATTAGGAGCTTGGTAAAAAGTAAATATTGTCCAAAAAACAATAGTAGTAACAATAAAAAACCAAACCCTGTTAAAATGATAGAAAAAGTGATCTTCAACTGTAAGTTCTGTGTTCTAGATTATATTTCTTTGTGAAAGTGGTTTTCTGCAGACTGTTGTAACACTACCGAGATACTGAATTATATTCAGTTTTTATTACATTTACATTTGGAGTGAAACATGAATAAAGTCTGAAAGCTGATAAGGCAATTGTAACTTCTGTGAATAGACTTTATACTTTTTTGTGCCAGGCAAAGTACTGTAATATCATTGATACTCATATTAGTCACTCAATACATACTAGATCTTTAATATTAAATACTATGTCGTAATTATACTCAAACATTTACTGAAAGAATAAGTGTGTGCCGGAAGAAATACAGTCTAACTAGAGTGTATTTTGTGTCCTGATTTTTTTTTTTTTTTTTTCCAAATAAAATTTATTTTCTTTACCTAGTTATGGTGGATTAGAAGAGGGAAAACCTGTTGACCTAGTTCTTAGCTGTGTGGACAATTTTGAAGCCCGGATGACAATAAATACAGTAAGTATCCCTATTGTATAAGAAGTTACACTCATGGGCTTATCCATTTTTTTTTTTTTTTTTTTGGCATGGTTCTGCATTTAAGAATAGTTCTGCATTTAAACCTTCATGTAATATGTTTTGTTAATTTTTAATTATTTCTTACCCTACTTTTGAAATTCTAACAACTCTGGGATCTGTCTAACCTTGCTGGTATGGCTTCTGTTTCAGTATCCTATTCTCTCTTATGCCAGTAGAGGCAACTATAAAATTGTAGATACTTCTGATACATAATTTTTAAAATAAATGACAGTCTTAAAATGTCTCTAACTCTATGTTAGCATTGGTTTTAACTTTTGTTAAGATAGAAATATGTATAAACTGCCTACAAACCTGGTTTCTCAGAGATAAAATTCTTTGAAATACCATGTTTTCAGTTTTTCAAAAGATATTTTGCAGTTTTTGTTGCTGAAATTATTTTAGAAAAATGAATTTTTTACCTTAATAAGAAAGATGTATTAGACAATAAGCCTAATAGTTGAATATAGTTAAATAAATATTTATTGGGTATTTACTTAAATGCTGTCTGTTTACTTTTTAAATAAAGTGGCATTTGCCAAGGAATTCCAATATTCCTAACTTTCCTCTTTTGAAAAATTTTAAAAAACCCTTGGTAATCCATTTAATTAAATCCCAATTTTTGATGAAAAAAACTTACAGTAAATTACTTCTTTTTATGTTCTTATGTTTTCATCTGTTTCTACCAAGGCTTGTAATGAACTTGGGCAAACATGGATGGAGTCTGGGGTCAGTGAAAATGCAGTTTCAGGGCATATACAGCTCATAATTCCTGGAGAATCTGCTTGTTTTGCGGTAGGTTTGATTCATTTTGGCTTATTTTTTTCACTATTAAGTACTAGAGTTCCAAGGGGTATTCAAAAATGTATTCAGAGAAAAACTTTGAATGCGATGGAATACTATTTTGAGCATGTTACACTTTTCTCCTTTTGTTTTGAAATATATTTTCTTTCATTCTTTTTCATGTAGTGTGCTCCACCACTTGTAGTTGCTGCAAATATTGATGAAAAGACTCTGAAACGAGAAGGTGTTTGTGCAGCCAGTCTTCCTACCACAATGGGAGTGGTTGCTGGGATCTTAGTACAAAATGTGTTAAAGTGAGTGAGGGCTAATTTTTCTGAATAGTCTTGTTTGTTTTTGATAAAAATATGTTTCAGAAAGCATTTCAAATATTAGAGTTACCAGCTAAGTATTTATTTTTTTAAAAATCTAGTTTCAAGTATATGTAAGTTTTAAAATATATGTATAATACATATGTACTTTAAATTTACATACATATCCTAGTATGTCTAATTTAAATATAGCGTACATATTTTTTTTTTTAAAGATTTTATTTATTTGTCAGAGAGAGAGGGAGAGAGAGCGAGCACAGGCAGACAGAATGGCAGGCAGAGGCAGAGGGGGAAGCAGGCTCCCCGCCAAGCAAGGAGCCCGATGTGGGACTCGATCCCAGGACGCTGGGATCATGACCTGAGCCGAAGGCAGCTGCTTAACCAACTGAGCCACCCAGGCGTCCCTAAGCGTACATATTAATACACATATGTCACTATGTATTTGTAATAGTTCATGTTAAATGGTACAGTGGAACTGGTGTATTTATATATGAAGTATTAACCAAATGATTTAAATCTCTGCGGTTTTGACCAAAGGGCATAAACACACTTCCTTATTTAATTCTTACTAAAAATAATATGTGATTAAATATTAATAAGGATAATATCTCTGCTAGCCAAAAACAGATATCCAGCAACCACACCATCTAAACTATAGTAATAAAGGAGGGCAAAGATTTCTTTGCAGCTAAAATTAATTTCAAAAGGTTTTTGAACCAACTCACACTTTATAAAAAGCAGAACCCCTTTAAGGGTTCTCTATCTCAGGCCATTTTTTCCCTCACTTTACAGCTTTAGAAAGCTTTCTTATGTTTCCTAACCCTCCAGTGTAATAAGAACAAATTGCAGCATGATATAGAGAGGTACCCTGATACCAGAACCATCAGCTACCAACAAAAAAAACTGTAAAAAGCATACATGAGAACTCTCCAGGCAGCTGTCTAGAGCTAGTTCATAGAAGTAGACTTCACAGCTGTGCAAACTGTATAAACTTCAGTAGGCCCTATCTAAAAACATTTTACAGTATGCTACAAAAATGGGGGGAATCATGGTTATAAACTATTCTGTTAAGGATATGTCACATTTAGTCAGCCCCTTATTGATGGACATTAAAGTTTTTTACAGATTTTTTTGCTTCTGTTAACAATGCTGCAAACATCTTACATATATTTTTGTATAGTAGATTTTTATAGATACAGATTTTTAGAGGTGGAATTTCTGAGTTTATGCAGTATTTGACAGTATTAAATTTCTCCTTCAAAAATACACATTTCTATCATAGTGTAGGAATACCTGGTTCACCCACACCAGTTGACAACATTTGGTATCATTAGACCTTCTTAATCTTTCTTAATATGATGGGTGAAAAAGGGTATCTCATTTTAATTTTCAGTTGTTTATGGAAAGGGGTAAGCACTTATATTTTTCTGTGAATTGTCCGCTTCATATCATTTGGTCAGTTTTCTGTCTTGTAAAATTTTTTTTTTATTTATTTGATAGAGATGAGGGAATACAAGCAGGGGGAGTGGGAGGAGAAAAGCAGGCTCCTCACTGAGGAGTCTGATGTGGGGCTTGGTCCTAGGACCCTGAGATCATGACCTGAGCCAAAGGCAGATGCTTAACGTCTAAGCCACCCAGGCGCCCAGTTTTTTATCTTGTTATATATTAACATTCATTGCAAATATTTTTCCTTTTGTAATTATTTTGTATGTGATTCTCCCCCCCTTCATATAAGCTTCTAAAAGGAATTAGATTTGACTAGCAGGGAGCACAAGGGCACACTGGAAATGTTCTGTTTTTGATCTGGTAGTGATTACATGGGTGAAGACTTAGAAAATTTCAGTGAGCTGTACATTTAAGATTGTAAACTTTAAATTGTGTATAAAAACTTCTAAAAAGTAGTTAGATTTAGTATATCTAAATATATCTCAGGAATTCTTCACTTTGTCATCAGTACTTAAAGTACCATTTTGTTACAAAAATCATTAAGTACTTCAATACCATTTCTTAAAAATTCAGTTATTTCTAATACTTTTATGGTTTATTTAAGTGTGCTTTGATTTGTTTTTCTAGGTTTCTGTTAAATTTTGGTACTGTTAGTTTTTACCTTGGATATAATGCAATGCAGGACTTTTTTCCTACCATGTCCATGAAACCAAATCCTCAGTGTGATGACAGAAATTGCAGGAAGCAGCAGGAAGAATATAAGGTATACATCCATCCATCAGAATATATGAGAGGTTATATTATTTGGATAATAATTGAAAACAGTTACTTAGATTTGGAATATAAGATAAATGGATTCTGGATTTTGAAGGTTTTATTTATTGTATCTCTAAGTTAGAAATGTTAGTAAAAAATTCACCATGTTTCAAAAGTGAAAAATCTCTCTGAAGTTCATTCTTGTTTTTGGTAAACTAAAAAGCCTGTCTGAATTCTTGCTCAATGCTTCAAAGGCCTGAGAGTACGAACACTTTGATACTATTTGATTTCTACAGAAAAAGGTAGCAGCACTGCCCAAACAGGAGGCTGCTCCAGAAGAGGAAGAGATTATACATGAAGATAATGAATGGGGTAGGAATTCTTTCATGAATTGAAATGGCAGTGTCAAATCTCTTATGGGAGGAGATATAATTTTAATTACACAGATTTGAGTTAATTATTGCTTAAGTTGCTTGAAAACTGTTATCATATTTAACTCTATAGGTATTGAGTTGGTATCTGAGGTTTCAGAAGAGGAACTGAAAAATTCTTCAGGTCCAGTTCCTGACTTACCTGAAGGAATTACAGTGGCATACACAATTCCCAAAAAGGTATGCTCAAAATCTGGTTTATCATAAGTATATGTTACATAAGAGAAAATTTTTACTTATCTTCTTTCATCCTCATCCTATTTTATAATGCCAATGCAATATTTACTATTTTAGATATTTTACACTATGGGCATTAAGATGTGTAAGAGAAGGTGTTCAGTGTTAATGTGGAAATAGGCACAGTGCCTTTTTTAAAGGTATTTATTTATTTGACAGAGAGAGACACAGTGAGAGAGGGAACACAGCAGGGGGAGTGGGAGATGAAGAAGTGCTGAGCAGTGAGCCCAGCGGGCACATGGCCTTTTAAACTGTTTGAAACACAGACCTAAAATAGTGTTCCTGACTCATGAATGGATCAGATACAGTAGATTTTGATTAAATGAAGATAATATTTTTGTATATTGAGCATTTTAGCTGTAATACCATTTTAAAAATACCACTGCAGTAGAGATCTCAAGAATATTGAAATTATGGCCTTGTAAATCAAAAGATTGGTGGGGAATGTAAAGGATTTTGTCTGTCCTAAAAATTAGAAGGCATCTTTCTTAAAGTTTACTTTGTGAACTACTTGAACATGGTTAAAACTTAGTGATTATATATTCCTAAGCATCACAAATTTTATATGGTTATTTTTTCACTATGTTTCCCTCATTTGTTGATAGCAAGAAGATTCTGTAGCTGAAGTAACTGTGGAAGATTCTGGTGAAAGCTTGGAAGACCTTATGGCCAAGATGAAGAATATGTAGATAATGGACTGACCTATATTTTATTTCCTGAGTTAAGCCTATACCCTTGCAATTAAAAAAAAAAAAAAAAAAAACCATTTAAAAACTGAGAAAGCTTAGGGCAATATTACTTGATATATAATCTTCATAGAATTGTTATACTTTTTGAAAATAGTGTTGTTTGTCCCTTTTTCTCTTTAACTAAATCCCTAACTCCTAAAACTCATGTTTCAATCTAGTTAAAACTTGAAAACCCAGCCACTGAAATGCTTTGCCCTTTTGGGAGGGGTGGGAAGAAAGGATCGATATGATGCTGTATTTGTTCTCCTTCCAGTAATCCTTTGTGGTCTGTTGCCTAAGACCATGGATAATAAAGTAGTATGTGGTTCTCAAATATAGGGAAAGGACAGGAGGTACAATCAATTGATTAGAGCTAGCAGATATCTACTCATTTTATGTAGAATCCCTCTCTATAAGAAAACTGTCCACTGTTATTAACTTGGCCAACAATGAATTTAAAATAGTTAATCTATAAAATAAAAAATATCCTCTCAAATGTTAACCTAAATACAAGCTAAAATGTAGTCATTGGAAAAGTTTGTAAATCAGTGAATTCAAAACAAGACAAAGGCAAATAAAAGTAAGCTTTCTTCATGGATTAATAAAGGTACTTTCAGGAAGTAAAAATCATTATATTTCTGCACTAACCAAGGAACAGAACTCCTTGCATGAGTAGAACATATATCTGGAGTCACTGCACTTTATTGAGGAGCAAGGAGTACATGTAGTTTAAGATTATCTAGATTATACCTGTCATATGGGCTACCTTCTGAGTACTTCATTTAAATTTGATTCTCTAGGTAATTAGATAGTTGTCCTGTATTGGCATAAAAGAGACCTAAATTACCTCGATAATGACTGACATGTATTTATTCACTGGAAGAGTATCATTTACCCTGATCATGGCCACTAAATTATAAATAGATAAATTGGTTTTCTCTAAATGAAATACAAATAATGAAAGCTTAGAGAGCCTTAGTTAAATTTCCAATGGTTCGGAGACCAGTGAAAAATATGCATGTGTAACCAGTATCAGTAGGATGTTACTATACTATGCTAATCTACTTTGATTTTTTTACTTGAAGATATGAATGATTAAATTGTATCTCTAGGGAAGAAATGTTAGTACAAAATGAAAAATGCAATTTCCACTTATAAATTTCTAAGGTCTGATTTCAGAAAGTCCCAAATATCAAATATGTTCAGTATATTTGCTTTGAGATTGTAGAATCATATAGTGATTCTTCTGTTTAGAATAAGGTTAGGAAAGTAAGGGAGTGGTAGCCTTGAAACTTATGTTGCCTTGGTAGGTCATTTACCATTAAAAAAATTAGTGAATTCATCTGTAAAACATTTTTTTCCTAGTTATGGGAGATATTTTGAACTTCAGAAAAAAAATGTAGTCTTTCTAAAAATAATCCCATTCCTTTGGAACATCTGGTATACTGATTCAGTCAGGCTTTGCTTACAAATTTTTTTTTTTTTTTTTTTTTAAGTAAGCTCCATACCCAGCATGGAGCCCAACACGGGGCTTCAACTCACAACTATGCTTTGCTTATAATTTAAAGATTGTATAGTTTGATAAAGTATAATAGACAGAACTCACCCTTGTTCTGCTCAACATGGCATTGTACACTGTTGGTGTCTTAACACTGTACCAACTATTTTTACCTAAGTTATCTAATTTGTCTAATGTCTTCCATTAAAAAATAGTTGGATGATTTACTAGGAAAAAAATCTGGTAACAGGTATCTTTTGCTACCTGGAGTGCTCTCTTGGCAGTCTGTATGCCATGAAAAATAAAAAAAAAAAAAAAAAAAAAAATATATATATATATATATATATATATATATATAAAGTATATATACACACACACACACACAGTGTGGCCGATTTTGGGAAATTAATTATCACCAAGTTTTACATTACTAAATAAACCTCTAGTGCTTGACCATATTTTTAAACACTATCTAAAGTGAAAGAAAACACACTCCCCAAATTGCCATAGCACAAAGGCTCTAAATTACAGTAAAACAGTATGTTCAGGTTTAACCCCTTCCCCATTGTGAATGGGAAGTTAATTTATGTATCACTTAAATGTTTTACATTATGTAGTGAAAAAATGTATCCTAGGTTTTCTCACATAGAAACACTCCTTGAATACCTACAAACACATTGATCAACACAAAAAGATAAAAAAAAAAAGATAATAACCATTTAAGAATATTAAGGAAGCTTTAACCCTCCAATTGCATTTTTCCCCATACTTCTCTTTCTGTAAAGTATTAATGAAAATTAACCATAACTAACATTTGGTTTCTACCAATTCAGATGTAACTGAGTTGTCTGAAAGCTGCCTTTTTCATCATGAAGGTGTGAATCAATATGAACATATTTCTATTTGAGAACTCAAATACAAAGAGATGTGTGTCCCAGATTTTTTTTTTTTTTTCCTCAAAGATTTTGTTAGAGAACATGAGCTGGGTGAGGAGAAGAGGGAGAAGTGGACTGCAGGGAGCCCAGGGCTTGATCCCAGGACTCTAGGACCATGACCTGAGCTGAAGGCAGATGCTTAACCAACTGAGCCATCCAGGTGCCCCTATTTTTAGCCTTTTTTTTTTTTTCTTTAAAGATTTTATTTATTTGACAGAGATCACAAGTGGGGGGGGGAAGCAGGCTCCCCACTGAGCAGAGAGCCCGATGTGGGGCTGGATCCCAGGACCCTAGGATCATGATCTGAGCCAAAGGCAGAGGCTTTAACCCATTGAGCCACCCAGGCGCCCCTATTTTTAGCTTTTTTTTTTTTTTTTTTTAAGATTTTATTTATTTGACAGATCACAAGTAAGCAGAGCAGCAGGCAGAGAGAGGGGGGAAGCAGGCTCCCTGCTGAGAAGAGAGCCCGACGCGGGGCTCAATCCCAGGACCCTGGGACCATGACCTGAGCTGAAGGCAGAGGCCTAACCCACTGAGCCACCCAGGCACCCCTATTTTTAGCTTTTTAAGTAGACATTTAACATGAAAACATTTGAGTTGGTAGTACATTAAGTAGTAAGATCAGAATATAGCTGTCAAAAGTATAAATTTCGTGAAATATATACAGATTTCAAGCCCCAACAGTAATTAATGAATTTTTACCATAAATCACTTTGAATACTGTTATGTTTGCACTTACTGTTTTTCAAGTCCAGATTTTTGGGAACAAAGAATAAATGCCTATTATTCTTTCACTGGTTTTTCACTTTTTCAGGGTTCTTCTAGAATATTAATCTCAGATTATTTCCTAAAGCAGTTTCTAAAGGCATTAAACTTAGTAGACTACTTATAATGTATTAAATTACTATACTACCAGATAATAAAATTTTAAACTTTAGTAGCTTAATTCTGAAATCACTGTATGTTAATTTTTGAGTTTAATTACTTTGTGCCTTTCATAGCTGGCAAACCCAGAAAGATGTACAATGGTCATGTTTAATCTTTTTTCCTTTTGAACTTCTCTCAAAAGGGGAAGACGATGCTCATTTTATAAGCTCCTGCCAAATTTCTTCTAAGTCACCACTGTTGTGCCTTAAAATCAGACCATTGCTTCTCAAACTTAGGTGCATGTGAATCACCGGGGGATCCAGCCAAATTGCAGATTCTGATTTAGTAGGTCTGAGGAGAGGCTCTAGAGTCTTAATTTTTCATAAACTCCCAGGTGGTACTGATGATTCTGGTTCATGGACCACCCTCTGTGTAGCCAAGGCTTATATAACATTAACCAAAACCCTGTAAAGTCACCAAAACTTAATTTGAGCAAACTACTCTGAGTATGGACAACATGCAAGTATTTTTTGTAATGTTTGAAGTATTTATTAATTCTCTAACTACATCTCTCTTGTATAAACTGAAGTGGGGAAAAACCTTTAAATTGCGCTTTTATTTTAAAACGGCCAGGTATGGTTATTTTATCTTTCACCTTTATAATTAATATGTTGGAATCTTACAGGTATTAGAATTGAAGATTTTATTACATATAAATACATAAAGGGTGCAAAACCAAAATGGCAATATTTGTAAAACATTTCATTTTCATATAAAATAGACTAATCTGAATTTGAGAGAAATGAAGAGATTTAGGGCATTTAAGAAAGGAGAGGAGACTGTCATGTCCCTATTTTGGGGAAGGTCAAAGAATGTTAAGAGCTTGACTTACTGCATTAATAACTTCAGATTATGCAGATACATATAACACAGCAGAACAATGTAGAGAGAGTGGAAAGCAGAGGGCTTAGCCCAGTCTGCTCATGGAAAAGGTAGAATTTTTAAAAATGTAGTAGAGACAACTGTTACTAGTTCATTTCACAGAAAACAGTTCCAACCTTTCATAAACATTATCCCTTTATTCCTTGAAACTTTTCTTTGAGGTAGAGATTTGGGCCAGGCTACTGCTGAAAAGCACAACCAGGAATGGTGAGGCCAACATAGCTCTTGAGAGATGGAAGAATTATAGAATTGAACTCTTTGTTTTCATAGCTATGCCAGGTCTTGTTGAACAGAGAACAACCACACTTCATGATCAGTTTCGTCATTTTTGGGTTCTAATGTGTCCATATCCATGGATATAAAAAATTAGAAAGTTAATTCTTTTAAGCAGCTAATACACAATCAAGACTCAAACGTCAATGTAGTTTTATGCAATTTCACTCAAATATCAGTTAAGTCACACAAACTCAAAATTCTTTGTTTTAAATTCTTATCTTCCAAATGTTTCTTAATTATTTAATCCTAAGGTGCATTTACAATGAATTGTAATTACTATTACCTCTGTCCTTGAAGGAAAACATTAGGAGAATGGGTTGTTTTTAAGCTAAATGTGTCTCCACTTGAGGAGTGTCGGGAAGGAGCTTTTCCACCCAAAAGTGACGTTTCTGCTTCTTTTATTTCCATCGCTCTTTTGTATAATTCAGCAGCTTTTTCAAAATCCCCTTCTTCATAGCTTTGAGAGAAAAAAATTGTTAAAATGAAAATATATCCTCTTAAATTGAAATGACCTTATAGGGGGGCGCCTGGGTGGCTCCGTGGGTTAAAGCCTCTGCCTCCGGCTCAGGTCATGATCTCAGGGTCCTGGGAATGAGTCCTGCATTGGGCTCTCTGCTCAGCGGGGAGCCTGCTTCCTCCCTACCCCTGTCCCCACCTATCTCTGCCTACTTGTGATCTCTGTCTGTCAAATTAAAAAAAAAAAAAAAAAATGACCTTATAGGATACAGAATAACAAGTTGTGAATAATTCCCCATTTTCTCCTATTTCCAGTGTGTGCATTCACTCAGGCAGACCTGTAAAACAGAATTCCCAGACTCTTTTATCTGAACTGCTAATGTGTATCTTAGTGCCTCATACATACACCATTAAGAACATGTTGTAATGGATGCAGTGGATTGCTAATGGAAAGTCTCTGCATCCGGAGATACACAAACAAAGACAAAGCAAAATCAACATGCACTTTTTTTAAGAGAGAGAGAAAAGTGTGCACACGGGGTTGGGGGGGATAGGAGCAGAGGGGAAGAGAGAGAATCTTGAACAGGCTCCAGGCCCAGTGTGGAGCCCAGTGCAGGGTTTGACCAGGGCGCAGTCTCACAGCCCTGAGATCATGACCTGAGCCAAAACCAAGAATCAGATGCATAACTACTGAGCTACCCCCCAAATCAACATCCACTTAATGGTAAATTAATTATTGAGGACAGTACATTGCCCATTTTACCCCCAGAACCAGTTTGCCGCAAATGTAAATCATCTTTTCACTATTTACATGATACATTCCTCTACAAAACAGATTATGCAACATTGATTTCACTTCTGGATACCACTTTAGTATCTTGAAGTAAATCAACACAAAACAACCCCTTCCCCTCTTCCAAAAAAAAACAACTAGCATTAAATATTGTGTTCTGTGATAAGTCAAATTAAAGCTGTTCTAAAATGGGGTTTGGCTGTTATCAGGAAGCTGAAAAAATTCTTACCTAAGCACGGCTAAATTTTTTAATGTTTCTCCAACTCGAGGATGCATCCGACCCAGGCTGTCTTCATAAATCTTTAATGCTCTTTCATATAATGGCAAGGCTTCGATGTGTTTTTTCTTATTAAAAAAAGCAGTAATATTCACTTGAACACACTGAGTTGCTGAAATTACTATTAACATTCTAGACTAAGCTGATCTACTGGGGTAAGCCCCTTTAAAAAGTTAATATCCTCCTACAGATTAAAAATTTATTACTAATCATCATGGTAGAAGCATATAATAGAAAGTCAGAAACCTAAGTTTTAGACCCAGCTTGGTGACTACTGACCTGAATCCAATAATATAAGCAAAAACCTGTTTCCTTATTGCTCAGTGGGTATATGTGCTTTTCACCTATCATGGGCAAATGCAACAGCTTAAAGATAGTATTAGACATAGAAAGGTATGAGTCTCCAGGATTAAAAATGAAACTTATGCAATGAACTAAATAAATACTCAGTTGGTGTTTTACACTAAGAGGAAGGGACCATCTTACAAATCTAACTTCAATAATTTCTCAAATACGAAAGGAAGCATTAGTAATCTTAAATTTTCTTCAGTTACTTTTACTGTGCCACATCTATTTCATGTTTATATTTCATACCTTAAAATCATTCATAAAGAGTTATTAATATGTGGGAACTTACCATTTGGCTATAGAGAACAGCCAAGTTCACCAGGGCAGTAGCTACACTGGGGTGCTTTGGGCCAAAGGATTTCTGCCGAATTTCAACAGCCAGCTCATACAAAGGTACAGCTTTGTCAAGTTTCCCCTAAAAAACAAAAGCGAAATCTAACAAAAATATTAAAATAATAAATATTATCTGATCAAATCTTTTCCCATAAATAAAGTTTTCTATTAGTAATTTTGAGGAAAAAATTTCAGAAATAATCTTCTCACACTTTAATGGTTCAGTTTATAGATAACTGAAATCTAATGGGATATGTATAAAGCTACATCGAATGTAAAAATACTTTGATAATTCAGAAAGCCCTTTTATAAAGCTTACCCAGTATCACTCAGTTCCCAGTGAAGTAAAAATATGCCAGTAGAATGTTTGCTACTGTATATAATTTAGATACCACATCAAAAATAAAATCTCATTTCCTACCAAATCCCTTCAAGATTCTTCTAATTTTTTAAAAAGATTTTATTAGAGAGAGAGATGCTGAATCAACTGAGCCACCACAGTGGTCCTCTAATTATTTCTTTTTCACTTGAAAGTTGGGCAAAAGGACGCCTGGGTGGCTCAGTTGGTTAAGCGGCTGCCTTTGGCTCAGGTCATGATCCCAGGGTCCTGGGATCAAGTCCTGCATTGGGGTCCTTGCTCAGCAGCGAGCTGCTTCTCTCTTTCCCTCTGCCTGCCACTCTGCCTGCGTGCACGCTCTCTCTCTCTCTGACGAATAAATAAATAAATAAATAAAAAAATCTTAAAAAAAAAAAAAGTTGGGCAGAAATAGCAACAATGCATTGTTCTTACTAAAGCATTAACTTCAGGGCCAGGTTGACCAGCAAGGGTCTCACAAAGTCTAAAGATGGTCTAGTCTATGTAGCTTTCTAACTGCATTAAATGAAATGAAATCAGACTTCTCCGGCATTTTTTTTTTAAGAACAGCTACAAAAATTCCAAAAATCACTTAAGCTAGAACCCTAGGGAAAAGAATGGTTACATTTCATTATAGGGAAAGAAAAGAAACTGTGAAATTTATTTATTTTTAAAGATTTTATTTATTTATTTGACTGACAGAGATCTGAAGTAGGCAGAGAGGCAGGCAGAGAGAGGAGGAAGCAGGCTCCCTGCTGAGCAGAGAGCCCGATGATGCCCAGGACCCTGGGATCATGACCCGAGCTGAAGGCAGAGACTTTAACCCACTGAGCCACCCAGGTACCCTGGAACTGTGAAATTTAAATGTTCATTTATTCTCCTACAGAGATTCCTCCTTCACCTTTGACAGCTAGGTGATTTGCTGTGTTTATGGCTGCTTAACTCATAAAACTTAATAGTGGTTGAATTTTAGAACTTCTGAAATAATAAGTTCCAATGAGAATGTTGATGAATGCATTTATATTTGGAATATATTTTAACAAAATTAAGCCAGTACCTTACTTAAGTCTGATATAATTTTTTTAATGTTCTACTCAGCTATTTGTTAAAAAACTTAATCATCATGATTGAGAAGTTCATAGAAAATAATCTGTCCATCAGAAGACAAATTATTTTGTGTGTGTGAATTTTTAAAAAAGATTTTATTTATTTATTTGACAGAGACACAGCAAGAGAGGGAATACAAGCAGGGGGAGCAGTAAAGGGAAAGGGAGAAGCAGGGAGCCCGATGAGGGGCTTGATCCTAGGACCCTGGGATCATGACCTGAGCTGAAGGCAGAAACTTAACTGACTGAGCTACCCAGATACCCCAAGAAGACAAATTATTTTGCTGACAGTAATTATGACTTAAAATACATGTAAGCATGCCACAGATTACTTACCATTTTCTTATACAAGATTGCAAGATGCTTCACTGTATAGGCCAAAGAAGGGTGATCAGGAGCTAGTGCTCGTCTCCGAATGTCTAAAGCTCTTTCATAAAGTTCTTCTGCTTTATCATACTGTTTCTTTTCATTGCATAGAGCTGCCAGATTATTTAAAGACTGGGCACAGTCGGGGTGATCTGGTCCTAGGACTCGCTCTCTCATTTCTAAGGACCGCTTCAGAAACTGGTCAGCTGTTCTATGAACAAAACCCCAAAATGGTTTAAATAATTTATTCTCTAAAGACTCCTTGGCCCTAGTTAGGTAGAGAACTGAAGCATTTTTATTCTTTTTTTTTTAATTTTATTTTTTATAAACATATATTTTTATCCCCAGGGGTACAGGTCTGTGAATCGCCAGGTTTACACACTTCACAGCACTCACCATAGCACATACCCTCCCCAATGTCCATAACCCCCCCCCCCTCTCCCAACCCCCCTCCCCCCATCAACCCTCAGTTTGTTTTGTGAGATTAAGAGTCAGTTATGGTTTGTCTTGAAGCATTTTTATTCTTAAATCCAAGATAGTTGATATGAGGGATTCGGCTCAAAGTCTTTTCTCTCCCTCTTTCCTAGTCCATATCCCTCCCTGCCCTTTTCCAAAAAATAAAAATGATAGTATGAGGGCCTAAAGTAGCTAGATGATTGCCTCAGTTCTCCACTTTTGACTTTTCCTAAAAGACAAACCCATATTTTCCAAAACAAACTTCTGATACCTTTAAATAAAATATAAAGACCTAATTCAAAAGATTTTGGTATTCATTGTTTTTCCCTTTGAAGTAGCTACTATATAATTTTTTTAAAATTTCTTTTCAGCGTAACAGTATTCATTGTTTTTGCACCACACCCAGTGTTCCATGCAATACGTGCCCTCTCCAATACCCACCACCTGGTTCCCCCAACCTCCCACCCCCCGCCCCTTCAAATTGTTGTTTTCAATTGAAGTATCTCTTCCGAAACCAGATAAGTATTTGTTACGTTTTTCTGACATCCAGAGTATCAAATGTGTTAGTTTCTGAAATCCAAAGAAGCCCAAAAACACTTTTTCAGAGTATAAATATTAACATCTTTTTGAATCTTTTAAGTCCAAATGAACTGAAGACCCAAACTAGCAGCCATCTACATTCTATCCTTTATTCTCGCTTGGTGCCAAGTTTCTTCTGTGAATTCTCATGTACAGCATCTATACAAAACACTTTATAATTATATAAAACATACTAGGGATGCTACAGAATAACTTTTTCAGCTAATAAAAGAATGTGACAAGAAACCATGAAAAAATGCCATGGCCTTTGTTAAGCGTAGCTGTATGTTCAACTCACCACACGTGAAATCTGGCATGGTTTCTGTCAATTTATTCTAGCTTGACTTGATAGAAACGGAAAGTAGCTTTCCATGTGAGAGACACAATGGACACTTATTTTCATTATTAGCGTCATGGTACTCACTCCAGGTTATTCTGAAGGTAGTAGAGAACACCCAGCTCATTGAGGGTCCGGGCATTGTCAGGTGTGTCCTTTCCTAACGTGAGCTCTTCTAACTGCAGGGCTCGTCTACGTAAGAGGGCAAATCCATACTGAAGCAAACACAAATGGAGAATAGGTACCAAGTTAAGGGCAGTCCTTGATTCTGAAACACTACACTGGAGCTCTATGAAATCCTTTCTCCTTTTGCTCCCTTTAAAGTAGGTAACAATTAGTTTAAGTATCACACTGAATTAATCCAGTGGATATTGCAAGTGCACATACTTACACCTGACATCACATTCTAAAATTCAGTAAAACCTGTTTTGAGAAGTGATGATGAGCTATTTTAGCAAAGTGAACTGAGTCCCAAGGGCTTTGAAAAGATCAGGACACAGAATTAACCTGCAGATATTTACCAATCCCATGGCTTTAAGTGTTTAACTTAAAAACATCAGGTACTTAAGCTGCACCTAGCACTTGACAAATAGTAGACAAATAAATCATAGAGATCAAATGCACAGTATAGTGAATGTAGACAATACTGTATTACAATCATCAAACTTGCTAAAAGATTAGATCTTAACTATTCCCACCACAAAAAAGAAATAATAATTATGTGATGTGACAGAGTTGCTGTCACTATGATGGCCATTATATTAAAATATATAATGTATCCAATTAGCATGCTATACATCTTAAATTTACACAATGTTGTGTGTCAGATATTATTCAATTTAAAAAACATACATAGCATTTGAAATTAAAACAGGCTATATTTAGATTTTATCAGCAGCTTGGAAAAATGAAAATAATTTTATGTGTGTGTGCTCCAAGGTAAGAATTTCCTTGCATTTGAATCTAACATATTAAAATTTTTAATTTGCCTTTCTTTTACAGATTGAAGCAGCTTTTAAGTTCATCTTCCAAAGTCTAACCTTCAAATGAACCTTATAGTCCCACTTTAAAAAAAGCAAAAAAAGGGGCGCCTGGGTGGCTCAGTGGGTTAAGTCGCTGCCTTCGGCTCAGGTCATGATCTCAGGGTCCTGGGATCGAGCCCTGCATCGGGCTCTCTGCTCAGCAGGGAGCCTGCTTCCTCCTCTCTCTCTACCTGCCTCTCTGCCTGCTTGTGATCTCTCTCTGTCAAATAAATAAATAAAATCTTTAAAAAAAAAAAAAAGCAAAAAAAAAATTTTCCTACGTTTACTGAGATATAATTGCCATAAAACTTTGTGTAAGTTTAAGGTGTACAACATAATGATTTCACATATGTATATACTGCAAAATAACCATAGTATATTGTTTTATATACTTTTTAAAAGTCTGCTAAGTTGTATTTCTCAGTAACACTAATATTTAAACATGTGTTATATATATATAAGACAATGTTAGTATTTTTATAGAAATCACTTTAATATCTCAACTTCTTAAACATGTGAGGTATACACAGCTATATTATGATACTCAGAGATGCTCTTTTCCTCTAGTTTAAAACACAACATAAAAGAAATCTCTCATTACCAAGTTGCCTTTTCTCCTTGTAGCCTTCTGACGAATTTTAAAGGATTTTTTCCTAAAATGTTCAGCTTGTTCATACCTTAAAAAAATAACAATAAAGTCAAACAAAAGAAACATGTCCAAAGTATCATATTTCAGTGAGATGAAAGCATTCCTTACCTAGTGTAAAGCTTTTTTGGGCCCTTAAATGTAGCATAATTTCTAAAAATGATAGTCACATGGAATTAAAAATCTTTAACAAAAACCCTCATAAAACAAAATCTAACAAAACATCCTCCAAGTAGCTGACATTTAACAGATTTTTAACTGATTTAACTCATTCTGAATCTCTAAAGGATCCCCTAACTAAACGAAAATCTAAACTTTTAGTTTACTCCAACACCTTCTGTACATGCTAATTTCTGGTCCAATATAAATGAGAAATTCACACAAAATTTGTGTGAAACAATACCTCTAGAAATTAAAAGAAAAAATCCAATCTGTATCATTAACAATACATGATTTCTGATAGAGGAAAAGATGCATTCAGTGCGTGTCTAATAGATTTTTTATTACACCAGGGATTGGCAAACTTTTTCTGGAGCGGGCTACTACTATGTAGTATATTTTATGCTTTGTGGGCCACATGGTCTCTACCTCAACTATGGAACTCTGTTGCATCATGGAAGGAACCACAGATAATATGTACATGAAAAAAATGTGACTATGTTCCAATACAACCTTATTTACAAAACAAGGGGCCTAGTGGACTTGGCCTATGGACAATGGTTTGCAGCCCTCTATTAGCAGTGCACTTAATATTACAAAGCTAGTTAGTGAAGGAGCCCAGCTTCAAACCCGACTATATGACTCCAAAGTCCATGTTCTATCATCCATGCATCTTCAAATGGAGATGAGTCTTGTAGTTCTAATTTTCTGTTTACTCCACAAAGACCCACCACCAAGAATAATCTCTGAACATGGTAGATTCAAAAGATATCAGATAAAAAATTACACAGCCACAAAACAAAGCTTACCCCCATAAGGACATTAAGAACTGTGACACCCCATCATAAAACCAGAGTATTACTGATCTAAGTCTTACTTATTTTGTTTCTGGTACAAAGTTGCCAGTGCCTCAAGTTCACGAGCAATATGGGGATGTTCCACACCATAAGCATTTTCGGAGATTTCTAAGGCCTGTTTATACAGCTGTTCCGCATTGCCAAACTTTTTCCACTGCACGTACACACTTGCTAGTTGGTGGAGGGACTGAGCTACTCTTGGGTGATCTGGATCTAAAGCTGTTTCTCGAATTTCTAGAGACCTCTGCAAAGGCACCACAGCCTAGGGGGGAAAAAAAGGTTAAAGGCCAGTACCAGTGAGTGAGATGCTGTAAGATCTGCAGTCTCATTAGCACAACAAATGAAGGCGACACTAACTCCTAGCAAGGAGAGAAAAACCCACCCTTGCCTCGGACTCCCTGCTGGAGTTACCTGACTGAGGAGGCCTAGATCCTTGAGAAATCGCCCCAGGGTTTCATAAAGATCAGCCAAGCAAATCATGTTCTCCTCGCCTTCACAGTTTTTCTCATACTGCTTCAATGAATCAAAGTATTCTGCTGCCATTGCGCTTTTGTCTTTGCCAACAAACTGCCAGTAACTCAGCAACTCGGCAAAGTGTCCTCTGTTTCAACCAAAAAATGTAATTTAATGAAAAGCAAGCTTTAAAACCCACTTTTGAATGAAAATGCCAGAATTCATGTCAGGCTACTGACGCTTCATTAGCAGGCAGGTATAGCGTAGAGGGAGATAAGACTGTAGACTCTGACTGTTCTCTGAGTCCATCCCTTCCTAACTGTGTGGTGGTGAGCAGGTGGTCTGACCTCTTACACCTCATCATCCTTATCTGCAGAAGGGGGGATCACCAACCCGATCTGCCTCAGGTGCTACTATAAGCAGATGACAGCACACAGCAAGTACTCCATAATGCTGGCTGCTGTCACTACACTTACTAAAAATATCCCATTCTGAGTGGGAGACCTCACACTGCCTTCTTTCCCAATTAGCTAAATGCTACAGCTGAATCCAATTCCATCTGTCCTTCTGGGCCCACTCAGATGTCCCTCTTTGCCAGCTGCTTTCTGCTCTAAATCTCATTTTTATTACAGCATTATGGGGGTGGTCTGGTAATTTATTTTGTGAGATATAATTGACATCCAAATTTATTAGCTTCGGGTGTACAACTCATGATTTGATATTTGTATATATAGTAGTCTGCCTTCGCCCCGGTTTCCCTTTCTCCAGTTTCAGTTAGTGGCGATCAACCACGGTCCAGGAACAGATGCTCCTCCTTTGACGTAAGGTCAGAAGGTCAATAGTAGCCCGTGGCTCCAGCACAACACCTACTCCATTCACCTCACTTCATCTTATCCCTGGGACATTTATCATCTCACATCATCACGAGAAGGATCAGTCCAGTAAGATATTTTGAGAGAGAGACCACATTCATATAACCTTTATTATAGTATATTGTTATAATTATTCTATCTCATTATTAGTTATTGCTGTTAATGTCTTATTATGCCCAATTCACAATTAAACTTTATCACAGGTACGTATGTATAGGGAAAGATAATATATATAGGGCTCGGTATTATCTGTGGTTTCAGACACCCACTGAGGGTCTTGGAAAGTATCCCTCCATGGGAAGGGAGAACTACTGTATGGCAAAATGATCACCAGAGTAAGTCTAATTAATGTCTGTCCCTGTACATAATTGTAATCCCTGTTACAGGATTTTTTTTTTCTTGTGATGAGAACTTTTAAGACCTACTTTCTTAGCAGCTTTAAAATATTCAATACAGAATTATCAACTATAGTCTCCATGCTGTACACCACATCCCCAAGACTTATTCTATGATTAGAAGTTTGTACCTTTCTATTCCTTTTACCCACTTTGCCTACTCTGACAATTACTAATCTCTTCTCTGTACCAAGGGCATGTTTGACTTTTGTTTTCGTTTTTTAGATTCTAGATATAAGTGAGATCATATAGTATTTGTCTTTCTCTAGCTTATTTCACTTAGTGTAATGTCCTAAGGATCCATCCATGTTGTTGCAAATGCCAAGATTTTGTTCTTTTTTATGGCTGAATAATATTCCATTGTTTGTATGTAATGTGCACATATATACACACACACATCTTCTTTATCCATTCATCTATTAAGGGACACTTAGGTTGTTTCCTATTTTGACTATTGTAAATAATGCTATAATGAACATGGTGGTGCATATATCTTCTCAAATTATTGTATTTGTTTTCTTCAGATAAACAGCAAGAAGTGAAATTGCTAGGTCATATTGCAGTTCTAGTTTTAATTTTTTAAGGAACCTCATACTGTTTTCCACAGTGGCTGTCCCAAATTACATTCCTACCAATAGTACATGAGGGTTCCCTTTTCTCTACATCCTTGCCAGCATTTGTCATCTCTTGTTTTCTTGGTGATAGTAATTCTAACAGGTGTGTGATGATATCTCATTTTAATTTTTAATTTGCATTTACCTGATGACTAGTGATGTTGAGCATCTTTTCATGTATCTGTTGGCCATCTGGATGTCTTTTTAGAAAAATGTCTATTCAGATCCTCTGTCCATTTTTAAATCAGATTCTTGTTATTGATTTATAGGAGTTCTTTATATATTTTGGATGTTAACCCCTTTGCAGATATACGATTTGCAAATATTTTCTCTCATTCAGTAGGCTACCTTTCCATTTTGTTTATGGTTTCCTTTGCTGCGCAGAAGCTTTCTTAGTTTGATGTGATTCCACTTGTTTATTTTGCTTTTGTTGCCTTTGCTTTTTGTGTCAGATACAAGAAATCATCACCAAGACTAATGTCAAGCAGTTTACTGCCTATGTTTTCTGGGAGTTCTATGGCTTCAGGTCTTATATTAAAGCTAAAATTAAAATGCCATTTTTCTTTGTTATACCAAACAACCACTTAACTCTGTTTTTTTTGTAGAAGGTGTTCTACAAATAAGTTTCTTACCTTTTATAAAGATTTTGAGACACAAAGAGATTGAGAAGGCAATCATGCAACTTCTGTTTACTTCCCTGCTGCTGAAAAAGCCAAGGGAGCTCATCTGCACTTCTCCAGGTCACTTGGTCCTGACTGTCAGAAGGGAAAGGACAACACTCAGTAGTACCTTCCAACAAGGAAATTACCTCCAAAGACTTCAGACAAATGTTGAAGGGAGAAAAATGTTTTTGACATCTATCTCTGACTCTTTAAATATAATCTAATACTGAGAAAATTAGGTCAAAATCAGAAACTCTAAGAAATAATCTAAGAAAATAAATACAGTGATATCAGGACCACTCATCAAACTCTCAAAGTGTTTTCCTAAATTTGAGCTTTAAAAAAAAAAAATCAACCCAAGTATATACACACGGTATACAGACACACACATATTTTTGAACGATTAAACTGGAATAAATAATAAAATGATCTTACATTGATTTCATGTAAGTTTAAATCTATAGCATGATATTAAAAGACTTACATAATAATCTCTTGTTCTTTTGCCATTAACAGGGGAGATGAATAAATCTTTTCTATAATAATTAAATTTTTATACATTAAGTTATAAGCAAAGGAAGAGAGAAGTAAAGGCACAGGGGTAAAACATGTTGCAGAAGAATAATACGGATATTCATAATACCTTAGCTGCATGGTGAAATAGTTGATTAGCTTTTGCCTACATGAAGAAATAATGGCTGGATCATCCATGTATTCCAGTCTTACTGTTTCCCAAGCCTGGGAAGAAAAAGAAAAAATATTGCAGTTTATTTTCTGTAAGTCCCCGTATATCTAACAATTAATTTATAAACAGGAATTTGCAATTATTTTAATTTTACAGATGTATAATAGAGATGGCAAAAGACTTTTAAAATTCAGGATATGTTTATGTGATAAACTGATAAAGAATAAAAATCTCCTGGAAGCACTTAAAACACAATTTAGTTTAAACTTCTAGTTACTGCAGTAAAAATTATCAGAAATGTGGACTGAAAAAGTACTGGAAAGACTATATTTAAGCAATACACAATAGAGAAAGATAAGCCTGTGAAATTACAAACATAGCACACCTGCAAATATAACGCAGCATACTCCCACGAAAGACTTCATTCACATTTGTATACATATAAGTCAACCACGGCATTGCAGGTGGATAAGAATTATACCATTTGATAGGTCCTAAACATTTACTACTACATACTAGACAGTCATGCCTAGGACCTTACTAGGATCAAGAATCCATCGATTCACTTCACAACCTCTGTAGTAGGCTAGAAAAATCTGCCCAAGGCTTACAGAATTTACCCAAGGTTACAGAGCTGTTAGCTGTGAAGAGCCGAATTGTGAACTAAGGCATGCCCACTTGCTGAGTCCAAGCTCTTAAAACATAAATAATGATACCAGCAATCAATAATACTTACAATTGAAAAAAACATATTTTCCTCTTTCAGAAAGAAACTGCTTTTTAAAGTATTTTAAGTCCCTCTTTATCCCCAGTTTCACTTTCTGCAGCCTTAGCTGCCCATGGGCAACTGGGATTTGAAGGGAGATGATCCTTGATATTATAGTCAGGTCCATATGATGTAATGCTAGATCACAGTGCCCACATCATTCACCTCACTTCATCTCATCAGGTAGGCATTTTACCGGTAATCTCACATCATTACAAGAAGGGTGAGTGCACTATAATATTTTGAGAGAGACCACATTCACATAACTTGGGAGTACAGTATATTGTTACAACTGTTCTATTATTATGTTTGTTAATCTCTTACTATCCCTAAATTGTAAATTTAACTTTATCATGGGTATGTACTTAAAGAAAAAACATAGTGTATATGGGGCTTGGTACTATCCTGGTTTCAGGCATTAACTGGGGGTCTCAGAAGGTGTCCGCTGGGGATAAGAGGGGACTGCTGTAATAGTCATTTCATAAAGGTACTTCATAAAAATGTTAGCCCAATTTTACATTTAATCTAAAATCAGTGCAAAAAATTTGGTAATGCCAAATTTCAGATTTCAATTTTGTCTTGTAGTTGAAACATTTAAAATAGCATGATGGTACGATGGCTTTTAAAAATTTTTTACTTTTTAATTTAAATTCAACTAATTAATATATAATGTATTATTGGTTTCAGAGGTACAGGTCAGTGATTCTTCGGTCTTTTTTTTTTTTATGTTATATTAGCCACCACACAGTACATCATTAGTTTTTGATGTAGTTTTCCATGATTCATTGTTTGCATATAATACCCAGTGCTCCATGCAACACACATGCCCTCCTTAATACCCATCACTGGGCTAACCACCCTCTGCCCCGGCAAAACCCTCAGCTTGTTTCCCGAAGTCCATAGTCTCTCAAGGTTTGTCTCCCCCTCCAAATTTCCCCACTTCATTTTTCCCTCCCTTCTCCTAATGTCCTCCATGCTATTCCTTATGTTCTATAAATAAGTGAAACCATATGATAACTGACTTTCTTTGCTTATTTCACTTAGCATAATCTCCTCCAGTTCTATCCATGTTGATGCAAATGTTGGGTATTCATCCTTTCATGGCTGAGTAATATTTCATTGTATATATGAACCACATCTTCTTTATCCATTTGTCTGTTGAAGGGCATCTTGGCTCCTTCCACAGTTTGGCAATTGTGGACATTGCTGCTATGAACATTGGGGTGCATGTGGCCCTTCTTTTCACTACATCTATATTTTGGGGGTAAATACCCAGTAGTGCAATTGCTGGGTCATATGGTAGCTCTATTTTTAACTTATTCTGGAACCTCTACACTGTTTTCCAAAGTGGCCATACCAACTTGCATTCCCACTAACAGTGTAGGAAGGTTCCCCTTTCTCCACAACCTCTCCAACATTTATTGTTTCTTTTTTTTTTTTAAATTTTTTATTTTTTTAATTTTTTAATTTTTTCGACAGAGAGAGATCACAAGTAGGCAGAGAGGCAGGCAAAGAGAGAGAGAGGAGGAAACAGGCTCCCCGCCACAGAGAGAGCCCGATGTGGGGCTCGACCCCAGGACCCCGGGATCATGACCCGAGCCGAAGGCAGAGGCCTTAACCCTCTGAGCCACCCAGGGGCCCCCATTTATTGTTTCTTGCCTTGTCAATTTTTGCCATTATAATTGGGGTCAGGTGGTATCTCAATGTGGTTTTGATTTGGATTTCCCTGATTGTTAATAATGATGAACATTTTTTCATGTGTCTGTTAGCCATTTTATGTCTTCTTTGGAGAAGTGTCTGTTCATGTATTGTTTCAGTCTTGGTAATTTGTAGGTTTCTAAGAAGGCATCCATTTCTTCCAGGTTGCTTAATTTACAGGCATATAGCTGTTGATAATTATTTCTGATGATTGTTTCTATTTCCTTGGTGTTAGTCAACATCTCTCCCCTTTCATTCATAATTTTATTAATTTGGGTCCTTTCTCTTCTCTTTTGGGTAAGTCTGGCCAGTGGTTTATTGATCTTATTCTTTCCAAGAACCAGCTTCATTGATCTGCTCTACTGTATTTCTGGTTTCTAATTCATTGATCTCTACTCTAATTTTAATTACTTCTCATGTGTGGCTAAGGCTTTATTTATTGTTCTTTCTCTTTTCTCCAGTTCTTTAAGGTATAAACTTAATTTGTGTATCTGGGATTTTTCTTTTTTCTTTTTTTTTTTTGAGTGAGGCTTGGATGGCTATGTATTTCCCCCTTACAACTGTCTTTGCAGTATTCCATATGTTTTGCACCGATGTGTTTTCGTTCTCAATGGTTTCCATAAATTGTTGAAGTTCTTTTTTGATTTCCTGATGACCCAAACATTCTTAAGCAGATGGTCTTTAGCTTCCAAGTGTTTGAATTTCTTCCAATTTTTTTCTTGTGACTGAGTTCCAGTTTCAAAGCATTATAGTCTAAGAATATGCAGGGTATAATCTCAGTCTTTTGGTATCAGTTGAGACCTGATTTGTGACCCAGTCTCTGGTCTATTCTGGAGAGTTTGATGATGAATGAGTATTCTGCTATTTTAGGGTGGAATATTCTGTATATATCTAAGAGGTCCAGTTGGTCCCATGTATCATTCAAAGCTCTCATATCTTTGTTGATTTTCTGCTTAGATAATCTATTGCTGAGAGTGGAGTTTTGAGGTCTCCTATTATATTATTATCAATATGTCTCTTTATTTTGGTTAACAGCTGGCTTATGTAGTTGGCTGTTCCCCTGTCGGGGGCATAGATGTTCCCCAATTTTAGATCCTCTTGTTGGGTAGACCCTTTAAGAGTGATATAGCGTCCTTCTGTATCTCTAACTATAGTTTTTAGCTTAAAATTTAATTTGTCTGGTATAAGAATTGCTACCCCAGCTTTCTCTTGAGGTGCACTGGCATGAAAAATGGTTCTCCATTGCTTCACTTTCAGTCTGGAAGTATCTTTAGGCGCAAAATGAGTCTCTTATAGACAGCATATGGATGGGTCGTGTCTTTTTATCCAATCTGCAACCTTGGGCTGTTTCATGGGAACATTTAGGTAATTCACTTTGAGAGTGATTATTGAAAGATATTTTAGGGGCGCCTGGGTGGCTCAGTGGGTTAAAACCTCTGCCTTTGGCTCAGGTCATGATCCCAGGGTCCGGGGATTGAGCCGCGCATCAGGCTCTCTGCCCAGCAGGGAGCCTGCTTCCTTTCCTCTCTCTGCCTGCCTCTCTGCCTACTTGTGATCTCTGTCAGTCAAATAAATAAATAAAATCTTAAAAAAAAGATATTTTATTGTCATCATGTTGCCTGTGAAGTCCTTGTTTCTATAGATCATCTCTGTAAATTTCTGTTCTATGTCACTCTTGGGGTCTTTCTCCTTTTATAGGACTCCTTTAATATTTCTTTCAGGGCCAGCTGGGTGGTCACATATTCTTTCAGTTTGTACCGGTCTGGGAAACTCCTTGTCTTTCCAGCCATTCTGAATGACAGCGTGTCTGGATAAAGTATCCTTGGCTGCATATTCCTCTCACTCAGTACTCTGAACATGTCTTGCCAACCCTTTCTTGCTTGCCAGGTCTCTCTAGACAGGTCTGACATTTTTCTGATGTTCTTCCCTCTGTATCTAAGAAATCGCTTCCCCCTCACTGCTTTCAAGATTATTTCCTTGGAGCTAAGATTTGTAAATTGTACAATTATACGTTGTGGCATTGATCTGTTCTCATTGATCTTGGGAGGGGTCCTCTCTGCCTCTAAGACACGAATGCTTCTTTCCTTCCCCAGATTAGGTAAGTTCTCAGCTACAATTTGCTGAAATATATCTTCTAGACCTCTCTCTCTTTCCACCCATTCAGAGATCCCAATAATTCTGATATTGGAGTCTTTCACTGAGCCACTATTCTCTCTCAGTTTGATACCCTGGTTTTATTATTTTTTTTATTTTATTTATTTATTTATTTGACAGACAGAGATCACAAGTAGGCAGAGAGGCAGGCAGAAAGAGAGAGAGAGAGAGAGGAGGAAGCAGGCTCCCCGCTGAGCAAAGAGTCTGATGCAGGGCTCGATCCCAGGACCCTGGGATCATGACCTGAGCCGAAGGCAGAGGTTTTAACCCACTGAGCCACCCAGGCGCCCCTCGATACTCTGGTTTTAATTTATTTTTCCCATGCCACCTCAGTACCTTCTTTTCTATCATCTTATGCTCTGGCTCACTAATTTGTTCTGCTTCATTTACCCTGGCAGAGTATCTAGTTTAGAGTGCATTTCATTCATAGCATTTCTAAGTTTTACCTGATTAGATATAATTTCTGCCCTTACAGATTATATATTGTCATTAATATTTTTCTCAAGCCTAGATATCACCTTGATAATTGTTACTCTGAAGTCAATTTCTGACATCTTGGTTATATCCATATCCATTAGTTCTGTGGAGAGGCCTCAATCTCTGAATCTTTCCTGTGTTGGGGGTTCCTCCTCTTAGTCATTCTGTTGAGGGGTGGTTAAGAGAATGTAGAGAGTCCAAATTATTGACCACAGCCCAAGCAAGATGTACCTGTTTTACAGGGACCTTAAAGTTGTCCCCTCTTGTTCTTCCAGTCTGTCTTCTGGGGGAGGGCCCTGCTGCACTGTTACTCAGGCAACTCTGTCCAAACAGAGTTGGACAGAGTTGCCTTGCCCCCTGTGCGGGGGTGATAGGCTCAGTGAAAACCCGTTTTGGGGGGCTTTTGCTCTGTAGTGGCTTTCTGCATCTCTTCCAAGAGTCAGAGCAGAAGTGTCCATATCTAATACTCTGTCTCAGAACAGAGAGATCACAGTCTGCTCTTCACTGAGCTCTCCAGGCCACACTGTCTCCCTCTCGGTCTGTGTTGCTAAATACCATAGCGTCCTGGGTTGTGCGCCCCACAGCAGCACTCCCAGCCCTTGCTCCCAGGGCCAGGCACGTCTCTGTCCTTTGTGCTTCTAAAACCGCAAGCCAACCCCATTTGCAAGTATGCCCCAGTAGCTTCAGATTTTAGTCTGGGGGGCTGCCCTAAAGTCCTTTCCCTGACACTACCAGTTTGGGAGTCTGAGCCCGGTCCCCAGTGAAGGAAGCTTTTGTGCTCTGGCACAAGTTCCCGGAGGCTCCCTCTCCTTCCATTTATCTTTCAATATCACCCACAGAATCACGGCTCCCCACTTCATACCTCAAGACCAACTGCCAGAGATATTCTGTTTGTAGAGACCCAGATATATCTTCTTACATCTCAGGCTGATTTCATGGGTGTTCAGAATGGTCTGATAGATATCTAGCTCAATTCAGGGAACCAGCTGAAATAGGATCCCCTACTCCTCCACCACCTTTTTTCTTGATTCTTCAGTCTTATATAATACTGAGTGCTCAGTACATCATGTGCCCTCCTTAATGTCCATCACCCACTTACCCCATCCCCTACCCTTTCCCCTCCAGCAAGCCTGTTTGTTTCCTACGATTAAGATCTCTTATGGTGTCTACATCTCTGATATTATCTTGTTTTATTTTCTCCTCTCTTCTCCACTGAACCTCTGCTTTGTTTCTTAAATTCCACATATGAGTGATATCATGCAATAACTGTCTTTCTCTGATTGACTTACTTCACTCAGCATAATATCCTCTGGTTCCATCCACGTCATCGCAAATAGCAACATTTCATCTTTTTGATGGCTGAGTAGTTTTCCATCACACACACACACACACACACACACACACACACACACACCCCACATCTTCTTTATCCATTCATCTGTCAATGGACACCCAGACTCTTTCCGTAGTTGGGCTATTGTGGACATTGCTGCTGTAAACATTTGGGTGCAAGTGCCCCTTCGGATCACTACATTTGTATCTTTGAGGTAAATACCTAGTAGTGCAATTGCTGGGTCATAGAGTAGCTCTGTTTTCAACTTTTTGAGGAAAATCCATACTATTTTCCAGAGTGGCTGCACCTGCTCACATTCCCACCAACAGTGTAAGAGGGTTCCCCTTTCTCGGCATCCTTGCCAACATCGGTCATTCCTTGATTTCTTAGTTTTAGCCATTCTGACTGGTGTGAGGTGGTATCTCAATGTGTGTTTTTTTTTGTTTGTTTTTGTTTTTTAGATTTTATTCATTTATTTGTCACAGAGAGAGCACAGGCAGAGGGAGTGGCTGGCAGAGGGATAAGCAGATTTCCCAATAAGAAAGGAGCCCGATATGGGACTTGATGGTCAGGACCCTGGGATCATGACTGGAGCCGAAGGTAGACGCTTAACCCACTGAGTCACCCAGTCACCCAAAACCACCCATGTGGTTTTGATTTGTATTTCCCTGATACTAAGTGATGTGGAGCATTTTTTCATGTGTCTGTTGGCAATTTGTATGTCTTCTTTGCAGTCAAATGCTCTACCCCTGAACTATACCCCCATGTATGTCTTCTTTGGAGAAATATCTGTTTCTATCTTCTGTCCATTTCTTGACAGGATTATTTGTTCTTTGGGTGTTAAGTCTGGTAAATTCTTTATAGACTTTGGATACAAGTTCTTTATTTGATAAGACATTTGCAAATACCTTCTCCCATTATGTCAGTCATATTTCGGTTTTGTCAACTGTTTCCTTTGCTGTGAAAAGATTTTTATCATGATTAAGTCCCAACAGTTCATTTTTGCTTTTGTTTTCCTTGCCTTTAGAGATATATCTAACAAGAAATTGCTTTGGCTGAGGTCACAGAGGTTGCTGCATGTATTCTCTCACATTAAGGTCTTTCATCCATTCTGAGTCTATTTTTGTGTATGGTGTAAGAAAATGGTCCAGTTTCATTCTTCTGCATGTGGCTGTCCAATTTTCCAACACCATTTGTTGAAGAGACTGTCTTTTCCATTGGATATTCTTTCCCGCTTTGTCAAAAGATTAGTTGACCACAGAGTGAGGGTCCACTTCTGGGGTCTCTATTCTGTTCCACTGATATGTGTCTGTTTTTGTTCCAGTAGCATACCATCGTCCCAATTACATCTTTGTAATAGAGCTTCAAGTCCAGGATCATGATGTCACTAGCTTTGGTTCTCTTTTTTAACATTTCTCTGGATATTCAGGGTCTTTTCAGATTCCATACAAATTTTAGGATTATTTGTTCCATGAAAAAAGTGGATGGTATTTTGATAGGGATTGCACTGAATGGGTAGTTTGCTTTGGGCAGCATAGACATTTTCACAATTTTTGTTCTCCAATCCATGAGGAAAGAATGTTTTCCCATTCCTTTGTGTTGTCCTCAATTTCTTTCATGAGTGTTCTGTAGTTTTTAGAGTACAGATCCTTTACCTCTTTGATTAGGTTTATTCCAATGTATCTTATGGTTTTGGGTGTAACTGTACATGGGATCGACTCCTTAATTTCTCTTTTTCTCTGTCTCATTGTTATTGTATAGATATGCAACTGATTTCTGTGCATTAATTTTATATCCTGCCACTTTGCTGAATTCCTGTATGAGTTCTAGCTATTTGGGGTGGAGTCTTTTGGGTTTTCCACATAGCGTATCTTGTCATTTGTGAAGAGTGAGAGTTTGAGTACTTCTCTGCTGATTCAGATGCATTTTATTTCTTTTTGTTGTCTGATTGCTGAGGCTAGGACTTCTAGTACTATGTTGAACAGCAGTGGTAATAGTGGACATCTCTCTCATGTTCCTGACCTTAGGGGAAAAGCTCTCAGTTTTTCCCCCACTGAGAATGAGTTTTGCTGTGGCCTTTTCCTACATGGCTTTTATGATCTTGAGGTATCTTCCCTCCATTCCTACACTGTGAAACGTTTTAATCAAGAAAGGATGCTGTACTTTGTCAAATGCTTTTTCTGCATCTACTGAGAGGAGCATATGTTTCTTATCCTTTATTAATGTAGTGTGTCATGCTGATTGATTTATAGATATCGAACCACCCTTGTGGCCCCAGACTAAATCCCACTTGGTTCTGGTGAATAATCCTTTTAATGTACTGTTGGATCCTATTGGCTAGTATCTTGGTGACAATTTTGGCATCCATGTTCCTCAGGGATAGTGGTCTATAATTCACCTTTTGGTAGGGTCTTTGTCTCGTTTTGAGATCAAGGTAATGATGGCCTCATAGAGAGAGTTTGCAAGTTTTTCTTCCATTTCGATTTTTTGAAACAGCTTCAGAAGAACAGGTATTAGTTCTCTAAATGTTTGGTAGAATTCCCCTGGGAAGCTATCTGGCCCTGGACTCTTGTCTGTTGTGAGATTTTTGATTACTGCTTCTATTTCCTTGCTGGTTATGAGTCTGTTCAGGTTTTCTATTTCTTCCTGTTTTAGTTTTAGTAGTGTGTAAGTTTCCAGAAATGCATCCATTTCTTCCAGATTTTCTAATTTTTAAAAAAAAATTTTCTTTATTTATTGAGAGGGAGAGAATGAGTGGTAGCGAGAGACAGAGGGAGAGAGAGGGAGAAGCAGACTCCCCACTGAGCAGGGAGCCTGATGTAGGACTCGATCCCAGGACCCAGAGATCATGACCTATTTTTATTGATTTGAGGTGTTGACCTATTTTTACTGATTTGAGGGGGGTTTTCTGTGCCTCCTGGATTTGAATGCCTGCTTCCTTCCCCAGACTAGGGAAGCTGTCCACTATAATTTGCTTCAATATACCTTCTGCCCCACTCTTTCCTCTTCTGAGATCCCAATTATTTTAATATTGTTTCACTTTATGGTAAGACTAATCTCTTGAATTTCTCCCCTTGTGGTCAAATAGTTGTTTATCTTTCTTTTTCTCAGCTTCTTTATTTTCCATCATTTTGTCTTCTATATCACTAATTCTCTCTTCTGCCACATTTATCCTAGCAGTCAAAGCTTCCATTTTATATTACATCTCATCAATAGCCTTTTTAATTCCAATTTGATTATATTTTAGTTCTTTTATTTCTCTAGAAATGGATTCTCTAGTGTCTTCTATGCTTTTTTCAAGCCTAGCTAGCTATCTTTATAATCATTATTCTGAATTCTAGTTCTGACATCTTACTTATATCCATACTGATTAGGTTCCTGGCAGTTAGTACTGCCTCTTGTTCTCTTTTTTTGAGGTATGAGTTTTTCCATCTTGTCATTCTTACAGAAAGTGGTCGCTTTTCTATTTGTAGACTTGCAGCTATTCTTTTCTTTGATCTCCAGTTGAGTTCACAGGTGTTCAGAATGATTTGATAGCTATCTAGCTGAGTGGGACCAGACAAAACTAAGATCTCCTACTCCTCTGCCATCCTGGACTATCTCCCGGTATGTTGACATTTAAAAGTAAAAAACCTTATTAAAAAAACACTTACCTGTAGATGTTGAAACTTGAGCAAGCCACAACCATAAGTCAATAAGCACATTTTGTGTAAACTGTGAATAAGGGAGGTCAAGACAGCCCAGGAAAGCTCAGGGTAGAGTTCCATCAGTTCTGATTCACTCATGCCATTGTGACTAACATTTATGAGGCAGAGAATCTAGGTAAAGAAATGAATTAAGAATGATCATAAGCCATCTCTATAAGTAAGAAAAAGCCATTAAAATTTCCATAACTCTTTTAAGGTTATTAACTTCTTATTCAAACTTATTGTTCAAATGATTTAATAAAGCAAGAAACATATTTTTTAGAATAAAACACACTTTCCAAAATACAATAATCAGAAATAAGATAGTGTATACAGCAAATCTAGCATGTGAAAGACAACACACAGAAAAAAGTTTGATGAAAATTAAAACCTCTGTGGGCGCCTGGTGACTCAGTTGTTAAGTTGTTAAGTATCTGCCTTCAGCTCAGGTCATGATGGGGCCCTGGGTCAGGCTCCCTGCTCAGTGGGGAATCTGCCTCTCCCTGGAGAGTTTGCCTCTCCCTCTGCCCTCTGTCCCTCCCTTTCTCTTCGCTTGTGCTCTCTCTCAAACAAACAAATAAAATCTTTTAAAATAAGAAAAAAAATTGGAACCTCAGGAAATAGATTAAAACTAATGACAAAGTTCCAATTTGGGGAAGATGGTAGAAGAAAATGGTTCTTCTACTATAAATGCCTGTTAACATAAGACAATATATAACGAAATACCTTTAAAAGCACAAGTGAGCCTGCAAAAGGGAAAGAGAAATCTCCCAGGTGCCAAAAATGAATAGGAAAGCAAACATCGGAGGGCTAAGTGCTGGAGCTACTGTCCCTGGGGGAAGTGAGGGTACCGGCTAGGCAGCAATCTCAGTAATTTAAGGGCTTGGGTTTTTACACCCACAGTGGGGATGGAAGGTATGCCCTTAAACCCGGTAAGGTGAGTAGCTGGAACTAGAAAGCTTGCCAACACCAGAAATCCTAAGAGCTGTACTCTCAGTGAAGGGGTGCATAGAAAACATTGGCCCACAGACCAACCACGCAAGAAAGTTTAATTTCAAGCTCTAAAGTTCAAGACACTGTGGTACTAGCAACGAATAAGCAAAACTGGAACAGAAGAGCTCAGAAAACAAACTCCTGTTAATTTGTTGAGTGTGATATCCAAATCAGCAGAAATGATGTGCTATTTAGTAAAATGAAATTAGCTGGCCATATGATAAAAGATTAAAAAGCAGATTCCTTCCTCACATAATAAAAAAAATAAGTTCTTAAGGACTCACACAGGAAGAACGAAAATTTAAAACAGTTTAAAGGGAAAAATACATGTACAAACATTTTTATGATAACAAAATATTTTTGGATAATAGAAGATTTTAAAAATAAGATATAACAGGAAAAAACCATGAAAGATACTATTGATAAATCTGACTTCAACAAAATAAAACTCTGTATAATGAATGATACTAAAAAGTTAAGACAAGAAACAAACTGGAAAAAGATATTTATCTGCAAACTCTGTAACAGAATTTGTATTCAGTATGCAGAATGTTTAAGAGCTCCTAGAGATCAATAAGAAAGACAACTCAATTAAAACTCATGTAAGAAGGCCTGAATCAGCAATTCACAGAATAGGAAACAAGAATAGCCAATAAACATGAACAGATGAAAAATTTCAATGGTAATCAGGAAAATGCAAATTTCTTGAGCTATCACTTCTGGCCACAGGTACACTGTGGCAGCCAGCTTTCCTATATGTGCTTGAAATATACTTAAGTACAGATTTAAAAATAATTACTATTTTCTTCAATTCACACATAAATGGAAACTTTTATGAGTTTTTTTTTTTTTTTTAAGATTTTATTTATTTATTTGACAGACAGAGATCACAAGTAGGCAGAGAGGCAGGCAGAGAGAGAGGGGGAAGCAGGCTCCCTGCCGAGCAGAGAGCCCAATGCGGGACTTGATCCCAGGACCCTGAGATCACGACCTGAGCTGAAGGCAGAGGCTTTGACCCACTGAGCCACCCAGGCGCCCCCAAACTTTTATGAGTTTTATAAGTTTATTATCCTTTACCTGTTTCATTAGTTCTTTATCCATATCATTTGCCATGGACTCCTGGAAAGATCGCAGAGCAAGTCTATATAATGAAATAGTATCTTGACACTGGAAACACTGATGAAGGATTTTATCTAAATTGCCTGCTCTTCCAGCACTGTTGGAATTGAGAATAGATTTAATTTCTTATAGACAGCCAACATCTGCGAAAAATTTGGGGTAGATAAAAACAATGTGGTCTCTATTTTTTATACTTCAAATGAAAACAGAAATTCAATAAAACATGATATAGGAATATGACACTTTTATGGGGCTGCTTGAGTCATCAGTATTATTTTAGTATACTATTTAGCTCAATTCAGTGAACACATGCTGGGAACCTACTATGTGTCAAGCAATTACTGCACATTATGGAACACAGAAATGAGTAAGTCATGGTTCTAATCATCTAGAAACATGCTACCTACATACAAGAAGCAGGAAAATAATTATAAATGTTATTAGTTAGCCATGCAAGTTAAATTTATTTAGAGTCAGGATTTAGGAGCCATCAAGCTAAAGACAATCAGTAAATAGGGTAGTTTGTTTTAAAATATTACACATTATTCACCAATAGTTTCTTTTTAAAATAGGAAGATATATAGAGAAGAAAAAATAAACAAAAGTTCTATAGGCCCTCTCTATAGGCCTAATAAACTTTCTAAGGGCCTAATATATATGGGAAGCCATTTCAGATTTCTTTCTAAATTGGCATTGCTGTACATCAATTTTATTTAAACCCCAAGTCTCATTTATGGCCCAGCAGGCACACATTGTACATCTGCCTTGTAAATGAGCAGCCTAAAGGAAAACCATCTGTCTGTAAGATATGGACCAATGGTCCTACCGTCTGCATTTTTTGATGTTAAAACACATGATTCCTGCCTGTATCATCTTTCAAGCTTTTACAAGACATAAAAAAGATATATAACCCATAAGAACTGTCCATTCTCCAGAGCACTTTCTTCCCCATGAAGATTGTGTTTCCCGGGCAGCTGTCCTAACTTGGGCTTGAATAAAACTCTCTTTCTTACTTTTAGAGGTTCTGAAAGTTTGTTCATTTTGTGTCGACACTCTTAAAATAGCTAAATCCAATAAATATTATGGAATGTGTGGAAAGGACTCCTGCTCTTGAAGTGGACTCAGTCCAGCTTCTGATGTTCACAGAGGCCAGACGCACTGGAGACAGTGGAAGAAGATTGTGGGAATATCACAGGCAAGTCAAAATTTTAGAAGATGTTTTCATTTCAAATCTAGTTCTCAAGATGAGAATGTGGAATTAAGAGCCAAGAATATGAGATTCACGGTCTAGAATAGGAGTCGGGAGTACAATTACTGTCCATTGCGATGATTACCAAAACCATATTCATCTTTTTTGGTCTCTGGTTGTGAAGAGACAAAGTAAGGTGAGGTATTGAAGAAGAAACATAGTTACACTTTGTAAGGCTTATCTAAAGGCAAATGACTAAAGGGTATCTAGAACAGAAAAATCTAAGATGAAAGGTTTATCAGGATATAAGAATAGAGACAATGAAAAATTCCTATATACCTACCTACTAATAATATTCAAGGACACCCCAAAACAGCATGTGTTTGCCTCAGTTGTCCCTCACTTTCTCAAAGCTAGGGGCCTCAAGCAGGTGACAAGGAGCACCCATGGGCCCCATGGAGGGCAAAGATGGCCTTCACTGGCAACCCCCGACAGGGAAACAATGTGATGCAAATGAGACAACTATATCCAACACGTTCTTGTAATGCATGGGCTATCACCAATCTGCAGTCACGAGTCACATTCTCCCAGGATGTTAGTATCACTGTTAGAACCCACAGAATCTGATGTGAGTGGCTCAGAGAGACTGCCGCAATGATTGTTCTCAGTTTCACAAGGTGAGGAAGCAGTCTGCAGCAAACACAAAACATGCAGATCATGTAAAATCGCCACCACTTACCATGCGATCATTTTGCCGAAAACGGTGACATAAAGGGCATTGCAGGTCGTAGCAGAACGACAGTGTCGTTCTAACTTCTTCTCCTGCATCAGTTTACCAGAACACAAAACAAACACAAAAACACAAAACCACCCTGAAATGAAACTGACTTTACTACAGAGCCTTCAACAAATATCCCTGGCAGAAATGAGACGGTTCCCGCCACCTGAATAGTGACATCACTGCCACACAGTGGTGGACCGCAGATGTTCTGCTTTTAAACATTCCTGCTTAATATAATATAATATAATAAAGTAAAACCTAAGCCCCAAATGTTTTTTATTGCTTTTTCTATATTTGTTAGTAGTTTAAGAGCCCATGCATTTAACATTCAGGAAACTTCAATTTCCCTTAACACAATAGAGAGTTCCTATATTGAATTTTAAGTCTCATATAAGGTGTTTTATAGGAAAGCTGATAGACGTAAAAGAACAACAAAATTAAAAATACTTACCTGCTCTTTACTCAATTTAATGTCCACAGAGTGGCATTCTGCAATTATAAGAGATTTTGCATCTTTGGGATTTAAAGGATCAAGATGAAGTGTAGGCCATAACCTTTTATTCAAAGAAAAGAAAATGAAATTCTCTTCTAAGAAGACAATAAAAGCTGTAATCTACCCAAACACAAGTCAAAATCCATTACAAGAGTTAATTTTTTTATATTGCTTTTATAAAGTAAAAAAACTAATCTCTGTTAATCTTACTAGGTAATGTTATTTGATTCTTTTTAACATGTATATCATTACTTTCAGGAATCAATCCCAACAAAGACTTTTAAATAGCATAGGCAGTAAAGGTGGTAGAAGTAAAGTGGTAAAACACTTCCAGTTCCATGTTCCATACTAATAATAAAACTAAACATATTAGTACCTATGAAGAATAGTATAAGGTAGTGTTTGCCCATAAATTACTTGTAATCCAATTGGAATGTAATCACTCTGTAACATCCATTCTCAACAGGGTATTGAAAATTGTTTCAGGGTGGGGGAAAAAATCTTACTTTTTATTATAAAGTGCAAATATACAAACACATATCTGTTTATATACAAAAACTGATATATAGCATATGGATGGTATTAAAATTTCTTGGGGTGAGGGAGGTGATTAGGAAGAAAATGTCTAAAAAGGCTCCTAAGGGGAACAAAAATAGGTTAAGAAACACTGCCCTACAGAATTCAACCACTGTCTTCCTTTTTTGAGGACTGCCAAAGTAAGCACATGTTTGAGGATAACAGGTGTCTAGTCTCATAGCCCAGTCCTCTCCCTATTCTTCTCATCTGTAAATGTCATTGCCTGCTAGCCATCACTAGCTGGAGGTACAACTGGCAACTCAGGCTAACCATGTCCAAAACAAAACTTACACCCTTTCCTCCACAAACCTGCCCATCCTCTGTGTTCCCTATTTCAGTTCATGTAACCATAATTCACTTAATTTTGCAAGCCAGAAACTTGGGGACCATCTAGCCTACCCCGCCTTGACATCCCAGCTCTAACCTCCCACCAGAGCCTACAGAGTACCTCTTTCTCCTGAATTTATCCACTTCTCCCCGCCTTCCTCCCTGCCACTTACATGAAAAACATGAAAACACACACACACATGCAAAAACCTTTCCCGGTTTGTACTTAACACATTCCATGTAATCTGAAAGAACTGGAGTGAGCATCGTACCTCCAGGCTGGAGGGCATGTCTCTACGTTCACAGAAACAATTACTCTTACATTCACTGGCAGTGGATCGATTAGCCATTTCATGTGTTTTTCAACTTGCTTAAAAATATAAAAACAAAATTCATTCTATTAATTCAAAATATTTCAAAACAATCTGGTAATAGCTCCCCAAGTAAAATGAAATTGTCATTAAGTTTCCCATTATTATTAAGGATATACTCTTGTTTTGGGATGATAAATTCAATCTCAGGATATTAAAAGAACAAGGGGCAAAATACTATTATAGCTGATATGAATTCTGGACACTTAAGGAAATGTCAAGACCCTAGAAATAAGTCAAAATTAACATTTTTTGCTAATTGGTTCATTCAATTGGTCTTACCCAATAAGATACTAGTGTGTGTTGGCATACAGTACATTTTTTTTTTTTTTTTCATACAGTACATTTTTTATGCACGTGTTTCCTCCCTAGGAACTGAACAGATATACTAGAAACACCACCAACATTTTCTCTCATAAACATATTTAAATGCCTGCTATAGCCATTACTGATAATTTTGTTTCTTTCTGAGAGTACCAGTAGGTTACGAAGTGAAAACAGTACCTGAACTTGATCTATGGAATCAATAATGATGATGATGCTGCCTTGATGACGGGCAGAGAGTTTTTCCAGCCAGCGTGGAAATTCTTCCAGAAGCTTAGCTGGATCCAGTGTTAGAGCAGAAACTGACCAAGAGTGTTGCATCAACTGCAAGAATTCAAGCAGTTACACTTCATCACAGCTGGTGGGAAACATTTTTATCCTGACTTTTTAAACCAAAATTGAGTGATCAAGAGGAACCAACTGCATCAAGTATTTTTAACCTTATACAAATCTAAAACAAATGGGTAATGTTGAAAATTGAAAATTATTGGGTACTCAGCCCTAACAGCTTCTGATTTGAAATAAAAATTCTGATAATCCCAAAACATGGCATTTTATACCTTTAGAGTTAGTCGTTTAATAATCAAGGAGGACTCAGAGCTGGTTGACATGGGCCTTCCCACAAAATGAGAAAGAATTAGCGTGTTAGGGGAATTCTTCTGTTGTAACTGAATCCTGAAAGAAAAAGACCTTTTAGAATAGTGATGAAACTCATTTATTATCAACAAAAAAAAGAATTCACAATGCAATTAAACATCAAGTGCTACCCAACTGTCAGCAATCACATGGTCAATCACTTCTGAATAAACATGGGACATTTCCATTTTTAGTCCACTTTTAGATCCTTTTAAATAAGCATTTAAAAACTATAGATTCATTTTAATTACAAGTTGATATTAACGAATGGAAACCAATATAATATACATTTGAGGTTAATGTATTAGTGAAATGAGCATTACCCTTTAATAAACAAAGGAAAAAAGAAGCTTCTTTGCTAAGTACAAAAATATTATTTTCCAAAAAACTATTATTTTCCACTAAATAAAAGAGCAGTAAAAAGGAAGAAACATATGCTAACTCTTCAATGTAATATTCTTACGAATTGTTTTTAAATAATAGAAATGAAAATGAAAGTAAAAAAGAGTTTATCAGTTTCTATAACCTTAGTCCCTAATCTGAGGAACCACTTTGCATTCACAATACAGGTCACCCTTTATTTTGATGTTCTTTACAACTCATCTCACTCTAAACAGTCTGTCTTTGCCTTCTTTCAAATATTTAAAATCTCAATGAAACTTTGAAGATGAAGCCAGTGATTGAAAACACAGGCACATTCCCTGTATATCTAGTTCACCTAATTCCATTCCACACGGACCACTCCCTTACATAGCGCGGCTTAGCTCTAACCTTCGTAATTAGTGTACACAATCACAAATGGCCCTATTTTCTATTCTTTTCTCATCCTGTATCCTAATATTCAAATTGTATATAGTTCAGGGCGTGACTCTATTATTTTATATCTTTATTGCTTTCTCAATGTTTAGTACAGGCCATGCAGGAAGGCAGACAGGCAATAACATATTTTGTCGAATATGGTCAGTGAGTCAAATGATGACAATGGTAACAACTTAATTGCACTGTGTCATACCACTTTGATAAGAGAAGGGACTTTCCGGAACCTGGTCCTCCAGATACAAGAAGGGGTGGAATTGGTGCTGGTGCCGCCACTAGATCGTTAAGGCGCTGGTAATACTAGAAAGAAAAATGAATTTTTAAAATTCAGTTAATTAAATAAATTAAATTGTGAGGAAGCATATGCTTCAGAGAATTCTAGAGTCAATTTCTGACTACCCTCTGAAATCATTAGCGAAAAGCTGTGTGAGAAAATGAAATCTACTTTTAGTCAACAGCCTCCTCATGATTGCTTTTTTTTAATGGCTGGTTAAATGTGCCCAAAGTGGTAAACTAAGAGTGAGCCCCAATTTCTTCTACATATAGTACTGCTATAAATTAATGGTTGAGAGACAACACTTGAGATTCCCCTTGGGTTTTACAACATTCGGATTTTGCAGAATGCTACAGGGAGGCCACTGTATTCCCCTGCATCCCCTAAACCACAGGAAGTACTGTAGAAGGCTTTGAGGGTGCCGGCAGGCAGCCTCATTCTCCTGGGCAGAAGAGTACCTGTCCTGGACACCACCTCACTTTCCAGGGATTTCTGAGAATCAGTCCAAACAAGAACTGGTTTTGTCTGGGCGCTTGATCTCAAGTCTCCCAACCTGAGGCAGAGAATCAGCTTAGGACCGGCTCCCTGAGAGCTTTCTGAAATCGAGTGAGTTCTCAGGCTTTCCCCAGACATTAAAAAACTGGCTTAGAGATGAAAAGAACACACTCAGGAAAGCAAAATACCTCAGTACTTATGAGGGAGTTGGCAAAGTTATTTTGGGGATTGAGATGTTCATTAAGTATGCAAGGGGTCTAAATGACAGCTAATAAGGAATTTAAAGAACTTGTAATAAGTAGTTTGTGCCTAGCGTTAGGGTAGCAGAAATTTCCAACAACTACAATAAATAATTATTTGGTATAGTTTTTCAATTAAATTTTCTGTTTGCCAATATATACATAGAATATATTCCTCAGGAACTCAAATTATTCTGATAGCAATGGTGTTTCTCAGAAAGCAAAGGACTTTATAAATTCATGGTTCCACATAAAGCCCATTTATAGACCCATGGTTCCTGAGTTAAGACCATTTGCCACAGAAGAAAGACATAGGATTAAGAGCCAGAAGACCTAGGTTTAAATTCCAGATCTGTAATCTACTCCATGTGTGCTCTTAGGTTCTTTATTTATGAAACAATGATAACAATACCTCTCTTACAAAATAAAAACAATTTACATTTATCATGTGCTGGGTACTGTGCTAAGGGGTTGATGTGTTTTATTTGCTTTAGTTCTCCCCCAACAACCCTGTCAGGTGGGTAAAGTAGTCAATCTCATTTTATAGACAAGGAAGTCAAAGTTCAGAGCTAAGTAATGGTCAAAATCCAGAGTTAGCAAATGGTAGAACCAGGATATAAACAGAGACAACCTAAATTATAAAATTTCTATGAAATTACTGTTACTGACAGCTATGATAATATTCTTTAAAACACTTGTTGGAGCACCTGGGTGGCTCAGTCAGTTAAGCGTCTGCCTTTGGCTTAGGTTATAATCTTGGGGTCCTAGGATCAAGCCCCGCATGGGGCTCCCTGCTCCCTGCTCTGTGGGGAGTCTGCTTCTTCCTTTCCCTCCACCTCTGCCCCCCACTCATGCTTGCTCACTTTCTCTCAAAATAAACAAACAAAATCTTAAAAAAAAATTGTTCTTACATTAATTTTTAAATATTAATCATTCTTTGAACTTGGACATAGATTCTTTGTGCACTTTAAATTCTGTTAATTTGTTTAGATATTTAAGGATGCTGATGAACTGATCAGCCTATTGCATTAACTACTGTGGTATTTTCTGAATGTTTGACATTTTGAGTCCTCCAAGCTCTGAAGAACAGATAGTCTCACGATTTTTATCAAATTTCTTAGTTACCCTAATGTTGGTTTGGTGAACTGCAGGTGATAGAGAACATGTGGTTAATAAATCCTAATCTTAACTACAAATGTTTGATGTTCAAAAATGTAATTGAATCTCACTTATCTTTCATATGATACAAAGTTAAGCACATGTCTCAACATGGATAATCACACCATGAGGACAAACACTAATACACTTATTAACCTTGACTATGTTTAGGTAAAACCACAATCACAAAACAGCCTTAAGTGGCGACTGACGTTTGTCAGAACAATAACTCCAAATGCTTACTTTCTCGAATCCCAGCTCATGGGCTGAATTTGTAGCCTGTTGGAAAGTTTCCATTTGCTCTTGTTCATCATGTATGTCCCACAGAACATCACCAAAATCATCTTCTTCTGGAACAGAATCTTCACTGCCCAAATCCTTAGTCTCCGGGTCTGTGTTCTCAAAGCCCAGGATGTCCTGAACACCAAGAGCAAGCACACAACAATGAATAAAGAGTGGAAACATCTCGTAGCAGTGTGAGCACACAGGCCTAAGGTGGGTTTTACCTATGGTGGAGGGCAAGTCCAAACCTATGACCTTTGTATGGGGCCTACATGAATGATTTTATTTATTAATTTTTTATTATTAACAGTTAGCCAACATATAGTACATCATTAGTTGGCACATGCTGTAATGAACACAGGTTGTTATACGTAACTAATGAATCGTTGAACATGACCTCAAGAATAAATTTAAAACTATAAAAAACACCAGTTTAGAAATAAATATTAAAATGACAAACATAAAAAAAACCCCAAACTCTTAATAAAAAACTTTCATTAAAAATAGAGGTACAGAGGCGCCTGAGTGGTTCAGTGGGTTAAGCCTCTGCCTTCGGCTCAGGTCGTGATCTCAGGGTCCTGGGATCGAGCCCCGCATTGGGCTCTCTGCTCAGCGCAGAGCCTGCTTCCTCCTCTCTCTCTGCCTGCTTCTCTGCCTACTTGTGATCTCTGCCTACTTGTGATCTCTGTCTGTCAAATAAATAAATAAAATCTTAAAAAAAAAAATAGAGGTACATGGGGCACCTAGGTGGCTCAGTGGGTTAAAGCCTCTACCTTTAGCTCAAGTAATGATCTCAGGATCGTGGGATTGAGCCCCGCATTGGGCTCTCTGCTCCGCGGGGAGCCTGCTTCTCCCTCTCTCTCTGCCTGACTCTCTGCCTACTTGTGATCTCTCTGTCAAATAAATAAATAAAATCTTAAAAAAAAAAAAAAAACAGAGGTGCGATTAGGGTACCTGGCTGGCTTACTCAGTAGAGTATGTGACTCTTGATCTTGGCATCCTAGGTTCAAGCCTTATGCTGGGCATAGGACTTACAATAAAACAAACAAACAAACAGAAACAACTGTTGGATAAAAATAGAGGGGCATTTGACTCTTGGGGATCTGTTTTCTGAAAAATGTTACACAATGTATTTGCTTATATCTGGTTGGAGAATAACTTTAAAGATTGTGCTAATACCTAAGAAATATGCTGCATTACATTTTTATAAGATTTTAATTACTAAGATGGAGTTTCTTGATATCAAATATCTGTGTCATGATATCTAGTCTTTATATCACTGAAAATACATTGTTCTTCAAGCAGTAAAGACAGCAAATATGTCCACTCTCACTTGCTACCATTTATTCTGCTCAATTAATTCTATTTACTAGGATCCTAAAATTCACAACTTATTGAGAAGATCAAAACTCATGTCAATTTTTATATTAAAAATAGAATTTTATATTAAAAATTAAAAAACACTATACAAAATGTGTTGCCCAGAAGTCATATCATTATGTTTTGGGGCTCATTCTTTTTCTCTGGTAACAAATCTCATACTTGTAATACACCTTAATTAGAGAAAGTAATCTAATCCCTAACTTCTCAAATAGAATTCCTGGCACCCTGGAGGATGGATCAGCAGGTACAGGCAACGGCAGGCTAACTGTGGTACATTTTGTCATTGTGCCCATTTTACTTTTAAGGTAGGGGCAGGTTCTTTTTCTTATCATTATTAGAACTTTTGATAGTATGTAATTTAAAATGATTTTTTACATTAAACACAAGTATAACATTAAGCAGAATATATAACTCATATAAATTTACAAGATAATACATGAGATGCTGTAGAAACTTTCAGCTTGAGATACTATGACCCATAACCTCTGACCCATTGAGGTATGATTTCACCTCCTCTGCTATAAGAATGATGTAGTAGATAAATTTGAAAAGGATTTTTTTTTTTTTTTTTTTTGAGAGTGACTGTGCATGTGAAAAGGGCTGGGTGGGGCGTGGGTTGGGGAGGAGGGGCAGAGGGAGAGGGAGAGAGAGAATCTTAAGCAGGCTCCATGCCCAGCAGAGCCCTACGTGGGGCTCAGTCTCATGACCCTGAGATCATGACCTGAGCTGAAATGGATGCTCAACCAACTAAGACACCCCTGAAAAGATTTTTTTTTTTAAAGATTTTATTTATTTATTTGACAGAGAGAGAGAGAGAGTGAGAGAGAACAAGCAGAGGGAACAACAGAAGGAGAGGGAGAAGCAGAAAATCCACTGAGCAGGGAGCCCAAAATGGATCCCAGGACCCTAGGATCATGACCTGAGCCAAAGGCAGATGCTCAACTACTGAGCCACCTAGGCGCCCCAGGGATTTTTCTACTTTATAAAAATTCAAGGTGCATACAAAACCTGAGGAGACTCTATTAATAAGATAAACATTTTCCCTCAAATACTTATACCTTTTATCTAGCACTTTTGTAATCTATTTTACATTTAAACTAGTGGTGAGGCATCAAATAGCTTTGTGAGATAGACGACAGATAAAGAGATATGGTACTAGTAATACTATGATAATGCCACAGGATAGACAACCACCAGAAACAATGGCACTCTCTCCCCAAGTATTGTTTTCAAAAAAACTAGGAAGTTGTTTTTACTGGAACACCCAACTTGATGGATAAGAGTTTTAGAATTCTTTTTTTTAAGTCAGTTCTATGCCCAACATGGGGCTTGAACTCACGACCAAGATTGAGGATTTCGTGCTCTACCAACTGAGCCAGCCAGGCGCCCCTTACAGTATATCAGATGAAATCTTATAAAGAATGCATATTTACCTGTTTAATAATCTTTTCCACATAAATATAAGTTTTATATACTCCTTCTGTAGGATCTCCAGAGTGATCAATGATCTGGAAAAAGAAAGAAGTTCGACAAAAACATGAAGAAAACAATAGTAACAGGAGGGGGTAAATACTTCTACAGAACTTATATATCAGGGATTATTCTAAGTGCTTTACACTATTAGCTCATCTGTCCTCACAACAAGCCTATGAGGGAGACACTATTATTATTATTATTATCCATTTCACAGAGAAGGAAACTGAAGCATGTTATGTAACTTGTTTGAGGTATCAGGAGGGATTTATCATGAACAATGGGAACAATGTCACAATAAAACAAAAAGTATACTTTTTTCTTATGGTGTCCAAATTGTCTTATGTACTTCCATGCCACTCAATATATATAATCTTCAAAATACATCAAAATCAATTTTTATGAGAGTAAGGCTATAATTCTACAAAACAAAAGAACAAAATGGTACTTGGCTACGTAAAACAGTAATCTTCTGGGGCTCCTGGGTGGCTCAGTGTGTTGGGCCTCTGCTTTGGGCTCGGGTCATGATCTCAGTGTCCTGGAATCAAGCCCCGCATCAGGCTCTTTGCTCTGCAGGGAGCCTGCTTTCCCCTCCCCCTCTTCCTGCCTCTCTGCCTACTTGTGATCTCTCCCTCTCTCTCTGTCAAATACATTAAAAAAAAAAAAATCTTTAAAAAGAAAAAAAACAGTAATCTGAGTTTGCTGAAAGAAGAATGCCCTCCCTACCTGTAGAGAACATGTACGTTGCTAGTAAGTGATTAGTATTTGATAGAGTAAGGCAATGGTTTTATGAAGCACATCAAGTGAACCAGAATTAGTTCATCCTGCATTTACGTTTATAATCATGGTAGACAGATCTTATTTTACTCCTATTTCTATAAAATAAATTCATCCTTCTAGTGTTTTAATTTTTAAAAGACATTTATAAATAGAATAAAAATCAGAAAAGAGAATCAGTTTCCTTCCTCTTGGGGTCTATGGACTAGGCTCATACTAAAACAATTAAAGCAAAGAATTAATGGTTCTGGAGATTATAAAAAAGGTGTACTTTTTTGTGTTAGGTTTTTTAAAGTTATACTGGTCTTAAGCTTTTCAATACTAAATGATGTATAAAAAATGCTTGTATTCATATCTGATCTTATTTCTTGAATGAGCACAGAGAAATAAAAACAATATCAAAATCTGAGTTATTTTCAACTGTATTTTTTTTTAATTTTATTTTTAAGTAGTTTCTTCACCCAACATGGGGCTTGAACTCACAACCCTGAGATCAAGAGTTGCATGCTCTTCTGACTGAGCCAACCAGGTGCCCCTCAACTGTATTCTTAACATTAACAGTAAGCATTTTCAGGTAATCTCAGTGTGCAGTAAGGCAAAGCCTACAACTCTGTTCTAAAAATTATCCCACCATGCATCTAGGAATTATCAAATCTCTCATATTCATCATTACAGTTTTGTTTTTCCCAATGCTCTTAGCAAAGGTTACTATAAAAAGGTTCTTCCTTACATTGATCCTTGGTCAACAGTAGACAGAAGAACTCCATACTTAGGGGAAAAAAGGAACAGAAAAAAATCTGATTTGTCCACTCACATTATATCCTTTGTAGCTGTGTATTGTTATTTATTCCTCTCTTTTTCTCACAGTCCACAACTAAGTCTATTGGCTCTGCTGTCAAAATTTATCCAGATTCCTGTTTTTCACCACTTCCTCTACCACCACTCTGGTCCAAGCCACCAGCATCTCTCACCTGGTGACTACAGGAGCTCTTCTCCCCTACCTCCAAACCAATCAATTCTCAACACAGCAGCCTAAGAACTCTTTGTCAGCCCCTGGGGCTAATAATACACTAAATGTTAATTAAAAAAAAAAAGAACTCCTTCTCAGAATGGCACTTCTTCTGTGCTGCTTAATGAGTCCAATGACTCAAGTTAAAAAAAAAACTCCAAGTAAAAAAACCCATCTCACTCCAAGTAAAAAAACCATCTCATTCCAAAAAAAAAAAAAAAAAAAAAAAAAAAACCAACCACCAAGATTTTCTAAAATGGTCTCCAAGGTTCTTTACCCTTGGCTCCCAGGTAACTGTCCTATTTATCTCCCCTCACTCACTCCCACCTCATGACCTTTGTTCTAATACTTCCCTTAGCCAATCAAGTTCTTAAAAAAAATAACCTTAGGAATTTTACCTTGGCTTTGTTGGTCTTGTTCAGGTTAGAAACTTGATCAATCAATAGCTGGACAGAGTCGGAACTGACTTTCCCATCCTCCAAGCGATGATAAATTAATCGTGGTTTGCCTTCAGGGTTTTTCAGAAAAGCTTCTTCACAGTCTTCCAGTAAAAGGCTAGATTGGAAATCAGTATTTCTTGTGCCACACTGTACTAGGGCAGCAAACCGTCAGTCAACCTAAGTGTCAATAATGGGACTTTACAGGGATAACAAGGGGCCAGAAGCAGTCCAGGGACAGAACAAGACCAGCTTTCCAAAAGTGGATGTCTCATAGCTCTGTTCCAGCTTAGTCACAAAAATACGATGTGTTTATTACCAGACAGTGAGAATGGGTACAATAAGTTCTGCATTAAATTGAGTTTTAAAGCATACAGAACTTTAAAGTTTTTATATCTAGCCACAAGAAGAAAACTCTCAAAAATATTGTAAACATGGCTCAAAGTAATGGACCAGACATGAGACTACAATTAAATGGAAACCTAATTCCACTTACAAATATATAATTTCCAAATTAAGATACAAATATTATGAACCCCAATGCTTCAAGATTTCTCTCTTCTCTAGTCCTTTAGCCTTTCTCATTCAATAAATGACTTAAATGACTTGAATCTTTATACCCAAGATACAGTATGAGAAAGATCCAGAAGCAGATGGGGGAGGTCAGATGGCTAGTAAAAATCTTAACTGAGGTACAAGGTTAAAAAAAATTCTAACTTTTGGGGCATCAGGGTGGTTCAGTTGGTTAAGTCTCTGCCTTCGGCTCAGGTCATGACCTCAGGGTCCTAGGATCAAGCCCCACGTTGGGTTCCTTGCTCTGTGGGGAGTCTGCTTCTCCCTCTCCCTCTGTCTCTGTCTCAAGTAAATAAAAAATAAATAAAATCTTAAAAAAAATTTCTAACTTTGCTACAGGCCACCATAACAAGTTTTCAGTATAATTTAAATTCTAGAATAATCTTGGAAGAATCTGCCAGTGTTTTCTACACTGCAAGGAAAATTGCAACCAATTCCTCTTTCTAAAAAGCATTAAATGATGTCTGTTTAGATACACAAATTGGTGTGTGTATGCAGAGGAGAGCTATGACATGATTCAGAATTTACATAATATATTAAAATACAGACCCAATACAAAACAGCATAATATTCTATTATATAGCTCTGTGCCAATCCAATCAATCCAAGCCACAGATTTTTTTCCCTTGTTACAATTCATTCTGACCATGCTCTATATAATTTTTGTACTTTAACAGTTCTTTTGTTATTGCTTTGGGAGAAAAGTTTGTGGCCATGTGAATACCAAAGAATGGGCATCTGTTTGGGCACAAGTTCCTATTTTAAAATGACTCCCTACAGAATTGACTTGTGGAGCTCAGATGAAATCTGAGATTATGTGGAATTTGGTTCAAAGTCTTTGGTGGGAGAGAATTAGATAGGGCTACTGGGTACTGCTCAGGGGACATGTTCCTAGACTCATCTTTTGAGAAGAATGGGGAAATCATCATGAGAGATGAGGAACAACCTAAGAGAAATAAAAGCTCTAGCAGCCTCTGTTTATGGTGTGAAGCCCACCATTACTGCCATGCTTCTTGACAGCCAGTTAATAAACATTAAGGAAACAAAATAATCAGCAAATGGGATAAGAAAAATTAAAGCAAAATAAAGGCAAAGTAGAGGTGAAGAAATAGTTAAAATTTTAGAAATTAAATTTTTTAAAAAATTTATTTATTTATTTTAGATAGAGAGAGAGAGTGGGGGAGCAGGTACAGAGGGAGAGGGAGAAAGAGTCTTAAGGAGATTCCATTCTGAGCATGGAGCCCTACACAGGGCTGGATCCCAGGACCTTGAGATCATGACCTGAGCCAAAACCAAGAGTCAGACCCTTAACTGTGTCACCAAGGCAACCCTAGAAATTAAAATTCTTACTCTTTAAGAAGAGTAAAGTTTTAAAAATATAAAATAAATATAATTTTAGGTGAAGAAGACAAATTGAAATCTGCCCAGTAAATTAATTAAGTATGAAAGAAATGGCAGGTAAAAGATTAAGAGGAATTTAAGATGAGGAAAATAAATGTTAAAAGTTTAAAAATAATGTACAATATTTTATTAACTAAATATGGATAAAAGATAAAAGAAAAAACAAGATGGTTTTAAGGATTAAAGAATTAATGAGGAAAACAACAAATGACATCTATTACCGCCTGAGATAAAAGACTACCCAGACATTAAATAAAACAGAATATATCCTTGATAAATATAAAAGAAAAAACAAGAAAAGAAAAGAGGTAAGGGAGGAAAAGAACTCCAACTAAAGAAAACCAAGTGGAAAAAATCCTAAACTTGGTTTTGGGTTAGGGTTCTTTGACCAGGTGGTTCCCTGGCCCCCAGGTAGTCTCAAGGATCCATGATGGATTACACTGCAGGGTCTCTAGTAAAGCCTAGGGCTCCATGTACTTCTGTACACAGGCGAGGTCAGAGCTGGTCCTCAATAAGGACAAAATGCCTTGGAAGGGTTAAAGCCAATCAGACAGCAAATGAAGAAGAAAACTTAACCTCTTATTAAAAGTATTTTGTCTTCTATCTATGTATCTAGTTGGTTAAAAAAAAAATCTTTATTTGCAGACTAGACTCAGTGGTATAATTATATCCACATTATAAGAAAATTGCTCACTTTACTGGAATTACTGGTAAGCTCCTCAGAGAATTAAAAATTTGGATTTAACATTTTTACAAGTGTTCAAGTAGCTCTCAATTTGTATTTGAAGAAAGCAAATAATGAAGGTGAATGCTGATTATTGAAAACAGGAGTTGCCAACTTGTTCTGTTATGGCCAGCAAGCATATACTTTAGGCTTTGTGGGCCACACACAGTCTCTGTTGTAACTATAGTACTTAACTCTATTGTTGTGGTGTAAAGCAGCTGTAGAAATACATAAATAAATGAATATAGCTATAGTTTAATAAAATTTTATTTATAAAAGCAGATCCTGACTGGATTTGGCCTGAGGGCCATAGTTTGTTATCCTTGATTAAAATGATCTTTACTTTAATAATGTTAACTTTATGACCTATTAAACAACTCAAACAGTGTAAATTTTTTAATTCTTTAAGTATGAAAACTCAAAAAGTTTACTGAATTTTGTGGATGTTTTTGATTAAAAGAATGCAATTATGACTTCTCTTTGAAGTTCATTTCGTAATCTCAATTCTATTTATAACTCCCCTAATAAGTGACAATTTTCAGCTTACCTTGGTAAAGTTAAATGAATAAATAAAATAACTAATGAACTCTTCTCAATTTCCCATTTTCTTATAGCAAGGTATTGATTTTCAATATCTATTGGAAAATATATAGAATGGAAAAAATATCCCATTGTCTCACACATTCTTTTAAGTTTAGGTGAATAGTCCTAAAAAGAAATTAAAACAAAAGAAATGAAAACATAATAAAAGGCCAGCTTATTTAACTAAAGATCAAGTCGGCTTTATACTACTTAAGAAAGCATGTTTTAGACTAGCTTATGTTGTATATTTTTTAATTTAAAATTTAAAAATATATATAATCATATTTTACGAAAATCTTTAAGGGAAAGGCAAGGTTACTTTAAAACAAAAATAAGAGCATAGTAACTTGGCTGTTTTCTAGCTCAGAAAATGATTTATTTCATAATAAAACCTAAACCAGTGAAGAAAAGTATTAGGCTATTTTCCTTTGGTATTTATTATTATACTAAATGATTTCTGCTTTATTGTTACAAAGAGTAGAACATGTAAATCCATGAATCTACATAGTAAACTGCCAACCATGATATATAAGATCATTAAAGCAAACAGGTATAAATGAAAACTATTTGGTCTATAACAAATTAGCTTACTAAGTAATGATGACTTATTATTATGCAAAGTATGAGGAATTCCCTTACCATCAGTTTGCAGTTTGGTAATAACCTATATTCAGTTAGTGAGTAGAAACTTTGGTTTTCAAAATATTTTATCTTTTTACCAAAACCGAATAATATAAAAAAGGAGCACTAAATGAATTCCTTACTCAATACTCTGGCGAATGTTAATATAGCAGTTATCACATGTGACATGCAGATGTATTTCAAATGCAGTTAGAACGGTAGTTGGCAAACTTTTTCTGTAGAAGGCAAATATTCTTATGATTTAGTAATAGTTGAACAACTTGGATGTTTTTGCAGAGGTCTCTGCTGCAATTTATTCTGTCCTTGTAGTGTGAAGCAGCCATAGACAGTATGTAAATGATAAGCCTACCTGTGTTCTAATAAAACTTTATTTATAGACACTAAAATTTGAATTTAATATAATTTTCACATGTCACAAACATTCTTCTTTGGATTTTTTCCCAACCACTTGAAAAGGTATAAAGCAATTTTAGCTCTGGGTCATGCAAAAATCAGCTGCAGGCCAGGCCTGGCCCACAGGCTGTTGTATGCCAACATCTGCCTCAGGTTAACTCCAATGGCTACCTTGAAAAATTAAAAACCATGATAAGGATTAAATTTTGTTATAACCTGAAACAGATTCAACGCTAGAGCTGGCAGATACTAACTAAAGCAGGCACTATCAACATGTGTCTTAAACACTGTGGAGAACAAGTAATAAAGCATTCAAAAGCATAACATTCCAGGGACTTAATTTGAATACACTGGTAACACTGAGCAAGATTTTCTCTAAAGAAAAGCTCTAAGTTATTCCGGTTCTTTAAGACATATCATCTGGTAGGTAGTAAACTACTTGGTTTAGATGTAGTAGTATCATAAATAGGACACAATACTGACTTATATTTTAAATCAGTGAACTCAGAATTTATAAACATCCTCACCTTAAGGAAAAGATCCATTTCAGGCTGGGTTTCATCTGTATAAATGAGGTAACATCTGACAGCGTTACTCCAGAGGGAGTGTGAAAACAAGGGAGTAACTTGTAATAAACTAGCTACAGCAATATCCCAGTCATCTGAAAATAAAATTTATCTTAAGTTCATGAAAAAAAAAATCACTAGAAAAACATTTGACAAGATGATTTTTTTTTTTTAAAGTCTGAAAAAACACAACAGACAAGGTAGAATGGAATCTGATCTCACTCATGAATACTGACAGTTTCTGGAATGACATATTAGAAGGCAAACAGTTCTCTAACCTCAAATTCTATCCTTGGGAAGAAAGCAATCAAGGTTGCCAGTGGTCCCTGCTGGGGTACCACTGGTTCCAGTCAGATATCATGAACCTATGTTACATGAGCTGTTCAATGAGTTTGCAACTTTGGGAGAGCCTACATTCCCAGGCTGGCCTGTAGTTTTACCTATTTATTATTCTTGAGATATATAAAGTCAAAAAGAAACTTTAAGAACGGCATAAAATGTAATGCTATTTAGTGAGAAAGAACATTTTAAGACATACTTGGCTAATTCAAAAGGCATAATTAAAAGTTATTTTCATGTTGTTAACAGACAATTTTGTAGCTTTAAGAAAAAACAGTGGAGCTACTTATAACACTCAGATCTGCACTGGTATTGAAATTCTGAATAGACTTTACCACTGTTTTGGACACCAAATTATATAAAAATAATAAAAAGGAGGGAGTCAAGATGGCGGAGAAGTAGCAGGCTGAGACTACTTCAGGTAGCAGGAGATCAGCTAGATAGCTTATCTAAAGATTGCAAACACCGGGGCGCCTGGGTGGCTCAGTGGGTTAAGCCGCTGCCTTCGGCTCGGGTCATGATCCCAGGGTCCTGGGATCGAGCCCCGCATTGGGCTCTCTGCTCAGCAGGGAGCCTGCTTCCTCCTCTCTCTCTACCTGCCTCTCTACCTGCCTCTCTGCCTGCTTGTGATCTCTCTCTGTCAAATAAATAAATAAAATCTTAAAAAAAAAGATTGCAAACACCTACAAATCCAACTGGAGATCGAGGAGAAGAACAGCAATTCTAGAAACAGAAAATCAACCACTTTCTAAAAGGTAGGACTGGCGGAGAAGTGAATCCAAAACGACGGGAAGATAGACTGCCGGGGGAGGGGCCGGCTCACGGCAAGCGGCGGAGCAACGGAGCACTAAATCGGGACTTTTAAAAGTCTGTTCCTCTGAGGGACATCGCTCCAGAGGCTTAACCGGGGTGAAGCCCACGCGGGGTCAGCGTGGCCTCAGGTTCCACAGGGTCACAGAAGGATCAGGGGTGTCTGAGTGTCGCAGAGCTTGCAGGTATTAGAACGGGGAAGCCGGCTACAGAGACAAGCCAAGGAGTGAGCTCTTAGCTCAGGATTACCTTGAACAGGTCGCAGGCTCGGTGAGCTCGGAGCGCGGCCCAAGGCCAGGGAGACGGGAGTAATTGGGCGCTATTCTCTGAGGGCGCACTGAGGAGTGGGGCCCCGAGCTCTCGGATCCTCCGGACCAGAGACTGGGAGGCCGCCATTTTCATTCCCGTCCTCCGGAACTCTACGGAAAGCGCTCAGGGAACAAAAGCTCCCAAAAGCAAACCCGAGCGGATTACTGAGCCCGGCCCCTGGTAAGGGCGGTGCAACTCTGCCTGGGGCAAAGACACTTGAGAATCAGTACAACAGGCCCCTCCCCCAGAAGATCAACAAGAAATCCAGCCAGGACCAAGTTCACCTACCAAGGAGTGCAGGTTCAATACCAAGGAGTGCGGCGGAATTCCAGAGGAGGAGAAAGCAAAGCACGGAACTCATGGCTTTCTCCCCATGATTCTTTAGTCTTGCAGTTAATTTAATTTTTTTTATTTTTCTTTATCAATTTTTTTTCTTCTCCTGCTAAATTTTTTTAACTTTTACCCTTTTCTTTTTTTAACGTTTTTTAACTACTTTATCTAATATATATATATTTTTTTCTTTTTTATATTTTTTCTTTATTCGTTTTCATTTTTAATTCTTTTTTTTTTCTTTTTCTGAACTTCTTTTTATCCCCTTTCTCCCCCCCACAATTAAGGATCTCTTCTGATTTGGTTAAAGCGTATTTTCCTGGGGTCTTTGCCACCCTTTTAGTATTTTACTTGCTCCTTCATATACTCTTATCTGGACAAAATGACAAGGTGGAAAAATTCACCACAAAAAAAGGAACAAGAGGCAGTACCGAAGGCTAGGGACCTAATCAATACAGACATTGGTAATATGTTAGATATAGAGTTCAGAATAACAATTCTCAAGGTTCTAGCAGGGCTCAAAAAAGGCATGGAAGATATTAGAGAAACCCTCTCGGGAGATATAAAGGCCCTTTCTGGAGAAATAAAAGAACTAAAATCTAACCAAGTTGAAATCAAAAAAGCTATTAATGAGGTGCAATCAAAAATGGAGGCTCTCACTGCTAGGATAAATGAGGCAGAAGAAAGAATTAGCGATATAGAAGACCAAATGACAGAGAATAAAGAAGCTGAGCAAAAGAGGGACAAACAGCTACTGGACCATGAGGGGAGAATTCGAGAGATAAGTGACACCATAAGACGAAACAACATTAGAATAATTGGGATTCCAGAAGAAGAGGAAACAGAGAGGGGAGCAGAAGGTATATTGGAGAGAATTATTGGAGAGAATTTCCCCAATATGGCAAAGGGAACAAGCATCAAAATCCAGGAGGTTCAGAGAACCCCCCTCAAAATCAATAAGAATAGGTCCACACCCCGTCACCTAATAGTAAAATTTACAAGTCTTAGTGACAAAGAGAAGATCCTGAAAGCAGCCCGGGAAAAGAAGTCTGTAACGTACAATGGTAAAAATATTAGATTGGCAGCAGACTTATCCACAGAGACCTGGCAGGCCAGAAAGAGCTGGCATGATATATTCAGAGTACTAAATGAGAAAAACATGCAGCCAAGAATACTATATCCAGCTAGGCTATCATTGAAAATAGAAGGAGAGATTAAAAGCTTCCAGGACAAACAAAAACTGAAAGAATTTGCAAACACCAAACCAGCTCTACAGGAAATATTGAAAGGGGTCCTCTAAGCAAAGAGAGACCCTAAAAGTAGTAGATCAGAAAGAAACAGAGACAATATACAATAACAGTCACCTTACAGGCAATACAATGGCACTAAATTCATATCTCTCAATACTTACCCTGAATGTTAATGGGCTAAATGCCCCAATCAAAAGACACAGGGTATCAGAATGGATAAAAAAACAAAACCCATCTATATGTTGCCTACAAGAAACTCATCTTAAACCCGAAGACACCTCCAGATTTAAAGTGAGGGGGTGGAAAAGAATTTACCATGCTAATGGACATCAGAAAAAAGCAGGAGTGGCAATCCTTATATCAGATCAATTAGATTTTAAGCCAAAGACTATAATAAGAGATGAGGAAGGACACTATATCATACTCAAAGGAACTGTCCAACAAGAAGATCTAACAATTTTAAATATCTATGCCCCTAACATGGGAGCAGCCAACTATATAAACCAATTAATAACAAAATYAAAGAAAYACATYRACAATAATACAATAATMRTAGGGGACTTTAACACTCCCCTCACTGAAATGGACAGATCATCCAAGCAAAAGATCAACAAGGAAATCAAGGCCTTAAATGACACACTGGACCAGATGGACATCACAGATATATTCAGAACATTTCATCCCAAAGCAACAGAATACACATTCTTCTCTAGTGCACATGGAACATTCTCCAGAATAGATCACATCCTCGGTCCTAAATCAGGTCTCAACCGGTATCAAAAGATTGGGATCATTCCCTGCATATTTTCAGACCACAATGCTCTGAAGCTAGAACTCAATCACAAGAGGAAATTTGGAAAGAACCCAAATACATGGAGACTAAACAGCATCCTTCTAAAGAATGAATGGGTCAACCAGGAAATTAAAGAAGAGTTGAAAAAATTCATGGAAACAAATGATAATGAAAACACAACGGTTCAAAATCTGTGGGACACAACAAAGGCAGTCCCGAGAGGAAAATATATAGTGGTACAAACCTTTCTCAAGAAACAAGAAAGGTCTCAAGTACACAACCTAACCCTACACCTAAAGGAGCTGGAGAAAGAACAAGAAAGAAGCCCTAAACCCAGCAGAAGAGAAATCATAAAGATCAGAGCAGAAATCAATGAAATAGAAACCAAAAAAACAATAGAACAAATCAACGAAACTAGGAGCTCGTTCATTGAAAGAATTAATAAGATTGATAAACCCCTGGCCAGACTTATCAAAAAGAAAAGAGAAAGGTCCCAAATAAATAAAATCATGAATGAAAGAGGAGAGATCACAACTAACACCAAAGAAATACAGACAATTATAAGAATATACTATGAGAAAAAAAAAAAAAAAGAATATACTATGAGCAACTCTACACCAACAAATTTGACAATCTGGAAGAAATGGATGCATTCCTAGAGACATATAAACTACCACAACTGAACCAGGAAGAAATAGAAAACCTGAACAGACCAATAACCAGTAAGGAGATTGAAACAGTCATCAAAAATCTCCAAACAAACAAAAGCCCAGGGCCAGATGGCTTCCCGGGGGAATTCTACCAAACATTTAAAGAAGAACTAATTCCTATTCTCCTGAAACTGTTCCAAAAAATAGAAATGGAAGGAAAACTTCCAAACTCATTTTATGAGGCCAGCATCACCTTGATCCCAAAACCAGACAAGGATCCCATCAAAAAAGAGAACTACAGACCAATATCCTTGATGAACACAGATGCAAAAATTCTCACCAAAATACTAGCCAATAGGATTCAACAGTACATTAAAAGGATTATTCACCACGACCAAGTGGGATTTATTCCAGGGCTGCAAGGTTGGTTCAACATCCGCAAATCAATCAATGTGATACAACACATTAATAAAAGAAAGAACAAGAACCATATGATACTCTCAATAGATGCTGAAAAAGCATTTGACAAAGTACAGCATCCCTTCCTGATCAAAACTCTTCAAAGTGTAGGGATAGAGGGCACATACCTCAATATTATCAAAGCCATCTATGAAAAACCCACCGCAAATATCATTCTCAATGGAGAAAAACTGAAAGCTTTACCGCTAAGGTCAGGAACACACATGGCAGGGATGTCCATTATCACCCCTGCTATTCAATTTAGTACTAGAAGTCCTAGCCTCAGCAATCAGACAACAAAAGGAAATTAAAGGCATCCAAATCGGCAAAGAAGAAATCAAACTACCACTCTTCGCAGATGATATGATACTATATATGGAAAACCCAAAAGACTCCACTCCAAAACTGCTAGAACTTGTACAGGAATTCAATAAAGTGTCAGGATATAAAATCAATGCCCAGAAATCAGTTGCATTTCTCTACACCAACAACAAGACAGAAGAAAGAGAAATTAAGGAGTCAATCCCATTTACAATTGCACCCAAAACTATAAGATACCTAGGAATAAACCTAACCAAAGAGGCTAAGAATCTATATTCAGAAAACTATAAAGTACTCATGAAAGAAATTGAGGAAGACACAAAGAAATGGAAAAATGTTCCATGCTCCTGGATTGGAAGAATAAATATTGTGAAAATGTCTATGCTACCTAAAGCAATCTACACATTTAATGCAATTCTTATCAAAATACCATCCATTTTTTTCAAAGAAATGGAACAAATAATCCTAAAATTTATATGGAATCAGAAAAGACCTCGAATAGCCAAAGGAATATTGAAAAAGAAAGCCAAAGTTGGTGGCATCACAATTCCGGACTTCAAGCTCTATTACAAAGCTGTCATCATCAAGACAGCATGGTACTGGCACAAAAACAGACACATAGATCAATGGAACAGAAGAGAGAGCCCAGAAATAGACCCTCAACTCTATGGTCAACTAATCTTCGACAAAGCAGGAAAGAATGTCCAATTGGAAAAACGACAGCCTCTTCAACAAATGGTGTTGGGAAAACTGGACAGCCACATGCAGAAAAATGAAATTGGACCATTTCCTTACACCACACACGAAAATAGACTCAAAATGGATGAAGGACCTCAATGTGAGAAAGGAATCTATCAAAATCCTTGAGGAGAACACAGGCAGCAACCTCTCCGACCTCAGCCGCAGCAACATCTTCCTAGGAACGTCGCCAAAGGCAAGGGAAGCAAGGGCAAAAATGAACTATTGGGATTTTATCAAGATCAAAAGCTTTTGCACAGCAAAGGAAACAGTTAACAAAACCAAAAGACAACTGACAGAATGGGAGAAGATATTTGCAAATGACATATCAGATAAAGGGCTAGTGTCCAAAATCTATGAAGAACTTAGGAAACTCAACACCCAAAGAACAAATAATCCAACCAAGAAATGGGCAGAAGACATGAACAGACATTTCTGCAAAGAAGACATCCAGATGGCCAACAGACACATGAAAAAGTGCTCCATATCACTCGGCATCAGGGAAATATAAATCAAAACCACAATGAGATATCACCTCACACCAGTCAGAACGGCTAAAATTAACAAGTCAGGAAATGACAGATGCTGGCGAGGATGTGGAGAAAGGGGAACCCTCCTACACTGTTGGTGGGAATGCAAGCTGGTGCAACCACTCTGGAAAACAGCATGGAGGTTCCTCAAAAAGTTGAAAATAGAGCCACCCTATGACCCAGCAATTGCATTACTGGGTATTTACCCTAAAGATACAAACGTAGTGATCCGAAGAGGCACGTGCACCCGAATGTTTATAGCAGCAATGTCTACAATAACCAAACTATGGAAAGAACCTAGATGTCCATCAATAGATGAATGGATAAAGAAGATGTGGTATATATACACAATGGAATACTATGCAGCCATCAAAAGACATGAAATCTTGCCATTTGCGACGACGTGGATGGAACTAGAGGGTATCATGCTTAGCGAAGTAAGTCAATCGGAAAAAGACAACTATCATATGATCTCCCTGATATGAGGAAGTGGAGATGCAACATGGGGGGTTAAGGGGGTACGAGAAGAATAAATGAAACAAGATGGGACTGGGAGGGAGACAAACCAAAAGTGACTCGTAATCTCATAAAAGAAACTGAGGGTTGCTGGAGGGAAGGGGGTTGGGAGAGGGGGGTGGGGTTATGGACATTGGGGAGGGTATGTGCTAAGGTGAGTGCTATGAAGTATATAAACCTGGCGATTCACAGACCTGTACCCCTGGGGATAAAAATATATGTTTATAAAAAATAATAATAATAATAATAATAATACATGAGAAAAAAATAATAAAGATATTCCTTTGACTAAGGATACTACAATGCATAACTGAGGTTTTATATTCCATTCTGCAACCTTCTCCCACCTTTAACATCATCAAAGACATGGAGGAAAAGACCAAAAACTTCTGTTTTTCAGTTAATCTACATTAGATTCTCACAGATCAACTGCAACACCTGGAATTCAGACCAGGAGCTAAGTTTCTAGAACATGATGGGCCAGTCTGGCTGTGGAGCACCATCTGATCCTGATGGGAATCATGTAAGTTAATCAGCCCTGGTCAGTGACAACACCAGTACATGCTGGTTTGGCAGCAGAAGACACCCAGAATAAAAATCTGCTCTGCTGATGGGTCTTTCTGCCAGCACACACAAGATTATAGGACCTGAACAGTCACTACCAAGGTAATCAGCAAACGGCATGTGTTACCTCTGTTGACATTTGCAAAGGGTCCCTCCACATCTATGGAACTATGGGCAAACTCAGGGCCCCTGAAGGACTGCTGAAGCTGGATCATACTCCCTATGGAAGGTTCACTTCCCAAGGCTCCTCCAGTCCAATATTCACACTGGGTTCCAGCAGCTGTAAATCCAAGAGATTTCATTGTGTGAAAACCAAATTACTGAATGTTCAAAAAGTTATCACACATACTAAACAGGATTTCTAATTTTTAAAAAATTCTATAATATTATAAATACAACAAATATTCAATTTTCAATGATTTTGAAAGTACTCTGTCACCAACTTCTGGCAAGTTCTAAGGTACTGGGTAACATAATTCTGGTTAGCATCTCCAAGTCAAAGAGGGGATTAAAAAGAGAAAGAGGAAACAAATAAAGAATATAATAATCAAAGTAATTGTAACAACAGAGGCAGTTAAAAATGTCCCCATACAAAAATTTTAAACAACATTTCTAACATTATGGTTTAGGTGTCAGTGTAAAATTGGAAGGAGAGAATTTCAAAGGAAGACCAGTACTCGCACACCTGTAATTAAGATTAGTAATTCATTAGGATATAAGCTAAGGATGTAAAAAGTACATCTTCCTTAACCTCCGAGAGTAACAAAATGAATGTCTGAATCAATAGGTACTTTTGAACATCTTGATTTTTTTTTAAAGATTTATTATTTATTTATTTGAGTGAGAGAGAGAGAGAGAAGCAGACTCACTGCTGAGCACGGAGCCCTACATGGCGCTTGATCCCAGGACCCTGAGATAATGACCTGAGCTGAAATCAACAGTCAGATGCTTAACAGACTGAACCACCCAGGAGCTCTTTGATTTTTTTTTTCTTTTAAATAAATTACATTTGACAGAATATCTACATGGCATTCTTGACTAAATATGAGTATACTAGTAATGGGCTCAATATCTGGCAAAAATAAGATTATTATTTGCAGGTCTCTGAATGTGAAATGAGTGATGTTCCCTTAAGCATTCTTTCGTCAGGTTTAAATCAAAATATGAAGAAAGACCTAGGAGGAAATATTAATTTGTTCTTATTAACCTGCCAAATCAATTATAACATGTTTTGAAACACTGTACATTTTAACATATGTCAGCCCTGAAATAACCATTACTAATGGTTAATGTGGGGGCAGAATGGCATCCTCAAAGCCAGTAAGAATCACTTCATTTTTTTTCCCCTTAAAAGTTAGTAATAAAAGTCCTTGGATGCTGGTCAGATCCCAGTGGCTCTAAAATGCATATTAAGAGGCAATTATCAGTTGCCATATTTTAGTCCAAAATCAGTTTATAAGATAAAATGCATGGGGCGCCTGATTGGCTCAGTCTGTTAGGCATTGGACTCTTGATTTTGGCTCAGATCATCATCTTAGGATCATGAGATGGAGCCTTGAGTTGGGTTCCATGCATGGTTGCATGGTGCTTGCTTAAGATTATCTCTCTCTCATCTACACATAACTCTCCTTCTCTCCCCCAACCCCACTCACATGGTCTCTCAAAAATAAATAAATAAATAAAACGCAGTTTCCTATAAATGAGAGAGCAACTGCATTTTTCCACTGCATTTATAACAGAATCTTTTTCATTTTTCAATATCAATCAGTTTATTAATATTTTCTTGGAACATGGTAGACCCTTTCATTTCAGGACTCCAGGCTTTTCTTTATTTCTAGAAAAAACATATTTTACATGTTTCATTATAAAATAAAAACTTTTTGAGTAGCTTACAAAACTACCGGAAGCCACTCAGCGGATTATCATGCAGATATTCTAGTGGATAGTTGCAAAGAATATATCAATATGTGAAAAAACAAGATGACAGAGATGATGAACTGTTCTCCAATACCCATCCTCCCCTTCTTCCTTTAGCAGCAGAATTTCAAACTTTAGGTGGATACATGACTCTCCTACTAATGTTTACACTTTCCAATCTTCCTACTCGTTGTTCTGGCCGATGGGGTTTGGGGAGTAATCTGTATACCCTTCATATTGTGCTTTCAGGGAGAGGAACGAATTCCCTTCCCTCTTCCCTTGGCTAAAATGTAGATGTCATGGTGAGACCTGGAGGAGCTGTCTTACACCAGAAAGAGAAAAGCTATGGGGTGAGTTTGGCAGAGCAGTAAGACAGAAGGAAACCTAGCACCCTAACAATGTCATGGACTTTAGGGAAAATTGCTGTTACAACAGCTGAGAAAGAGGGAAAAGTGCAACTCTATTTGTAAGAGCAACCAGTTTAAGTTATAAAAGGATTCAGAGTTGGCTATATGATATCATTACACCTATGCTGAAGGCTCAAATTATACATAGGAAGTAAATATACCAGTAACATCTGTACAGTTGTCATCTGAATCAGATTCTCCAGGATCAAATACTTGGATCCCCTGAGCCTGGAGCCTCTGAAGTTTGCTTTCCAACTCTCGCTTAGCTCTCAGTAAGTCCTGAATTTCATTTTCCTTGGTCTCCCTAAAAATCTTTAAAAGACAAAGATCAATTTTGAAATCTTTTCCATCATCAAAAGGTGTCATCAACTTAACAGAAAAGTGTTTCATTCATAAAACCAATATTCATGTGATCCTGATCTTTTTTGTAACTGGAACCCACTGGAATTTGGGCAGCAGCCCTCTCTGCAGTGTGGGGCTCTCCTGTGCACCGCCACTATTTAGAAATTTGTCCCCTTCCCACTAGATGCCAGTAATGCCTTCCCATACAAAATACCTCCAACTATTTCCAAATGCCTTTCCCCCCATATGGAAATACTTTCCTTTTCCCCCAAAATTCCATTTGTAATGCTCATTTCTTTTTTTTTTTTTTACTTTTTCTTGAAGTGATCTCAAGTTTACCAGGTCCACTCAAAAATGTACGAAGTGCTCTCCTCTGGTTCTTAGAATCTTCAGGACGCCTGTATCCTTCACTTGTATTTACTTACACAGCATCATTAAACTTTTAAAATGTGCTGTTTTTATTCTATGTCACTTTGGGGGTAAAAACGTAAGGACTTTACCTTGAATTGCCTTTTCACTTTGTCTCTGTCATGTTCAAATGTTGCTGCCCTCTCCATCGCTTGGTATTTTGCTTCTAAAGCACTTTCCTTTTCCCGAAGTATTTTTTGGTAAGTTTTTTGAAGGGCCTGAAATAATCGACCTTGTTACTTCTTCTTCTTCTTCTTTTTTTTTTCTTAAAGATTTTATTTATTTATTTGACAGACAGAGATCACAAGTAGGCAGAGAGGCAGGCAGAGGGAGGGGGATAAGCAGGCTCCCCTCAGAGCAGGGAGCCCGATGTGGGGCTCGATTCCAGGACTCTGGGATCACGACCTGAGCTGAAGGCAGTGGCTTTAACCCACTGAGCCACCCAGGTGCCCCCGACCTTGTTACTTCTAACAAAAACAGTATTCCTCCCAAATTTCACATTATCCTACCTCCATACTATATACATATCAGAATTTTAACAATCTACTTACTATTTTACATTATCAAGAACTACATATTGCCATTTTATTCAAACATGGAATAAAAAAATGCAAATATACTTGAACTGTAGTAAGTGAAGATACTTCAACATTGAACTTTTAATGGAAATCAATACATTTTCTTTGAAATACTGTGCCAAATTCTTAATCTTCCTATGCCTCAGTTTTCCGATCTGTAACAGAACAAAAAGTATAATTTACAAGGCTTAACTTGAAGGATGATTAATTCCGCATGACCATGAAGTCCTTGGCTCCATGTCTTCTTCATTTTGCTATCCCCAGAGCCCTCTTGGTGCCAGATAAATCGAAGGCCTCCGTTAAATGACCAAATGGGTTAAATACATTCAGAAGAGTTTTTTAAGTGTCTAGTATGTGAGAAAGGAATCAAAAGGGCTACATAAAAAAAGGGGTAAGTTAGTTAAGAAATCAATTTAGGCCCCAAGAGAGTATGTCCCCTTAAATTAAAATGCAATGAGGTTTTTACTTAATTTTCAAAACTACTACATAAGGCAATAGGAGGAACTTGAGATTGTGACATTTGTCAGCCCTTAACTGCTTTCAGCCCTGGTTGATTCAGCCTTCTTTCCTATCCCCATAAAGTGAAGTGAATGGGGGACAATGACTTGGGTGCATGAAATCAGGTATCTGAAATGCAAAAGGTCCATTTTACACATGCAAGTGCATCAAGACTGACCAGTAAGAAAATTGGTTAAGACAAAAGGTAGACTACTGATAAGGAGTTCTTCCCAGATAACAGTGCTAATAATACAACAGCTAGTGGGGAAGGGGGTGACTAGAATGCCTAGTCTAGAAGGAAGAAGGCTCTTCCTATCAGAAAAATCTGTCTGAGATATTTATTCATTTTCTACTGTGAAAAGCCCAGGAACACCTGGAGTGTCTCTTCCACAGTTTAAAAAAACAAAACAGTAAAACCACAACCCTTGGAGAGGCCCAAAACTGATGGCACAAAGTCTTACAATGTGGTCATAGAAAAGCAATATTTTGCTTTATATACTATTTTGATGAGTCAAAATACATCTACAGGGAGCCCACGCAATAATTATTTTTTGAGTAAATTAATCAAATGGATTAAGGGAATTTGATTTCGGCTAGGGAACGTTTTTAATCATAGCAGTTAAAATGGTGAAAATCAGGCTTCCATAAAAATTCACTTCAAGATCATTAAAACTCAAAAGCTTCACGCAAAGAAACTGAGAGGTCCGTAAAATTTAAGGGGGGGGGGGCGTGGGAAGTGGAGTTAAAAACTCCTAGGGAAAGTCACAGATGTCACCACAGTCTTTGTGCGTCCGTGTGCTCTGGGTTGACCTACTTCCCTGGAGTCCCCTGCAGATTGGCATGTGCTACTTCAGGGCACTTTCAGGCTAATTGCTTCAAGGTGTGTGAATGAATGAACCAGAAATAGAAGAGGGGCGGGGTTAGTCAAGTAATCAGTTTAGACACCAAGAGTGTGTCCCCTCAAATTAAAGTGCAGAGAGGTTTCTATTCAACTTTCCAGAACTACTTGGTTTGGAGAGGGGACAGGATGGACGAAGGACGGAGTCAGGCGTCCAGAGTCCAGCCCCGCAGTGCGCGGGTGTGCGCTAGCCTTTCCGACTCTCAGCTTCTCCACGTCTCGGCTGCCCCAGCCGCACACCCGGGCCCGGCGTTACCTGCAGCTCGGCCCGCAGGCGCTTGTTCTCCGTGTCTAGCTTGGCCTCGCGACGGCCCATGGACAACAACTCTTGATTCTTGCTGACCCGGAAGATCTCGTATTCCTTCTTCAGCCGCTCGTACTCAGCCGCTGCGTATTCCAGCTCGGGCACCGACGAGCCGGTAGACTTAAAGCTAGCCCCCAGCAGCCCGCCGCCACCCGCCCCGCGAGGCAGCGACCCGGGCCCTGTCCCCGCCGCCGCTGCTGCCGCGCCACGGCGGAATGAGCTGCGCAGCAGGCGGGCCTTGGGCTTCACCTCTACCGGAATCTCGCAGGCCTCGCCGCCGCCCGCCCCATAAGTGTCCTCGATCACCTCCCCGCCCGCGGGGCTCACGAGCGACGAAGCGGTCCCCATTACGCCGGTGACCGCCACTACTAGCCAGCGGGGTACCGGGAGGGGGAGGACCGCCGCAAACGAGACGGGGCGGGGCAGCAAGAAGGGGCGGAGCGTATGGGCGGGCGGGGCGAGCGGGATGATTTGGAGCAGCAGGACGGGGCGGGGCGGTACGCAGGGCCGGCGCGACGGATGGGGCAGGGCAGCAGGAAGGGGAGGGACAGAGCGCAAGGAGGGCGGGGTGGGATGGATGGGGCGGGGCAGCAAGACGGGGCGGGACAGAGTACAAGGTAGGCGGGGCGGGATGGATGGGGCGGGGCAGCAGGACGGGGCGGGACAGAGAGCGAGGAAGGCGGGGTGGGACAGCGTGGTGTTGTGGGTGCAGTACTACGCCGTGGTGGGGCGGAGCGCAAGGTGGGCGGGGCGAGCGGCTTGAGACGCGGAGCGCAGGGTGGGAGGGGCGGGATGGACCGGGAGAGGTGGGGCCGAGCGAGCAGGGGGCGGTGGCGCGTGTGGGGCGGCTGCTCTACGTACTGGGCTAGGGGCCAGCCGGCGCGCGGATTTTCTCAGCCGGTTCTATCCAGCCAGAGGCCCCTTGATGGGCGCGTTCCTCGCAGTGAGCGCGGGTCTGGGTCCCGGTTTGCTCCACCTTGGCGGCTTTTGTGTCTGTCCTGCTGCTGCCCCTGACCCATAGCTCTTTTCCGAGGGCAGTTGAGAAAGCTGAGAAACACATTGAGCGCTTGCTGTGTGCCTCTCGCTAGGTGTCTCCCAGTTTGCAAGTAGTTGGAATGACCATTAAGACCTACTACCAGATAAGAAAAAGCTTTTAGATTCTACAGCCTGAGACCACCAGGGACACTCTTTAGACAAGGTGAGGTTTTTTGACTTTTTGTGACAGTGGACTCCGGAGGCCACACATTAGGGGAACTGTGGGACATCTCACCAAATAAAGGGAAAGAGTATTACAGTTATTTGGGGGTAAGGATGGGCTTTAGGTGATATGAAAACATTTAAAAGATGGGGAAACCGTTTTAGACTTTATTTTATTTTAAAGATTTTATTTATTTATTTGACAGAGATCACAAGTAGACAGAGAGGCAGGCAGAGAGAGGGGGAAGCAGGCTCCCTGCTGAGCAGAGAGCCTGATGTGGGGCTTGATCCCAGGACCCTGGGATAATGACCTGAGCTGAAGGCAGAGGCTTAACCCACTGAGCCACCCAGGTGTCCCTGTTTTAGACTTTAAAGTCAGAGGAGTAGCATTGACATCTTTTCCTACCCTTCTTGTGTTCTTGGGCCTGCAACTGGCTAACTTGGGCTACCAGGCTCTCCAGGTTTGGAGGCCTGGGAGAGGGGACCGGAAGGGCTTTATCTGATTGACACTCCTGCGAGCTGGGTGTTGGTGCTCTTTGGACTTGGTAAACTGCTAAAGTTGGCCTTTTTTTCCCCCCGGAGGTACTTTTGTAAGTTCTCCAAAGACCCTTCTTTCTCTCATAATTGAAGACCCTTGATCTTCATTTCCCTTGACCCAGGTTGGTGCGGCTCTATTCAAGCTGTTGATCCCTCTCTCCCCAGGGGTAAGGAATCCAGTGATACATTAAACATCCACTCTGCTCATGTGTGTTCGGGTTCAAGAGAATCCACTAGCTCACTTGCCCATGAGACCTACATCTGATCCACAGGTATTACAGGTCAGGTTCCCTGGGAAGATGGAGATGGAGATAACCGTGCAAGATGTTTATTAGGGAGTGCCCTTGGGATCAATACCTGTGGAAAGGAAAAGAAGCACATTTGTATAGCAGCAGAAGTTGAGCTTTGCTGCAGTCTCAGTGGAGGCCTCAGTCAATCTTCAGAGAGTTTTGAAGCTGGGATGATGCTGCAGAGTTGTCCTAAATTGGGGTGTAGGGCTGGGGCTTTTTACCCTCATTCCAGCAAGTCATCAGTTAGCTCTCTTCAGCCAAAGCAGTCCCCATGGAGACTTGACAGTTGAGGGCTGTTTGCTGACATCACTTCCAGTGGCTGGAGGGACAGATCTTTCAGTCATCACAACATCTAACAGTCTTTGCTTTGAAGAACTCTGGGAATGCAGGCCAATCTGCATCATCCTTTCTCTTACCCTTTAGATTTTCATCAAGAGGGAATCAGACATCAGGCCTTTACATTCTTTAAACTCCAGGAGACATAGATTAAGTCTTCAGGTTGTCTCCTGAGATTAAGGAAAACATTCCCACCATCACAGTATCTCAGGAACTCTCTGTCTTTTAAAGTCCCTTCTGGGGGCACTTGGGTGGCTCAGTCAGTTAAGTGCCCAACTCTTGATTTTTGCTCAGGTCATGATTTCAGGGTCCTGGGATGGAGCCCCTGGTCATGTTTCTCACTTAGGGGGAGTCTGCTTATTTCCCTCTTTCTCTGCCCCTCCCCTGCTCACTGGCACACAGGTGTGCTCTCTCTCTGCCCCTTCCCTGTGCACTTGCACACAGGTATACTCTCTCTAAAAATATATAAATCTTTAAAACAAACAAACAAAAACCTCCCTATCTCTTTCAATTCTTGTACCCTCAATATGGATCAGTGCTTTAAGGATCATCCACCAGGTTTCTGACCACCTCCTTTGCAAAATTCTCCATTTTAATCTTTTTTTTTTTAAGATTTTATTTATTTATTTGACACACAGAGAGAGAGAGAGAGAGCACAAGTAGGAGGAGTGTCAGGAAGAGGGAGAGGGAGAAGCAGGCTCCCTGCAGAATAGGGGAAGTCTGGTATGGGACTCGATCCCAGGAACCCAGGATCATGACCTGAGCTGAAGGTAGTTGCTTAAGCAACTGAGCGACCCAGGCACCCTGCATCTTAATCTTGTACCTCCTTTAGAATGTGCCTCAGCTAAAGACTTCCGTTATTATGCTTCCATAATGAAATAAAAAGCCATCACCCATTCCCTGTAAACCAGTAACGAACTACACTAAACTTCCCACACTTTGTGGAGTAAATTCAGATACTGCAACCTGGTACTGAGGGCCCCACTTCTCATCTACCCAGACATCCCTCTACCCATGTTACTCCATCCTAGTCAAGCTGATTTTCTCCTCATTGCAATATGGTTTCTATTTCCTTTCAGTACTGCCTGTCAACCCCCATCTCTTTCAACATCTACCTTTTTTATCTAAGAAACTTTCCCTGGATAATTAGACCTGTTGCCTTTATCACATCAATAGTTTCAATTCAATAATCCTTGCTTACTATTTGCAAAATACTGTACTTAACTGTTTTCCTGATCTTGTCCTCCATTATTGTGTCTATCAATCCTGTTTCTTGGTAGTTTTTGTTATTGTTATTATGCCATTTGTTGCTTAGACTCATCCCAGCTACCCTTATTGAACTCCTGCTGAATATATGTTTCAAAAAACGAATGACTGATGACCCAAAGAGATATTAAATACAGCCCAGTTCTCAAGAGGTATGTGAATTGTCACCGCCTTCTGTAATAACCGTTATTTTTTTAAAAAAGATTTTTTATTTATTTGTCAGAGAGAGAGAGAGAGAGGGAGAGAGTGTGACTTGAGCCAAAGGCAGAGGCTTTAACCCCCCTGAGCCACCCAGACACCCCTGTAGTGCACTTTATTAAAAAATTATAAAGAATTTCAAGATGGCAACAAAATTAAATGAAGTCTGGGATCCTTTTGTGTTGAGCCCTTGCGGTTCTTCAAGTGTCGTACATCCATGACTCCAGCCTGTTTATGACTCCTCCCCTTGAATCTGGTTGGGCTCAGTGACTGCTTTCACCAGTAGACTATGGCAGAAATGACGCTGTGTTGGGTTCTGAGCCCAGGACTTGAGAGAATGGCAGTTTCCTCTTCCTGTGTCTTGGAACACTCTCTCTTGGATCCTTGAGTTGCTGTGTAAGGAGACCTACCTCACCTGAGATTGCCAGACTGGAGAGGTTATGTGTGGACATTCTAGGCAACAGTTCCAGTAGGACTCAGCCTTCCAGCCAGGGCACGTGAAGTGAAGCCATCTTGGTTGGACTCTCCATACTAGAGAGTGACTCGGGTTAGTGACAGGGAGAGCAGATGAATTATTCCAATGATCTCTACTCAAATTCCTGATCCACAAAATCATGAGATATAATAAAGTTGTTAGTTTAAGCCACTGAATTTGGGAGTAATTTCTCACACTTGGAAGAAGAGAAAAATTTCCCCACATTTGGCTAAAGTAGTTTTTGAAATTAATGCCGCCTTTAAAAAATGTGATTTGTAGGGGTGCCTGGGTGGCTCAGTAGGTTAAGGCCTCTGCCTCCCACTCAGGTCATGATCCCAGGGTCCTCGGATCAAGCCCCACATCGGGCTCTCTGCTCAGCGGGGAACCTGCTTCCCTTCCTCTCCCTCTGCCTGCCTCTCTGCCTACTTGTGATCTCTGTCTGTCAAATAAATAAATAAAATCTTTTTAAAAATGTGATTTGTAGAATAAATAGCATTTTTGGCAGTTGTTGTATACTTGGTTCTTAGACTATGAATCTCAGAATGACCTGAAACACTTGTTAAAAATTAAGATCCACTGAATTTTAATTTGAGACTGGAGCTTGCAAATTTGCATGTTTCATTAGCTCCCAGGTGATACTTATATACTTAATGATCTTAGAACCAGTGAAACTGCATAAAAATTGTGGCTAGGGATGATCTGATTCCTTGCTACTGAACATGTGATCTATGGACAGCAGCATCAGCATCACCTTAAAGCTTGGCAGGAGTCAGATTCTCAGGTGCCATCACAGATGGACTGAGTCACAATGCTCGGATTAAGAAGACTCCCCAGGAAGGGTGCCTGGGTGGCTCAGCCGGTTAAGCATCTGCCTTCAGGTTGGGTCATGATCCCAGGTTCCTGGAATCGAGTTCCTCATGTGGCTCCTTGCTTAGCAGGGAGGCTGCTTCTCCCTCTCCTTCTGCCTGCTTCTCCCTCCTTGTGTTCTCTCTCACTCTCAAATAAATAAATAAATTAAATAAAAAAAGATTCCCCATGTGGTTTGAATATACCTTAAAATGTGAGAAACACTGCTATAGAATAATGATCCTTAACCTTGGTTACACATTATAATCACTTGGAGAACTTAAAAAAAGAAAAAAAAAATACTGCTGCCTGGGCCTCTCCCCAGAACAATTAGATCAAAATCTCCAGGGGTGGGGATCTGGCCATCATTATTTTTTAAAAGCTCCTCAGAGGATTTTAATCAGTAGTCAAGGGGAAAAACTAGTGGTTTCATCCTCTGCTGTCTCATTATTGCCTATCTGTGTGCAGTCACCCTTGGTAACCGTCTTGGCATATGTTTGCATACATCTGGATTCCTATCAAAGCTTTCTTTCCTTTCATCCCAGTTCATCATAGTGAGTGCACATGTGATTTTGACCGTATTGATAGTATTGTGCTTCACTTTTAGAGGTAGACGTGGCTTCAAAATGGCTATTATGTCCCTCCCACAAAAGCAATTTGAAATGCTATGTGGAGTAATAGCGTTTGGAGAGAAAGCAACTTTACAGAAGGAAGGGATTCTAATTCTCATTAAAACTGCCAACCTTCTCGCAGGCCATTTAGCCTTCTGATTCCTGAAGGCCCTTGCTGTACATATGACTCTGATTTCAGGAATTAATTAACAATGGGGAGCATCTAATCTGATTAAGCATCTGTGATTTAGCATTTCTGCCATTAGGGGGCAGTATAACTCAGGAAAAATTAATTTGGTTGGTCATTTGTACATATAAAAAAGTCCTCTTTCTCATATGAAAATAAAATTTTTAAAGAATTCAGTCCAGGTGTTGTTGTTCTCAGCAGTGATCATCTACATTGCCTTACTTATTTCCCGTTACAAGTAATAACATCACTCTGGAAATTAGTCCTGAAACAAAACAAGAGTGGAGGTTGGCGGGGTGCCTGCGTGGCTCAGTAGGTTAAAGCCTCTGCCATCGGCTCAGGTCTTGATCCCAGAGTCTTGGAATCGAGCCCTGCATCGGGCTCTCTGCTCAGCAGGGAGCCTGCTTCCTCCTCTCTCTCTGCCTGCCTCTCTGCCTCCTTGTGATCTCTCTCTGTCAAATAAATAAATTAAATCTTTAAAAAAAAAAAAAGAGAGAGAGAGAGCAGAGGTTGGCAAAGTTTTTCTGTAAAGGACCAGACACTAAAGAGTTGACTCTTTGTGGGCCATTCGATCCCTGTCTTAATTATTCAACTCTGCCATTATAGCTCGGGAACAGCCATACACAGATGTAAATGAATGGGCATGCCTGCATTCCAATTAAACTTGATTTACAAAAACAGATGGCAGGGCAGGTTTGGCTTGAGGGCTGTAGTTTGCTGACCTCTGAAGCAGAGGGGTAATTTTCAAACCTGGATCATTTACAGAAGTATCTGGGGAGCTTGTTTAAAAATGTAGAGTCCTGAACCCTACCTCAAATCTACCAAATCAAATTATCTGTGGATGAAGCCCAGGCATCTAAATTTTTTAAGTGCGTACATGACTCTGAAGCAAATACTAATCTAGTAACCATTATGCCAAAATAAAGTTAACTGCCTTTTTTTTTTTTTAAGGAATTTTAGGGTCCTCCATGGCATTTTATAATATTTTCAGTATCTGAAAAACTACCTGTGTTGTAAAAGATATAAATGTAGAGTTTTGGCTATGCCCCAATAATGGGTCCGCGATTAAAGGAGCAAGACTGATACAAAGCGAAGGTCAAGCAAAGCTTTATTTCGCGCCAAGCATCAAGAATCTAACCGAATGTTCAGGGACGTACCTCTTACAAGAGAAGGCGACCCTTCTCTGTTTCACACACTAGCTTTTAAGGGCAAAGGCCATGCGGTCGGGCCTCGCCACGCACAGGTGGCCAATGAGATTGTAACACACACAGGAAACTCCATAGTGAGGCCAGGTGACCCATTCAGTTACAATTGACCCTAGTAGACCTTTGAACCAGCCTATTACACCTTGACTGGGACTGGCGCCCAAAGGGCGGGGCCCATACTCCTTGGTAACCAGGGAGACAGTATGCATCCCCCCACTGATCGGATGTCTCCACCTGGCCTGACCCACCTTTGTATCTAGGCTTTGTTACCTGAAGCTGGTTTCCGGGACTTGTCTCCAAGTAAATCCCCTGGAGGAAGGGGAGCAGGGACAGTTTGTAAATAAGTCCTTACAGCTTAGATTATCCTATCCTTAGATGTGCTTACAATCAAAGCACATCAGTGAAGTTCTCATTTCTACATAAATGTTTGTATTAAGCCACTGGTTTGGTGGTGGTTTTGTACCAAAGCACATTTTAGCCCGTCCTGACTGATAGAGGGGCATACTGAATTAGGTCGAACAGGGAAGGGGGGAGATTGAAGAAAATGGAAAAAGGAGAAAGAAGAGTTTAGAGAGGTGGTGGAATGTTGTGCAGTATCTCCCCAAAATATCCCAAATCTTTAAGGAATTTACAACCTCACAAAAAATTTGCTGTGATTGAATATTTGTGGTTTTTTGTTTGTTTGTTTGTTTGTTTTAGGAATTGGTGAAGGGGAGGAATTTAAAGCCTGGACGAGTACAAAGGTGAAAAACAACATGCACAGATGCAGTGGGCAGGGAAATTGGGTAAGAATATTTTAAATACGAAGTGTCCACTCTTCATGATGTATGTTCTCTGAAGATAGAGTTGCCCTGGCCTTCTTACCTTGGACTAAATAACTATATAGATATATAGAAAGACTTGCTTTAAAAACAGTTGTAATGGGTTTTCTTAAGAATATGATCACAAATGTCATAAGTGATAACCACTTACTAGAAGATCCTAAAGAAGACTACACATTGTAGATATTTATTTAATAAGTAAAGTGGTTCTATTTTTCTGGAGCAGAAGCAGCTTTGGGGGTCCAGGAAGCCAATTATTTTTTGCTTGCTGGAAAATGTCCCTTTGTTTCTGAAGTTCAGGGTTGTTCTTCCTCCTCTCCTTCCATCTTCACATTCAGCTCTGAAGGTGAGTATAACCTTAATTTTTTTATGGAAATACCCATTTCAAATCTGACAGCCAGTGTCCACTTCAGGCTGTCATTAGTGACTATCATTTCTTAGCCACACTCACGACCCATGTTCCAGGAAGCAGGAAAGGAGCAAGATTTAATCAGTCCCCATGAAGGAGAAATGCAGTCTTTACTGTACAAATTTGAAAAGAACATACCTTTTCTGACTTAAGTGAGACATTGAGGAAAGTCAGCTGAGATTTAGAGTTGTAAGAAAATAGCTTAATTTCATCACAAGTTATTATGGATAAAAATGGCAAATTTTAACTTTCAGAGTTTAAAATATAGGAGAGTTTATCTTTTAGATAAGATTTATTCATGGTTATAAAATTTTACTAACTCTCAATAATACTAATGGGAGTTTTTATATTTGAGTTAGAGCCTCAATCTGTAAGTGAGTTGAGTTCCAGTGAATAATCTAATAATCTGATAGTTAGTATTTCAAGCATATTTTCTCAAGAAAAAATGTTAGACAAGGTGGTTATTGTTTCAGCTCAGCACACAGAATATTATTATGCTAAATGTGGAATAAAAATAATTCAGGTGTCGTTGTAACATGTATCCTATGGAATCATGTTTTCAGCATTTAAGTCAGATTATCTAGGAACACATCCATCCTTGGGTTGTGAAATCTTAGATATCAGCCGTGCTTATATTTGTGGCCTGTGAGATGCAATGAAGAAGATATCTACAGAAGAATGTAATAATAGAGTAGAAATATATGAAATAGAGATTGGAAAAACAATAGAAAAGATCAACAAAAATGAATGGTTGGTTTTTGAAAAGATAAACAGCATTGATAAACTTTTCGTTAGACTAAGAGAAAAGGAGACTCAAAGAAAACAGAGAAGAAGCTCCTTGATGTTGGTCTCGGGCAGTGATTTTTTTGGATATTATGCCAAAATCATAAGCAAGAAAGCAAAAATAAACAAGTGGGATTACATCAAATCAAAAAACTTCTATATGGTGGTGCCTGGGTGACTCAGTCAGTTGAGCAACTGACTCCTGGTTTCAGTTCAGGTCATGATCTCAGCGTCATGACATTGAGCCCAGGCTCCATGTTCAGTGAGGAGACTGCTTAAGATTCTCCTTCTCCCTCTCCCTTTTCCTCTGTCCCTTCCCCTGCTTGCACTTGTTCTCTCTCTTTCTCTCTCAAATCAATAAATAAATAAAAAATTTTTTTTAAAAGAAGCTTCAGTACAGCAAAAATAAAACAACCCCCCCCCAAAAAAAACTCAACAAAATGAAAAGCCAACCTAAGGAATGAGAGAAAATATTTACAAACCTTATAACTGATAAGGGGTTCGTATCCAAAATATATAAGGAACTAAAATATAAAAATATAAAAAATATTTATAACTTATATGACTCAATATCAAAACCATCAAATTTTAAAATGGGCAAAAGACCTGAACAGGTGATTTTCCAAAGAAGTCATACAGATGGTCAGCAGGTACATGAAAGGTGTTCAATACCACTAATCATAGAGAAATGCCAATCAAAACCACAATGAGATATCACCTCCCTCTTTTTAGAATGGCTGTTCTCAAAAAGGCAAGAGGTGAGGCGAACGTGATAACCACTACACTATGGAAACCGGCCACAAAAAGGCAAGAGGTAATAGGTATTGGCAAGGGTATGGAGAAAAGGGAACTCTTTTGCCCCACTGTTGGTGTCATTATGGAAACCATATGGAGTTTCCTCAAAAAATTAATAGAACTACCAGCAATCCAACTTCTGGGTATATATCTGAATGAAATGAAATCTCAAAGAGAGAATCCACATCTTGTGTTCATTGCGGCCTTACTCATAATAGCCACCACATGGAAATAACCTAAATGGATGAATGCTGATGGATGAATGAATAAAGAAACTGTGGTACACATACACAGTGGAATAGTATTCAGCCTTAAAAAAGGAAGTGCTGCCACAGATGAACTCTGAGGGCATTAAACTAAGTGTAAGAACCCAGACACAGAAAGACAAATATTGCATGATCTCACTTATATGTGGAATCTAAGAGTTGAATTCATTAGAGGCAGAAAGTAAAATGGTGGTTACCAGGAGTGGGGAGGCAAAGGAAATGGGTTGGTCAAAGGATATAAACTTTGCATTATAAGGTGAATAAGTTCTGGGGACATAATGTACAACATGGTGATTATGGTTAAGAATATTGTATACTTGAAATTTGCTAAGAGAGTAGATTTAAATGTACTTACAACACACACAAAAATGGTAACTATATGAGGTGTTGGGTGTGTTAACTAATACATATATAGTGTGAAATAGTCATTTCACACTATATATGTATATCAAATCAATACATTGTATATATTAAACTTACACAATGTTATTTTTCAGTTATATCTCAATAAAGCTGGAAGAAACCCAAGATTCTGCTATATACTCATCCAAATAGCTAAAATAAAAAGAAAAAAGAGGCAGTTCTAAGTGTCATAAGGACAAAAATTTGGAGTAACTGCAACTCTCCTGCAGTGTCTGGGGAAGTATAAACTGACACAAGCCCTTTGAAAAATTATTGGGCGGTATCTTTTAAAGCCGCATATCTGCCTATCCTAGTTGTAGGCATAATCCTTACGGAAAAGCACCAAAAGAATGTGCAGAGTAATGTTAGTCCCTGCACAAGAATGTAAAGAGTAGTATTACTCATAACTACCCAAGTTCCCATCAATAGTAAAATAGAGGACTATATGGTGGTATATGGTCACAATAATAAAATGCATAAATTATGTCAATAAGTAGTAACACAGTTACATTTCACAGGTGTTTGACAAAAGACCCAGACACAAAAAAGTTCATGTTTCATGATGTCATTAATAGTAGATTCCAAAGCAGGCAAATGTAATTTATGATGGTCAAGGTCAGAGTAATAATTTCCTTTGGCAATAGGGAGAAGGTCTGGGGGCTTCTAGTGTGCTTCTCCCTTTGATCTCTTCTATAATCTGGAAGGTAGTAACATGAGTTGTTCACTTCATAAAAACTAGCTGATATTTACACTTATGATTTGTGCACTTTTCTACATGTCTGCTAAATTTTAATAAAGAAAAATCTCTCTTAGATAAATGAGGACACCTATAGCCACAGGTTGAAGTGGGCACATTCCATTGGTCTGACACAGAGGCTTCAGCAGGGAGGGGATCTGGAAGAAGGGAGAGGGAATAAGTTGTTATATAGTTTCCATTGTTTAGATTCTAGCAAGATCTTGTGCAAATTATTTGACTTTTTGCACTTTAGTTTTCTCATTTGAAAATGAAGACAATAGTGAGTCATTTCAAAGCAGCTTTAGACAGCCAAATGAGTAGTCTAACCTGTTAAAATTCATTTTATCTTGTTCCTCAGGGATTCAGAAACACACTACCTAATTGAGCTTAAATCTCTAAGTAACTTAGTAGGGTGACTCTAAAGAAAATTTGACAAGCCCGACAGATATATTTCATTTTCTGAAGGTTATTTGGACTGACAGACCAAGACTTAGCCTTCCTGTGACAAAGAAAACACGGGCATATCTGCATCCTTAAGCACACATCACCACTGTTCTAAAATCAGTGTCTCTTGACTGCTTTTGTGGCTATTTCATGTTGAGAGTGATATTTGAAAGATATGATTTTATTGTCATCATGATGCCTGTGAAGTCTTTGTTTCTATAGATTGTCTCTGTAAATTTCTGTTCTATAGCACTCTTGGGGTCTTTCTCCTTTTATAGAACCCCCCCTTAATATTTCTTATAGGGCCAGTTTAGTGGTCACATATTCTTTCAATTTCTGCCAGTTTTGGAAGCTCTTTATCTCTCCATCCTTTCTGAATGACAGCCTTGCCAGATAAAGTATTGCTGGCTGCATGTTCCTCTCATTTAGTACCCTGAATATGTCTTACCAGCCCTTTCTGGCTTGTCAGGTCTCTCTGTGAGCAGGTCTGACATTATTCTGATGTTCCTCCCTCTGTACCTAAGGAATCTCTTCCCCCTAACTGTCCTTGAGATGGTTTCTGTGGTTCCAAGATTTGTGAATTTTACTATTACATGCCAGGGCATTGATCTATTCTCTTTGATCTTGAGAGGGGTCCTTTCTGTCTCTAGGACAAGAATGCTTGTTTCCTTCCCCAGATTAGAGAGGTTCTCAGCTACAATTTGCTCAAATATATCTTCTAGTTCTCTTTCTCTCTCTCTCTCTCTCTTTCTACCCACTCAGGGATCCCAGTAATTCTGACACTGGAACGTTTCATGGCATCGTTTATTTCTCTAATTCTGTTTTCATGGATTTTAAGGTGTTTGTTCCAGGCCTCCTCCTGTTCCTTCCTTTCTATCAGTGTATCTTCTAGATCACTAATTCATTCTTCTGCCTCCTTTACCCTAGCTGTTAGAGTATCTAACTTAGATTGGATCTCATTTATAGCAGTTTTAAGTTTAGCCTGATTAGCTCTCATTTCTGCCCTTAAAGGTCAGAAATTAGGTCTGCAGGAGAGGCCATTGTCTCTGGTTCTTTCCTTTGTTGGGAGTTCCTCCTCCTAGTCATTCTGTTGATGTGTTGAGGGAACATACAGAGTTGAAAATAAATCAACCACAATCCTTGCAAGGTGCACTGTGGGAAAGTTCGAAGTGATTGGAAGCCACCACCAAGAAAAACCCAACCAAAATGAAATTCAAGAATGTGATTTATAAAGTTAAAAAGAAATAAAATAAAAAATAAAAAAGGGAAAAGAGGGGGTGGTGAGGTAAGGGGGGGCTTTAATCTCTTAATGTGGGTGAGGTAGGGTGTTTCAGTTCTCTCTTTTTTTAAGATTTTATTTATTTATTTGACAGATAGAGATCATAAGTAGGCAGAGAGGCAGGTAGAGAGAGAGGGAGAAGCAGGCTCCCTGCTGAGCAGAGAGCCTGATGCGGGGCTCGATTCCAGGACTCTGGGATCATGACCTGAGCTGAAGGCAGAGGCTTTAACCCACTGAGCCATTTTGTTCTCCTTGTTAGAGAATACTACTTCCCAGAGTTACAGAGAAAGTAAAACTGGTATATATATATAAAGGTAGTACTGAATACGAAAAGAAGGACTACATTGAAGCTTATATATGTACCTATATCTGTATATATATAAAAGAAAAAGAAAGAAGTGCATGTATGAAACACTAGAAGTTAAAAAGTTACTATGGAATATGTTGTATTAAACATCTTGTTGAAATGCTAAGTGAGTACAAAGAAAAAAACAAAGAAGAAACATGAACAAGAATAAAAAAAGTTGTGTCTAAGAAATACACAGGTCATGAGGCAATGCAAGGAGTTCAGTATACTATTTTCCCCTGGTGCTGGGGTTTTACAGTTTTGTTGGGACCTTCAGGTTGTCATCCTTTTGTTTTTCCAGCTTGTCTCCTCGGGGAGAGGCCTGCCATATTGTTTTTCAGTCAATCCTACTTGGGCATAGTTGCCCTGCTCTGTGTCAAGGGGATGGGCTCCATGGAAACTGGTTTTTGGGCTTTTGTTCTCTGGTAGTTTTTTGTGCCTTTTTGAAGCATCAGGGCAAAGGAAAAAGTCTGCACCCAGACCTCTGCCCCAGAGGAGGGAGCCACAGTCTGCTTCTCTCAGAACCCTCCAGAACAGTCTCCCTCTGTGAACACCACAGCTTCCCACAGGCAGTGCACACCCCCAGTAATCCTCTCAGCAGTTGACCCAGGCCCCCGCTTGTTCCTGCCCCCCTGTGGCATGGAAGCCATGAGCGATCCCAGTCTGGGTGTGTATGGGCAGTGGTGACAATGGCTGCAGCAGCGGCCAGACCCCCAAGTGTACAGGCACAGGTCTGCACAAGTGACCACCCTGGTCCCTGCATTTGCCCCTAAGCTCTCAGATTCTGTTGGAGTGCTGTTATCAGGTGCTTCTGGTCCCCCCCCACCCCCTCTCCAAGCTATCGCTGGTCCCCAGGCACAGGACGCTTTTGCCCTGGGGTATTATTTTACTTTCTAGTGGGTAGCTTCTGGTGGCCCGCTCCTCTTTCGGTTTATCCTCTGATATCTGTCTATGCAACCACAACTCCCTCCTTTGTACCTCTGGACTGAAGATCTGCCCCCGTAGAGATCCAAACATATAATCTTACATGTCAGGCTGATTTCGTGGCTGTTCAGACTGGCTTGGTAGATATCCTGCTAAATTCAGGGGACTGGTTGAAATGGAGTCTCCCACTCCTCTGCCATCTTACCCCTCCTCCAGTCAGACATCTTTTGAGCAGCACCTGAGTTGTCTTCCATACGACAGTTTTTCAGATGACAACAGATTCACAAATCAAATTGAACCAAACCAAACCAAAATCCACACAAAAAAATATTACCCCGCAAATGGAGGAAATGGTTATTTTTCATGGTGCAGGAAACAGAACCATTTTAGTCTGAACAAATCATTACTTGGCAGCACAAAACTACAGGGTATAGCAAATAGGGAATAGTTTGCCTAATCACTTTTTATTACATAATTAATGTTTTCTCCATTCCTGTTGGATGCAGGGGGTCTTCCCCAAACTGTGTCTTTGGCTTTTCTTCCAGTTTGTTTGGGTTTCGAGTAGCCCCAACTTCAGCCACAAGGTCAGCGGCAGTCTGTGTACAAGTGACGTTTAATTCTACCCTCCCAACCTTGAACTTCTCCTCTCTGTCCATTTTTGTGTTGCGTTTTGTCAAGTGTACTTCCACTGGATGCTCATTTGCAATTCAAATTATACCTGGGGAAAGCTCATCTTTTAGTCTTTTCCACAGAAGGATAAGCCACAGTCTTTTTTCTCATACCACTTAATCTTCAAATCAGGCAATTAAGTAACATTCATGACCTGCCAATAGGGTCTCTCCACCTTCACAAAGCCAGTTATGCAAATTTACATGATTCTGTCACTAGGAGGTTTCCAGAGATTCAGGTTCACTGCCCTTACCTTGCCCTATGCCTCCTACAGGTTAATTTTGATCCTTGGTGATTATCCATAATTTCCCTTTAGAGTAGTTTAAAAATACCACCTAAAAAGAAACTTCAGATTCACTTAAAATCCACTCCTGTCTTTCTCCAGTATATACTATTTGTTACTTGGGATTATTAACTTTCTCACTAGAGGATTTTAGATTTTTATGTCATCTTTTTCATCTTTGTGGTTTTAGAACCACAATAATATTGCCAAGAATAATGGAGCTATATTTCCACCATAGCACACTCTCCAGCATTGGTCCTTTCCAGTTAATCCCTGAAGCTTTCTAAACCTTTGGCATAATAGAAGGAATAAAAAGCAGTGAGCTATGCCAGTCTTTGAATCCCAGCTCTGCCATTTTCTAGCAGTGTGACTTTTGATAAGTTACTTTACCTCTCTGAACCTTTTTTCTGTTAGTCTTTTCTGTTAGTTTCTTTTTTTTTTTCCCTATTAGTAAAATGCATTTGTTTCATAGACTGGTTTTTTTTTTTTTTTTTTCAATAAACCACATCCTGGTGATTGCCTATTTTTTTTTAATATTGGTCTTCTATTTTTTTAATTATATTTTATTTTTTCAGTGTTCCAAGATTCATTGTTTATGCACCACACCCAGTGTTCCATGCAATACGTGCCCTCCTTAATACCCACCCCAGGCTCACCTGTCCCCCAACCTTAAATTTGGGGCAGTACCTGAGGCTCATTTGTTAAGTGTCTGCCTTTGGCTCAGGTCATGATCCCCAGGGTCCTGGGATCCAGCCCTGCATCAGGTTCCTGCTCGGCAGGAAGCCTTCTTCTCCCTTTCCCACTCCCCTTGCTTGTGTTCCCTCTCTTGCTGTCTCTCTCTGTCAAATAAATAAATAAAATCTTTAAAAAAATTAAATTTGGTTTCACAGTGGTGACTGAGCTTTATTTAGCATGATCCCTTCCCATTCAGTTTTCCCTCCCTTCCCCTATGATCCTCTGTGCTATTTCTATGTTCCACAAATAAGTGAAATCATATAATTGTCTTTCTCTGCTTGACTTAGCATAATCCCCTCCAGTTCCATCTATGTCACTGTAAATGGTAGGTATTCATTTTTTCTGATGACTGAGTAATATTCCATTGTATATATGAACCACGTCTTCTTTATCCATTCATCTGTTGAAGGACATCCCGTCTCCTTCCACAGTTTTGCTATTGTGAACATTGCTGCTATAAACATTGGGGTGCATGTGGCCCTTCTTTTCATGACATCTGTATCTTTGGGGTAAATACCCAGTAGTGCAATTGCTGGGTTGTAGGATAGCTCTATTTTTAACTTCTTGAAGAACCTCCATACTGTTTTCCAGAGTGGCTATACTAGCTTGCATTCCCACCAACAGTGTAAGAGGGTTTTCCTTTCTCCACATCTTCGCCAACTTTTGTTGTTTCCTATTTTGTTAATTTTGGCCATTCTAACTGGTGTAAGGTGGTATCTTATTGTGGTTTTGATTTGTATTTTCCTGATGGCAAGTGATGTGAAGCATTTTTCCATGTGTCTGTTAGCCATTTGTATGTCTTCTTTGGAGAAGTGTTTGTTCATGCCTTCTGCCCATTTCTTGACTGGATTTTTTGGTTTTGGAGTGTTAAGGTTGATAAGTTCTTTATAGATCTTGGATACCAGCCCTTTATCCATTATTTCATTTGCAAATATCTTCTCCCATTCCATGGGTTGCCTTTTAGTTTTACTGACAGTTTTCTTTGCCATGCAGAAGATTTTATCTTGATGAAGTCCCAATAGTTCATTTTTACTTTTGTTTTTCTTGCCTTTAGAGACATGTCTTGCAAGAAGTTGCTGTGGCTGAGGTTGAAAAGGTTACTGCCTATGTTCTCTTCTAGGACTTTGATGGATTCCTGTCTCACATTGAGATCTTTCATCCATTTTATCTTTGTGTATGATGTTAGAGAATGGTCCAGTTTCATTCTTCTGCATGTAGCTGTCCAGTTTACCCAGCACCATTTGTTGAAGAGACTATCTTTTTTCCATTGGATATTCTTTCCTCCTTTGGCAAAGGTTAGTTGATGATAGAGTTGAGGTTCCATTTCTGGGCTCTCTATTCTGTTTCATTGATCTACAGGTCTGATCTACAGATCTACAGATCTACAGGTTTTTGCGCTGGTATCATGCTGTCTTGGTGATCATAGCTTTGTAATATAGCTTGGAATCAGGCAACGTGATGCCCCCCAGGTTTGTTTTTCTTTTTCAACATTTCCTTGGTGATTTGGGACTTTTCTGGTTCCATACACATTTTAGGATTGTTTGTTCTCAGCTCTGTGAAAAATGTCGATGGTATATTGATAAGGATTGCATTGAATGGTAGATTGTTCTGGTTCTGTATTCTAGAAACTACAGAACACTTATGAAAGAAATTGAGAAAGACACAAGGAGATGGAAAAAATTCAATGCTCATGGATTGGAAGAATAAACATTGTTAAAATGTCTATGTAATAGGTTTTTAAAAAAATTTCTATGCTAAAAAAAAAACTTCTATGCTAAGTAGTTAGTATGTTTTCTTAAAATAGATAGTGGCCCTTCATCAAGAAATTTCGGTTATCTTGAAATCTTTTTCATGTTATAATAATACCAGTATTTTCTTTTCTTTTTTTTAACCAACATTTTATTTTAAATAACTGTGTTCATGTAATACAAGGAACGTACAATTTGAGAGTTCTACTGACATGTGTTTACTGCTTCACTCTCTCTGAAATTATTTTTTTTGTGAGATTTTCATTCTTTGGTCAGTGGAAAGATTTAAACATTATTTGTTTGCATAGGCAAAAATCATAGACCCCCCCCATTTTAAGATTTCTTGGGGGTGTTTATGAAGAATTTCTTGAGTTGCCTCCCAATTTAGATGGGTGTCCTGTTGGTATTGCATGGAGAAATATTGGGAAGATCAGCATCTTACAGAAATGACAAATTTTCTGATATTCCCCTCCATCTCAAAGTATTCTCTTTGTGCATGTAGATCAGTGGTTTATTATGAAAGGATATAACCCAGATGAAAGAGATGCATAAGGCAAGGTATGTGGGAAGCGATGTAGAGTTTCCATGCCTTGGCCAGGCATTTCACTCTCCCCAAATCGCCACATGTTCACCAATCCTGAAGCTCCCAATTATCTTGAAATTTTACATGTGGAACATCTGTGATGTCAATTACTTCTACTCATGTTTCTGTATGTGTGTGTGTGTGTGTGTGTGTGTGTGTGTACCTACAAACACATAATTCTCTTTAAAAGATTTTGTTATAAGGTAATATATTCATGTGAGTTCATCTCTGAGCTACTTTGGGAGATGCAGTTACTAAGAGTATAAAAATTCTTAATTCTAGTATGGTTTCACAGAATATTGCTGTGGTAAAGTTTCAGAGGACAAAACCACATCTATCAAATCCTATTTTCTTGGATTATGAACAAACATCCTTTGAGTAAATTAGATCCTTCTTCAATAAAATTTCAGGTTTCCCATCATCAAAGTGATTTTTGCCATTCTTCCCTCTGCATTAAATTATGCTGAATACTTCAGCCTCTTAGAGTAAATTGGCTTCCCCAGAACTACCTGTGTTTTTGAAATTACTTTTCTTTCTGTAGAAGTAATTTCTGTACATTATTGAACTCTATCAAAAAGTTTCTATCCTGGGTAATTTTTCTTTATCCTGGGTAACTTCATAGATTTAAATATAATAGTTTCACAAGCCGTATATAAATTGACAGTTTTTTTGGTCAGTACTCATGAGTTAGTTAAAAATTTTTTTCCTCTTTGTTTTTTTTTTTTAATCAAAATAAACTGAAGACCTATATCTAGCAGATGCTGCAGTTCTACTTCTATTTAAAAGGGAAAATATATACCTACCTTACCTTCATTTAGATCAATCAAGTATTTTATTTTATTTTTTTTTAAAGATTTTATTTATTTATTTGACAAAGAGAGATCACAAGTAGACAAAGAGGCAGGCGGAGAGGGAGAGAGGGAAGCAGGCTCCCTGATGAGCAAAGAGCCCGATGCGAGACTCGATCCCAGGACCCTGAGATCATGACCTGAGCCGAAGGCAGCGGCTTAACCCACTGAGCCACCCAGGCGCCCTCAATCAAGTATTTTAAACTTGTTCCATCTTTACGTATGAACTTGTTAGGTGTACATTTATATATTAATCTTTTAGTGGTTGCTCTAAACATTTCAACACATACGCTTGGTTTATTAGAGTTTATCATGAATTAGGACTTTTAACACTTCTCAGATAATGAAAGTATTTAAAAACTTGAACTTCATTTATTCCCCTTTGACTTTTGTGTTTTTGTTATGCATTTTATCTATATATATATTTAAAATCTTATGACAATTTTTTTTATATAGTGGATATTCATTCATATTTATGCCACTTTTACCTTTTCTTTTGCACTTTCTTGCTACATTCTCTGCTTCCATCTGGGGTCATTTTTATTCATTTGAAAAACTCGCTTTTGTATTTTCTTTTAGGGAAAGTCTACTGATGAGAATTTTTCTCCATTTTTGTTTTTCTTAAAACACCTTTATTTCATTTTATTTTTCAAAGGATATGTTTATTGAGTTTATATTTTATACAGTTTATTGAGTATATTATATTAATAGATAGGATTGTAGGCTGGCAGCTTCTTCTTTCAGCATCTTAAAATGTGTTATTCCATTGATTTCTACTTTCATTGTGTATGTTTGAGAGTCAACTATAAGCCTCATTGCTGAGCCCTTAAAGATAATGTCCATCCTGTGTCTGTCCCACATGGCTGATTTTTTATTTTCTCTTTATTTTTCATTTTCAGCAGTTTGGCTCTCATTTTTAAAAAAGATTTATTTATTTATCTATTTATTTATTTATTTTTTATTTCTTTTCAGTGTAACAGTATTCATTGTTTTTGCACTGCACCCAGTGCTCCATGCAATCTGTGCCCTCTCTAATACCCACCACCTGGAAAAGATTTATTTATCTATTTGAGAAAGGGAGAGAGAGCAAGCATGAGCAGGAGGGGCAGAAGGAGAGGGAGAGAGAATCTCAAGCCTGATATGGGAATTGATCTCAGCACTCTGATATCACAACCTGAACCAAAACCAAGAGCCAGATTTTTAACTGACTGAGCCACCCAGATGCCCCTGACTATGACTTTTTGTTGTTGTTGTTGCATACTGTTGGGATTTTAGAGTTTCTTCAGCCTAAATCTTGATGTTGATCATCTTTATAAATTCTCAACCAATCATTCTTTGATTCAAATATTGTTTAAAAAACAAAACCAAACCAAAAAACCCACAACTTTTTTAACCAGATCTCTCTTTCTCTTGTTATTCTGTCTCTTTGATTAAATGTATATTTGACCTTTTGACCTTATCTGATAAGCTTCTTATCTGTTTTCCGCAGTTTCCATTTTTTTTAAGATTTTATTTATTTATTTGACAGATAGAGACCACAAGCAGGCAGAGAGGCAGGCAGAGAGAGAGGAGGAAGCAGGCTCCCCACTGAGCAGAAAGCCCGATGTGGGGCTCGATCCCAGGACCTTGGGATCATGACCCCAGCCAAAGGCAGAGGTTTTAAACCACTGAGCCACCCAGGCACCCCTGCAGTTTCCGTTTTTTAAATTCTCCCTGTGCTTCAGTCTGGATATTTTATACTGAGCTAATCTCTTTCACTAATCTTCACATATACTGAATTTAATCTGCCTTTAGAATCATGGGTAATTTTCATAATTATTCATTTATTTATTTGTGCTTATTTATGCTAGAATTTTAATTTAATTCCTTCAAGTAGAGTCCAGTCCTTTCATAAAAGTCCCCATATTGTCATCTATTTTCTTGAACATATTAGTTTCCTAGAAAACTCACTGGACCAAATGACTTTAGTGGAAAATAAATCTGCTGAAAGATGACTGCTGCCCTAGCCTATTGAATCTCATTTCTACAAGTGGGAACACTAAACACAAGATATAAAGGTTAGAAGTAATGAGAATTATATACAGCAAAAGAGAGGATGACCTGCATTTATAACATAAAATGGTTATAGAATTTAAATGCTGAATAACACTTTAGTGATAATGTCAGCTAAACCCACCACAGTGCCTGATGTCTTACACCTAGTGAATGCTCTCGAAGTCTATATAATGAATGCATACTCTGGATGAGTAAATCAAGCCTGGATGACCTGCCCAAGAAACATTCTGCAAGCAAACCCAAAATGGAGCTCAGTTCAGGAGATTGTCACAGAATTGTCATCTCTATAAAGATCTTCCATTGATACATGTAATTTTCCTTCATTTATTAGTTTTTTAAAAAAAGATTTTATTTATTTATTTGACAGACAGAGATCACAAGTAGGCAGAGAGGCAGGCAGAGAGAGAGAGGGGGGAGCAGGCTCCCTGCTGAGCAGAGAGCCCGATGCGGGGCTCGATCCCAGGACCCTGAGATCATGACCTGAGCTGAAGGCAGAGGCTTAACCCACTGAGCCCCCCAGGTGCCCCTAATAGATTTTTTTATTATAAAAATTTAAAACATATACAAAGTAAAGAGAATGATTTACATATGCAGGGTAATGAAGCCCATGAACCTATCACCAAAGTTCAAAATTGTTCAACATTCTAATTATTATTTTTCTGTAACTGTTGTTTTATTGATTCCTTTACTCACTCACCAACCCTCAGTTTATAATTTTTTTAACAAAATTTTTGAGGTAGAATTTACAAACATTGAAAAGAAAAATCTAACTGTTAGTACAATATTGGCAAGTAGATCTACTCATGGAACTGCACTATTATGGAGTGAATTGTGTCTCCTTAAAATTCAGTTTGAAGGGGCGCCTGGGTGGCTCAGAGGGTTAAAGCCTCTGCCTTCGGCTCGGGTCGTGATCCCAGGGTCCTGGGATCGAGCCCCACATCGGGCTCTTTCCTTGGTGGGGAGCCTGCTTCCTCCTCTCTCTCTCTGCCTGCCTCTCTGCCTACTTGTGATCTCTCTCTGTCCAATAAATAAATAAAATCTTTAAAAAAAAAAAAAAATTCAGTTTGAAGCCCTAACCCTGAATGTAACTGTATTTGGAGATAGGGCCTCTAAAAAGATAATAAAGATTAAGTGAGATCATCAAGCTGGGACCATGATCTGGTGGGACAGGTGTCCTTATAATAAGCAGAAGAGACACCAGAGATCGATCTCTGCACACAGAAAGGAAGGGTCATGTGAGCACATAGCCAGATGGTGGCCCCCGACAAGCCAGGAGAAGAGGTATTAGAATGAAACCAAACTGGTCAGCACTTTGATCTTGGACTTCCAGTCCTCAGAACTGTGAGAAATACATTTCTCTCGTTTAAACCACCCCATCTATGGTATTTTTTCATGGCAGCCCTAGCTAACCAACACATACTCTAGAATGACAGAGAACATTCTTTTTTTTTTTTTTTTAAGATTTTATTTATTTTTTTATTTGACAGAGAGAAAGGAAGAGAGGGAGAGAGATCACAAGTAGGCAGAGTAGCAAACAGAGAGAGAGGGGAAAGCAGGCTCCCCACCTAGCAGAGAGCCCAATGTGGGGCTTGATCCCAGGACCCTGAGATCATGACCTGAGCCAAAGGCAAGGCGCTTTAATCCACTGAGCCGCCCAGGCACCCTGACAGAGAACATTCTTATCTACCCAGAAAATTTCTTTACCTCCCTTTCCAGACTATCCCTAATGCTCTTTTCTTCTTACAGTTGAGACAACCACTGTTATGATTTTTTTTAACCTTATATTTATTTTGGTTATTTTAGAAATTCATATAAGTGAAATAATTCAGTATGTTGTCTTTTGAGCTTCTGTTGCTCAGTATTATGTCTATGAGACTCATCTATGTTGTGTGAATATGTAGTTCATTCCTTTTCATTGTTCAGTAGGATTTAGTTGCATGAATATATCATAGTTTATCTGTTCTTATTATATCAGACATTTGAGTTGATTCCAGTTTTTCGCTATTATGAACAGAGCTGCTATGTACATTCTTGTATAAGCCTTTTTGTGGACATAAGTTTTGATTTCTCTCAGGTAAATGCCTAGGAGTAGAAATGCTGAGTCAAAGAGTATGTGTGTGTTTAACTTCGTAAGAAACTGCCAAACCTTTTCCCAAAAGTAGTTGTTATAATTTTGCATTCCTACTAGGGATGTATAAAAGTCTGGTTACCCTCTATTATATTCCCTCCATCTTTGTCAGCATTTGTTATTTTCAGTCTTTCTAATTTTAGCCATTCTAGTGGATGTGTAGTGATATCTCATTGGGATTTTAGTTTACATACCCTGGTGATTAATGATGTAGAACTTTTTTTTTTATGTGCTCATTGGCCATTTGCATATTTTCCTTTGTGAAGTATCTGCTGTGTGTTTGCCTATTTTAAATCATTTACTATTATTATTATATTCATTATATGTTCCAAATAAAAGTTCTTTTTTTTTAATTTAAAGATTTTATTTATTTATTTGAGAAAAAGTGAAAGTGAGAGAGATCACAGAGGGAGAGGGAGAACCAGATTCTCCGCTGAAAGGAGAGCCCAGGTGGGACTCGATCCCAGGACCCTGGGATCATGACTGGAGCCAAAGGCAGTCACTTAACCGAATGAGCCATCCAGGTGCCCCTCCAAACATAAGCTCTTTGTCAACCATATGACTTGTAGATATTTTCTATAAGTCTGTGGCTTTTTCTTAATACTGTCTTTTGATGAGCACAAGTTTTAAATTTTGACAAAGTCTAATTTATCAAAATTTACTGCTATGGTTATCACTTTTTGCATTCTGCCTAAGAAATCTTTGTCTACTCTCAGGTTATGAAAATATTCTCCTATGTTTCTTTGAAAGGCTTATGGTTTTATTTGTATGTTGTAGTCTGTGATTTGTCTTAAATATTAACATGCTTGAGGTCACATTGTGTATAGACCCTTTCAACTTGCCCCACAGTATTTCATCAGTCTTTTCATATGTCACTGAAAATACCTCATGAATTCTATTAGGGGCCATATAATTTTCTGTGCTGTGAGTGTGCCATAATTTATTTAATGATTTATTTACTTATTTATTCATGATTTATTTTTGGACCTTTAAGTTGTTTTCTCTCTTTTTTCTGTTATAAATAATATTTGTAATGAAATGGACTTTTTTTTTGCATAAATGTGCATTTTGGGTAATCTTTTCTTGGATGCTTCCTAGAAGGGGAATTACTGGGCCCTACAGGATGGAACATCTTAAGACCCTTAATACACGTTATATTCCCAAATTGCCTTCCAGGAAGGAGTGTGATGACTTAGATCCCCTCCAGCAGCATATGAGAATAGGTATCTCACCATATCCTCTGATTGAGTACTAGCTCTCTGTAAATCTTTTCCTTTGACATATTAAGAACAGTAGTTCTTGCAGTGTCAATTTGTATTTCTTTCATTATTAATGAGTTTGAACTTTAAAAAAAATTTTAAATTTTAATTCCAGTATAGTTAACCCAGTGTTAGTTTCAGGTATACAATATAGTGATTCTTCCAATTCTATACATTACTCAGTGCTCATTGTGTTAAGTGTGCTCTTTAAATAAGTTTGGACTTTTAAAATAGAATTTTTAAACTTGCTTTCCTTATTTTTGAATAGCCAATTCATATTCTATGCTCACTTACTCATGACTTATTTGTAGAGTTCCTACCTTTATTTCCTATTGGTTTGTTTCAGAAATGTATGTATTAAAGATATTAGTCTCATTTTATTTTATTGTATGCTTATACTATTGTCAGTGTTTGCTTGTGATTTTTGCTTATGATTTTTGATTTTGTTAGTGATTGTAGCCAAAATTTTTGACAGTACTATAAAGATATTTGGGAATATACCAATTAAACAATTTTAGAGCCAGAGGAAAGGTAGTAGTAGTGAGTAAAGCATGATGGCTTTCACTGGGAAGGCAGAGTAAGGACTTTTGTATTTGACATGTCCAGAGATTACTCTGTATTCATGAGCAGGTCCCATGGTTATCCTCTGTTTGCTTCCCCATGTATAAAATACAACTAACACTATATACCTACAGCTTAATACTAAAACTTTATGTGAGTTCTGGATGATAGTATAGGATAATTAAACACAAAGTATTATGCCTATAAGCTATTTTAGCTTACATAGTGTGTGCTGACCCATTTTTCTTTCTTTTCATATATTTGTAAGAGATAAAAATGTCATACAAATGCATGTATCATTTCACTTTTATGACAAAAGTAAATTTATTATATTTAAGATAAACAGTTCCCTAAAAGGAAAGATGTGTCATTGAAAGCAGATTCAGTTGCTATTGTATGTAATACCTTAGGAAAATTGAAGAAAGAAAAGTCTTAATAATTAAGAGGGTGAATTCTAAAGAGATGCTTTGCATCAAACACAGTTCTGCTTTCTAAAATCTTACCGTGAGCAGCTACTCCCCTTTGTAGGTAATACCAGAAATCACTGATATTTATTATGGACTCAAACCATCTTATGTATATCCAGTTGCTCCTTTAGATTATAAAATCATAGTCTCATGGAGTTGTAGACCTCGAAGATTGGAAGACTATCTTGTCTAGTTTTATTGTTGTGAGAACTGAGGCCCAAGGAGTTTTAGTATTTTTCTCAAGAACTAGTATTTCCTAAAAATTAATGCCAGAGCCCAGATGAGACCTAAAATCTTTTGCTTCTACTGTGAAGTTTTCCCATAGCTTTATACTGAGTAAAGGAAGTTAGTAAGTAAAATTTAAAAAGCAATGCTACTTCGTTTAAAAAAAAAAAAGATACTTCAAAATTTGTACTTTTTAGGCTAAGATCCATTTGTCTAAGAGCCACTTTCTTGTTCTAAAGCAAGGACTTTATTATGTTCTAATATAATAGGAAAGAAACTACCAAACCCTAGCACGTGGAAAATTGTGTGTTTAAAAAGAGATGCAAAGAGGTGCCTCATTAGTTCAGTTGGTAAGAGCATGCAGCTCTTAATCTTGGGGTCACAAGTTCAAGTCCCACATTGGGTGTAGAGCCAACTTAAAAAAAAAGGAGATGCAAATTATGACTTTCAGAGAGTTTGCCATTTTCTTATAGAATGGATTCTGCTTTACAAGGCTTTCTCCCAGATATCAGAAAGCAACATTTTTGGAAGTATTTTCCATTTGCTACTTAAGAAAAATGTGTACATCTGAAAACTTCTTTTTAAATTTACTTCAGAGGAAAAAATATCTGCTGCAAAGACTCTTCTGCTTATTTGTGAAAAATGAATTGTCATTTCATTTTAGAATGAGGTAAACAAAGCCATAATAAAGCCTTGCTCAGAACTGTCAGAGAGGCATACAGCTTTTAAATCAGAAGGAAAGCTCAATGCTGCATTTTAAACCAGTGCTTTGTTATGGCAAACTAAGTAGTTGAAATGATGAATTAAAAAAAATAAACATTCTAGTGTTACAGTGATAAACATGCTATCTAGCCTCTTGTTAACTACTGCAGAGCGTGACGAATGGAACTGATCCACTGACCTTTGTGGAATGAAACCCTTTCTGTAGGCTTTGTGGAAAGCCTGTTACGATCTAGATTTATTTTAAGTTAGATGGACTGTTGTTTGGACAAAATGTAGTTCTAGTAGCTATCTAAAAAATAGACCCAACTAGATGCTATTAATTTAGTCACTTCCCCTTGCAAACATATTTCATGTGCACATGAGTGTCTATGTAGAGATACTGGAAAATAAGCAAGTCTGAAGCTTTTGGGGAATCTTTCTGAAAATTAATCAGGAAGTAAGATATAGAATACAGGATTTTTAAAGTCAGTCAATATATTTAACTCAGTGAGCCAGCTTAGCAGAGTTGCCCATTTTTTCCTGTCATACTCTTCTACAGAACATTAAAGTATTCTAATTAGATTCTCCCAGAATAAACTACAGTACCAATACTGGCAGTTACTTTTCCCAGTTTATTGAATTAAGTGTCTATTGTTTGTGTTTTGAAAACTTGGACTAGTGACTATGCAGCTGATATAAATGAATTGGTGCAGGCTTTTTCACTGTGAGTCCACTTCAGAGGTGAATAAGCTTGGCTCTGGAGGGAGAGGGTTGAGCTTCTTAGCAGGCTGCAAGGGCTCATGGCAGAGTGCTGGTTGTCTAGAATTCCATTTCTGGTGCGAGATCCCCAGATATCCCTCTCTGCTCTAACGCTAAGAAATAATTCATCTGTACCAGCACTGGGCAAAGGTAAAGCTTGGTGTTTTCATTATGTCACATTTTTCTTAATGAAAATGGAAATAGAGATGTTATTAAATAACTGCATTGACCAAACAGTTCTTTTCTGGGGATTTAACTCAGCAGGGAATCTATTATAGTTTCCCGTTCCTAGGTCAAAAGAAATATTCCAGCAGTGCTCAGGAGATTTTGAAGTACACTCCACAACTCCCAAAAGAGAATTATAAAATCAGAAATAGGATCATTTAACTAATGATTAGAGTGAAGAAATGCAGATCCTATTCTAATAAGCTTTGATATTAACTTGACATGTGTCTCACTCAGGTCAGAGAGTCAATGCTGCAGAATTATTTTTTGGCAATATGCTTTGTGACACTTAAAGAAAAGGTTGATTTTGACTGTGTCAAGAGCAGCATCAAAGGGTCCTGCTGGCATAGAGCAGCAGAGTGGAATGAGGACACATATATTCTACAGGGAGAAAGATGGTCCCTGACAAATATTGAAATAATGTGACCACTACATGGTAACTACTTTACAATTTTTCCCCTGAATGGAGTTTCTTGTTAAGCAAGAAAAGACAAAATATCCAAATGTGAGACTGTTTAAGAATTTAAATAAAACTCCAGAAAGAAATAGAAAGATAAGCAAGATGACAATGGTCATTCAGAGGCATGACTGTCACCTAATTTCCTGATGATTATGTTATTTTATTATTGATTATGTTATTGGTCTTTTAAAAAAAATCCTTTCATCCACTTTGTCTTTTGTTCAGAGACTTAAGTCCATTTACATTTAAAATAATTATTAGAGGTGTTAAGATGGCAGAGGAGTAGGGGGATCCTAAGTTTGTCCTTCGAATACAACTAGGTAGTTATCAAATCATTTTGAACACCTGAGAAATCAATCGGAGGTCTGAGAAAACAAATACTATAAGTCTACAAGTAGAAAAGTGACCACCTTTTGGAAAGTAAGAGGTACAGAGACTCAAATCTGGTGTGATATAGCTGTGGATATGGTGGCAGGGAAGGAGCCTGCTAATGAGGGTTCTGCAAAGGATTACAAGCAGTGGAGCACAAAATCAGAACTTCTAGAAGTCTGTTACACTAGGATCATGCCTGGCTTAAAGGTGCTCTGGTGGCAAAATGGGGCAGAATCCCAAGTGTGACACTGTGATCTGAGGATCCCCTGGGTTGCAAAAAGAACTGATGACACCTAAGTGCAGCCCTGTTCCCAGGCATAGGAATGTGGAGGCTGGCTGAGAACACTGAGTCTATGTGCTGACTTTCTGCTCTGTGTTGCAATAAACTCTGAACTGCTGTGTGGTCCTGTGACCACTTTCCTGGTATGGGTTGGCAAAAGGGAGAAGATTCTGATGGAAATTGGGAGACAAGAATGATTTATTGCTCTTCTTTGAGGACTCACTGAAGAGTGGAGGGCACGGATTTTCAGCCCTGGCGCTAGAGAGTGGGGCTCTGCCATATTCATCCCACCCATCAGTGCTGAAAGCCTTCAGGGAGCAAAACAGCTCCACCTAGTGGAGTCTGGTGCTGCTTACACCAAACCCTGTGCTGTGCTGTGGAGGTGCCTTTCCACTGGGGCAAGTCCTCCTGAGAATAAGCACAACAGACCCCTTCCCCAGAGGACTAGCACAAGCAACTCACTGGCACCAAGTTTACTGATACAGAGGGCTGCAAAGCTTCAGCTCTAGGGGAAAATAGTATCCTTTGTACTTCTAGTCTTTGTTTTTAAATTATTATTGTTTCAGTTATTTTCTTACCTTTTCAATTCTTTTTCTCTTTTTTAACTGTAATTTTATATATCCTATATATATGTTTCCTTTCATTGTATTATATATATATATATTATACACACACACACACACACACATATATATGTATATATATTTTCTTTCTTTCTTTCTTTCTTTTTCCTTTCTTATTTTGGGATCTAGTTTCTTTTAACAAACACACCAGCACACATCCAGGATCTAATTTGTTTTGTATTGTTTTTATTGTTGTTTTGTTCTTTTTTCTTTTTCTTTCTTTCTTTTCTTTTCTGGACAAAATGACAAGAAGGAGAAATTCACCCCATAAGAAAGAACAGGAGGTAATACTCAGAGCCAGGAATTTAATTTAGATAGAAGTAAGATATCTGAACTAGAATTAAAACATTGCTTATAAGGATATTATCTGGGCTTGAAAAAAAGCAAAGAATACACTGGAGAATCCCTTACTGTGGAGATAAAAGAACTAAAATCTAGTCAGGCTGAAATTAAAATTGCTTTAACCAAGTTGCAGTCTCAAGTGGAGGCCATAAAAGGGAGGATGAATGAATTGGAAGAGTGAATCAAGATGTAGAAGGTAAAATTTGGGAAAAGGAAGCTGAAAAGAAGAGGGAAAGAAAACTATTAGATCATGAAAATAGACTTAGGGAACTCAGCGGTTCCATAAAGCAAAGTAATATCCATATTATAGGGATTCCAGAAGAAGAAGAGCAAGGAAGAAAGGGGCAGAAGGTAAATTTGAACAAATTATAGCTGAGAACTTCTCTAATCTGGGGAAAGAAACAGAAATTCAAGTCTAGTAGGCACAGAGAACTCCCCACAAAATCGACAAAAAATAGGTCAACACCATGACAATTATAGTGAAACTTGCAAATCACAAAGATAAAGAGAAAATTCTGAAAGCAGCTGGGGAGAAGAAGTCCTTAACCTATAAGGATAGACACAAGGCTGGCAGCAGACCTGTCCAGAGACCTGGCAGGCCAGAAAGGACTGGCATGATATATTCAATGTGCTAAATAAGAAAAATATGCAGCCAAGAATACTTTCCAGCAAGGCTGTCATTCAGAATGGAAGGAAACATAAAGAGCTTCCAGGACAAACAGAAATCAAAAGAATTTGTGACCACTAAACCACCCCTGCAAGAAATATTAAAGGGGACCCTTTGGGTGGAAAGAGAGACCAAAAGTAACAAAGAGTAGAAAGTAACAGAAATAGTCTACAGGAACAGTGACTTTACAATACAATACAATGACATAAAATTCATATCTGTCAATGGTTGCCCTGAATATAAATGGGCTAAATGCCCCAGTCAAAAGACACAAGGTATCAGATTGGATAAAAAAGCAAGGCCACCCCTGGGGATAAAAATATATTATATGTTTATAAAAAATAAAAAAATTTTAAAAAAAAGCAAGGCCATTCACGTGCTGTCTGCAAGAGACTCATTTTAGACCGAAAGTCACCTCCAGATTAAATGATGGAAACCATTTATCATGCTAATGGACATCAAAAGAAAGATGGAGTAGCCATCTTTATATCAGACAAACTAGATTGTAAACCAAAGACTGTAATAAGAGATGAAAAAGGATAGTATATCATAATAAAGGGATCTATTCAACAAGAAGACAATTGTAAATATTTATGCCCCTAACTTGGGAGCACCCAAATATATAAATCAATTAGTAGCAAACTTAAGTAGGGGATTTTAACACTTCACTCACTGGAATGGACAGATCATCTAAGCAGAGGATCAACAAGGAAATAGGGGCTTTGAATAACACATTGGACCAGGTGGACTTCAACAGATATATTTAGAGCATTTCATCCTAAAGCAACAGCATAAACATTCTTCTTGAGTACACATTCTCCATAATAGATAGGAACATTCTCCATAATAGATCACATACTTGGTTACAAATCAGGTCTCAGCTGGTACCAAAAGACTGAGATTATATCATGCATATTTTCAGGTCACAATGCTTTAAAATTTGAACTCAGTCACAAGAGAAAATTTGGAAGGAATACAAATACATGGAGGTTAAAAATCATCCTACTAAAGAAGGAATGGGTCAACCAGAAAATTAAAGAAGAATTAAAAAAACAAGCAAATGAAAATGAAAACACAACCATTCAAAATCTCTAGGATGCAGCAAAAGTGGTCCTAAGAGGGAAATATATAGCAATACAGGCCCTCCTCAAGAAGCGAGAAAAATCTCAAATACACAACCTAACCTTATACCTAAAAAAGCTGCAAATTGAATAGCAAATAAAGCCTAGATTTAGCAGGAAAAAAAAATATTAGAGCAGAAACCAATGGTATAGAAACAGAACAGAAAAAAAAAAAGAACAGATCAATGAAACTAGGAGCTTGTTCTTTGAAAGAATTAACAAGTTTGATAAACCCCAAGCCAGACTTACCAAAAAGAAAATAGAAAGGACTGAAATAAAATCATGAAAGAAGAGAGATCACTATCAACACTGAAGAAATACAAATAATTATATGAGAATATTATGAGCAATTATAAGCCAACAAATTAGGCAATCAGGAAAAAATGGATCCATTCCTAGAAACATATAAACTACCAAAACTAAAACAGGAAGAAATAGAAAGCCTGAAGAGATGCATAACCAGGAAGGAAATTGAAATAATCAGAAATCTCCTAACAAATAAGAGTCTAGGACCAAATGTCTTCCTGGGGGAAATTAATACCTATTCTTCTGAAACTGTTCCAAAACATAGAAATGGAAGGAAAACTTCCAAACTCATTATTTGAGGCCAGCATTACCTTGATCCCAAAACCAGACAAAGGCACCAATAAAAAGGAGACTTAGAGACCAATATCTCTGATGAATATGGATGCAAAAATTCTCAACAAGATACTAGCTAATCAGATCCAACAGTACATTAAAAGTATTATTCACCACAACCAAGGGGGATTTATTCCTGGGCTGCAGGGCTGGTTCAACATCAGCAAATCAATGAATGTGACACACACACATTAATAAAGGATAAGACCATATGATCTCAAGAGATGCAGAAAAAGCATTTGACAAAAAATAGTGCCTTTCTTGATAAAAACCCTCCACAACATAGAGATAGAAGGAACATACTTCAGTATCATAAAGACCATATATGAAAGACCCACTGCTGATATGCTCAGTGGGAAAAAACCGAAAGCTTTCCCCTTAAGGTGAGGAATATCACAGGGATGTCCACTCTCATCACTGTTGTTCAGTGTAGTGCTAGAAGTCCTAGATTTAGCAATCAGACGAAAAAATAAATAAATAAAAGGCATTCAAATCGGCAAAGAAGAAGTCAAATGCTCACTCTTTGCAGACCACATGATACTCTGTAGAAAACCTGAAAGAATCCACCAAAAAATTGCCAGAGTTGATACAGGAATTCAGCAAAGTCACAGGATATAAAAGCAATGGACAGAAGTCTGTTGCATTTCTATACACTAACAGTGAAACAGCAGAAAGGGAAATCAAGAAATTGATCCTGTTTATAGTTAGCACCAAATGGCACCAAAAATCATAAGATGCCTAGAAATAAACCTAACTAAGAGGTAAAAGATCTGTACTCTGAAAACTTATGAAAGAAATTGAGGAGGACACAAAGAAATGGAAAAACTTTCCATGCCCATGGATTGGGAGAACAAATTTATTAAAATGTCTATGCTACCCAAAGCAATCTACACATTCAGTGCAATCCCTATCAAAATATCACCAGCATTTTTCACAGAGCTAGAACAAACAATTCTAAAATTTGTATGGAGCTGGAAAAGACCCCAAGTAGCCAAAGGAATGTTGAAAAAGAAAACCAAAGCTGGAGGCATCACAATTCTGGACTTCAAACTATATTACAACGCTGTAAACATCCAAATCATTATGCCACTGTCACAAAAACAGACATATAGATCAATGGAACAGAATAGAGAACCCGGAAGTGGACCCTCAACTGTATGGGCAACTAATCTACAGCAAGCAGGAAAGAATAGCCAATGAAAAAAAAAAAGACTCTTCAACAATTGGTGTTGGGAAAACTGGACAGCCACATGCAGAAGAATGAAACTGGACCACTTTCTTACACCATACACAAAAATAAATTAAAAAATGGTTGAAAGACCTAAATGTGAGACAGGAATTCATCAAAGTCCTAGAGGAGAACACAGGCAGCAACCTTTTTGACCTTGGCCGCAGTAACTTCTTGCTGGCCAGGTCTCCAGAGGCAAGGGAAACAAAAACAAAAATGAACTATTGGGACTTCAAGATAAAAAGCTTTTGCACAGCAAATAAAACAATCAACAAAACTAAACTAAATCAACAAAACTAAAAGGCAACCTATGAATGGGAGAAGATAGTCACAAATGTCTTATCAGATAAAGGGCTAATATCCAAAGTCTATAAAGAACTTATCAACCTTAACACGCCAAAACCAAAAAATCCAGTCAAGAAATGGAAAGAAGATGTGAACAGACCTTTCTTCAAAGAAGACATATGAAAACAGACTAACAGACACACGAACAGTCAACAGACACATGAAAAAATGCTCACCATCACTCAGTATCAGGGAAATACAAATCAAATCCACAATGAGATCACACTTCATACTAGTCAGAATGGCTAAAATTAACAAGTCAGTAAATAACAGATATTGGCGAGGTTGAGAATGGAGAACCCTGTGGTGGGAAAGCAAACTGGTGAAGCCACTCTGGGAAACAGTATGAAGGTTTCTCAAAAGGTTAAAAATTGAACTACCCTATGACCCAGCAATTGCACTACTAGGTTTTTATCCCAGAGATACGAAATAGTGATCCGAAGGGACACCTGTACCCTTATGTTCATAGTAGCAATGTCCACAATAGCCAAAATATGGAACAAGCTCAGATGTCCATCAATAGATGAATAGATAAGGGAAAATGTGATATATATGCACAATGGATTACTCAGCCATCAAAAAGAATGAAATCTTGCCATTTGCAATGACATAGATAGAGCAGGTATGCGGATGGGTTAATTGGGTGATAGGCACTTGAAGGAATAAGCTTTGGGTGTTATATGCAACTGATAAATCACTAAATTCTACCCCTGAAACTAGTAGTACACTATATGTTAACTAAATTGAATTTAAATAAAAATAAATAAATAAATAAAATAATTATTGGTAGGTATGTGTTTACTTTCATTTTGTTAGTTATTTTCTGGCTATTTTTGTATTTTCTCTCTGTTCCTTTCTTATTTTCTTACCCTTTTCATTTATAGTTTGATGACTTTCTTTAGTGATGTGCTTTTATGCCTTTCTCTTTAGGTTTTGTATATTTACTATAGGTTTTTGTTTTGTGGTTACTGAGTGGCTCACCTATAGCAACTTATTTAGACAGTCTGTTTTCGGTTGATAACAATTTATTTGATTCCTTCTAAAACTCAACATTTTTACTTCTCCCAATGTTTTCTGTTTTTGATGTCACATTTTACGTATTTTTATCTTGTGTATCCCTTAAGTAATCATAGTTATAGTTAACTATAGTTTACATAGTTTACTACTTTAGTCTTTTAACCTTCCTACTAGCTTTATAAGTAACCTGAGACCTCAGAGTCTCAGGAAAGGTTTAGAGTCAGCCCTTAGATGTGTGTTTAATTAGAAGCTACCCCTCATGCTGCAGCTATGATGAGCTACTTGGCTTCTTTCATGGAAAAATTGAGCTTCTGAGTTGTCTCTTGCTGTGCCCTGGGATGGTAGCTGTTTACAAGTTCCTTCCTCATTGGTTATAGTACTGTGGGACCCATGAGTATAATCTCTGTGGGGCCCAGAAATGCAAGCCCTCTGGCCTCCAGAACCAGACAGTCAAGGGATGTCCCCTGAGTGGCAGCTGCAAAAACTGGGTCACCAGATGTAAAAAACAGGGACCCAGTTTTGTATATAATCTCCCTTCTGGGAGATACTGGCACTTTGGAGAATGGCAGAAAGAGTACAAAGATGGCACCTGCCTAAAAAGGGGGGAAAGGAAAAGAAAAAAATCAGAAAAAATAAAAAGAAAGAAAAAGGGAAAGAAAAAGAAAAAATATATGGTGCCTCTTGGCTTTAACAAGGCAGAAGAAGAGCATGCAGGAGCCCACCAGAGGGAGCATAAAAATGACCTCAGAGGGAAAGCGGAAAGTCTGTCAACTTTAGCAAGGCAGAGGGCAGGCAGGAAGATAGTCTGCACATGGACCCTGTAAGAGACATTCCTCAGTTCATCACAGTCCTGTGCGTCTCAAGGAACCAAAGCCCTGTTGGTCTTCCAAGTCAGATGTTTGGAGGTTCATCTTTCAGGTGCCAGTATTAAAAGTTGGGGTGCCCTGTGTGAGGTACAAACCCTTCATTCCTCAGGTTTTGAGTTCCCTTTGGGTTGTGGGTGGCCACACCAGAGGTAGGGTTTATGGCGAGATTGTGTCTCAGCTTCTACCTGTTTTAATGTGGTTTTCATCTCATTTACTCAATGTGAAGGGGTTGTTCACCAGTTTTTAGAGGTTTTTTGGGAGGAAATTTTTCCGTATATAGCTGTAGATTTGGTGTGTCAATAGGAAGAGGTGAGTTCAAGATCTTGGTCTATCAACATCTTGAACCAGAACTTTGATAATTGTTTTTATGAAAATATTTTTCCATTGTCCTAGGTTTCACAATTTCTCTACACATCTCAAATATAACCTGATATTAAAATTACACATACATTACAGGTAAAACAAATTCTTTATTTTATCAACAAGACTTAAATATGTTGGCTTGACAGTGCCCAAAGCCTTATTTCTTGATGGAATTATAACCAAGGACCTCACCCTGCTACAGTCAAATCTTCACTCACCAAGGAGTTTTGGGCTAGGGGAGCAATTTGTAACAAAATACGCTTAGTTTTAGGATTATTCTTGATCGCACATAAAGGAGACCAGAAGCAGGAAGATGGACGCTCAGATGGTCTCTGGTTCTTTTTCGCTTCCATTTATGTGCCATTCATTCATTTGATCTACAACAATGCTTTACCTCTTTGCTATTTTCTGGGAGCTCAAGATACAGTGTTATGAAAAAACCAGTCACTTACCTTGTACTCTGGAAATTTAGAGCCTAGGGAGAATACTAGTAGTAATAAAACAAATTGTGTGAGCCAATGTAAAATTGTAGGTATGGAAAGTTACATGAGAAGGATTCCTAGTAAACAAGAACCCAGGCAAGGAGGCTTAACCTGGCCAGGGAAGTCAGGAAAGCTTTCCTGGGAAGAAGCCATTTGAGCTAAAGTCTGAAAGAATGAGATGGAATTCCAAGATGAAAAGACCCTTTGGTAAAATGGAATTTAATGAATGCAAAGGACTTGAAAGAAGAAAGCGATGGCCAGATTGCTGGAAAAGTGGGCAGGAGCCAGAGCATTCTGGGCTTTTTAGACTGCATTAAAGGGTGTCCTGGGGTACCTGGGTGGTTCAGTTCATTAAGCATCTGACTTCAGCTCAGGTCATGATCTTAGGGTCTTAAGATCAAGTCCCCCGTTGGGCTCCCCACTCAGCAGGGAGTCTGCTTGTCCTCCCTCTTCTCCTGCCCCTTCCCTTGCTTGAGGACTCTCTCTCTCAAATAAATAAATAAAATCTTTAAAAAAAAAAAGTGTCTCTCTTTACCCCCAAAGCAGTGAAGCTTTTAAAGGGTTTTGACTAGGGTGCATGGGTGGCTCAGTTGGTTAAGCAACAGCCTTCGGCTCAGGTCATGATCCGGGAGTCCCAATATTGAGTTCCACATAGGGCTTCTTGCTCAGCGGGAAATCTGCTTCTCCCTCTGACCCTCACCCCCTCACCTCTCTCGTGCTTTCTCTCTTACTTACTTTCTCTCTCTCTCTCTCAAAAAAATAAAATAAAAATAAAAGATAAAGAGTTCTGACTAGTGGTATGACATGATCAGATTTGCATTTTGAAAAGATGACCATTCTGTGGGGCACCTGGGTGGCTCAGTGGGTTAAGGCCTCTGCCTTTGGCTCAGGTCATGATCCCAGGGTCCTGGGATTGAGCCCCACATCAGGCTCTCTGCTCAGCGGGGAGCCTGCTTCCTCCTCTCTCTCTGCCTGCCTCTCTGCCTACTTGTGATCTCTCTTTCTGTCAAATAAATAAATAAAATATTTTTTAAAAAGTTTTAAAAAATTAAAAAAAAAAAAAAGAAAAGAAAAGATGCCCATTCTGGCTACAGGTAGAGAATGGATTATAGGGGACAAACATGGTTCAGGGGATAGCCTTTAGGAGGCTACTTCTAAATCCACGCAAAAAATGAGAGTGGCTTGAACTATATCATAGAGAATATGGAGAGAAATGGCCAGGTTTAAGAGGACTTGGATGTGGAGGGTGGGGGTGAGGGAGGCCCTGAGCTAGGAGTCTGTAGGGATGGGTATGCTATATAATGAATTAGGGAGGGAAATGATCATGAGGTTTTGTGTATGATGAGTTTGAAGTTTATTTGAGGGTGCTGAAAGGAGGTCTCAAGTAAGCTTTTGGTGTTAGTATCTATCCAAGTCTTCCCCAATGGGGCTATAACAGTGTCTGGCCTCTTGGGGGGCACATTTTAACTCCCCTAATAAACTTTAGTAGGACCCTGCCTTGAATTTAGACCCTGGAATTGCATTCTCTGGCACTGGCCTCTTTGAAGTTGCACAGGCCCCTGTGAGTCCTGTAGCAACAGGCCTTACCCTTCCTCCCCACACAGAATGGCCTTGCACCTCAGCCCAGTAGTGTAGTAGTATCTCTTTCCTCTGCTTGAGCTACAGGTGGAGGTGACTCACCTGTTGTCCATTTCTTTCCATTCTGTCCAGCCTAGCCTGTATGAACTATATTCACCAGCAAGCTGTTAGGTCTGATTCTATTTATCTATTCACCTTTGGGTGGGAACCTGTTTGAGGGGACTTTAGTGATGACCCCTATTCCAAGGGACCTTTCAGTTACTGGTTGCCTCTTAGCTGCCTCCAGCACAGACTTCTTGTTTCATTCTGTTTTACCTGGAGCAACTTACTACCTCAGGTAAATTTCCTGTTTCTTGTCAGAAATTTCTGTAGTTCTCAGCTTATGGATAGAACTAAGAATACTGATAGGTCTTAAGCTTGCTTACATCCACAAATTCTGTTTGACAACTTGGCCCCCAATAACTACCTCAAAATGAATGTTTAGAATCTGGTCATTTCAATTTTATTTTATTTTTAAAAAGATTTTATTGATTTATTTGACAGAGAGAGAGAGGTCTCAAGTAGGCAGAGGCAGGCAGAGAGAGAGAGAGTGGGAAGCAGGCTCCCTGCTGAACAGAGAGACCTATGTGGGCCTCAATCCCAGGACCCTGGGATCATGACCTGAGCCAAAAGCAGAGGCTTAACCCACTGAGCCACCCAGATGCCCCTGGTCACTTCAATTTTAGAACAGAAAAATACTTGACAAATATAGTAATAATTACAGATCATCCTTTTGCAAAAGAGCAGGATCATCTTTAGCATATAAATGTCTATTTTTAATGATTGATTGATATATTGATTCATTTATTTGACAGAGATTTCCTGGGCCTGTTCTTAGGACCTGAATTAGGTAGAAGAATTCCTTGTACATCTTTCATTTATAAATTGACTGAAGAAATCTTTGTTCTCCAATTAACACAGGGAAAATAAATGGTTCAGATGCTCCTGGCAGCAGTAGAGTTAATTAATTTTGACCCAATTTTTCAAAAACTTAATTCTAAAAAACAAACAAAAAAACCCCCACAAACCCAACACTTATTCGCTTGCTAGAAGCATTTTATGGATTTATTTCTCAGCATCCCATTCCTGGTCATTAAAAATGCTGACTGAAATGTTTAAAAACCTGTAAGCTTCATTCACAATTCTGTGTGAATCTACCTTGTCATAAGATTTTTATTTTTATCTACCTTAAGTTTAGGCTGCAGAGATAAGTTGGCTTACTGTGTCAACTTTTAATTATCATAGATGTAAGTTTCCTTCACATATAATTTATCTGCATTTTATCTCAAATATACATACAATAAAAAATGAGATACTTCTCAATGGTTTCCAACTATCACTCTGTGAATTATATAAGAAATGAAGAGCATTGTTTTCTTTTTGTTGTATGAGGAAACTGAGTCCTATAACAATGGAATAAATCATCCAGTGTTTGTAGTTGCAGAAACTAATAAATTCTCTGGTAGGAAATAAAATGGTTCAAATGGATACAGCTACTTCCGATCATCTCCATGATTTCTTCCATGATGATTTTTTCCATAATACTTTTTCCTCATTTTGAGTTCCCTTGACATACTAAAAATCATTACATATTTTTATCATGTATGATTTTTATCATTTTAATATGTATTTTATCATACATACTAAAAATCATTACATATTTTATAATTACATGTAATTATCATTACAATCATTTCATATTATTTATTTTTGTTCAAGTTTTGTTTATAATTATTTAAAATTGCTTTTCATCTATGTGTGGTTTTGATATATTGTAGCTGCTAGAGAACAAACACCACACTTTTATTTATTTTTTAAATCTCCTTTGTGTATAGGGTATAGAGATTATTGTATAATCAGGGGTCAGTGGATTTTTGTTGATTTTCCATCCAGCTCTGTGTTTTCCATATTGTATTCGTTTTTTTTTTTTAAGATTTTTTATTTTATTTTATTTGTTTGACAGAGAGAGAAATCACAAGTAGGCAGAGCAGCAGGCAGAGAGAGAGGGGAAAGCTCAGCTCCCTGCTGAGCAGAGAGCCCGATGTAGGGCTTGATCCCGGTACCCTGAGATCATGGCCTGAGCTGAAGGCAGAGGCTTAACCCACTGAGCCACCCAGGCACCCCAACATATTGTATTGTTTTGACTGAAAAGTTTCTGAAGTTTCTGAAAAAACTCTGCTGATTGTTGGTCAGTGAAGTAACCCAAGACCAAAGTGGTTTCCTTCTTGGGTCTTATACCCTGCCCCATCTAGGGGCAGATACTGTGAAGAGAAGAAAACAGTTTTAGTCTGAGCACTTGAAAACTTACCATGTAAAGGTTTTGCCAATGTGTGAGAAGTTAATGCTGGTCTTTTTTTTTCATTTTTTTATTGTGTTATGTTAGTCACCATAAAATACATCATTAGTTTTGGAGGCAGTGTTCCAAGATTCATTGTTTATGTACAACACCCAGTGCTCCATGCAGTACATGCTCTCCTTAATACCCACGACCAGGGGTCTTCTGACTTCAAATCCCGCACTTTATCTACCTCTTTATTTACTCCTTAGAAAGCACAGACTGGGCATTTTGGATACTGGGTCAAATTTCCTCCAGGTATGGGAATGTGTACAGAGACATTTCCTAATATTTCCTAAACATTTCCTAATGTGGGAAGCAAATATTTCTCACCCAACTAATATGCTTTCATGTTAATCCATAAACTTACAAAGACAATTGAATGTTGAGAAAATCAATAATATATCTAAGAAAAAAGAATCCAAAACCTTGACTTAATTCTTGCCAGTGTGGGAATGTTCTATTTTTGTTTCTGCACATAAGTATTTCAGTTTATGTTCCAGTTTATGGGCAGTCAGTTGTTGCAATATTAGTCCCAAGTCAAGGTCAAACACCTCATACAAAGAATGGCATTTCTCTAAGGTACAGTACTCCTGTGCAGCTGAAGTACACATTTCATAAGCAGAACTCATTGATCTGATTCTATCATGCTCACGAAACTCGGGCTCCTTTTGAATGATAGTGATAATGCTCTCTAACAGGTATAGAGCCATCTGTGATTCGCTTCTTTACACATTGCCTCATTTGGTCCTCATAATAGCTCTTATTAGTTGGGTAGAAGAGTTGTAATGATTATTAACATGCACATTTGAAACCAGGGATCTCAAAGCCATGGTCAAACAAGTTATTGTCCAAGGCACAAGCTGTTATGTAGTGTTGGGGAGACGCATTTAATTAAGTACTTATCATGTATCGGAATGACCAACAGGCATTAAATTTTTAAATTTGATTATTTGAGATGGAGTATATAGGTAGGTCAAGAACATGAGTTCTGGGTTCAAATTCTAGTTTTATCACTTACTAATTCTATGATATTAGCCAAATATAACCTTTCTCAGTATCAAAATCTTAGAAGTAGAGAAAACACTATCTGTTTTCTAAAAAATTAAATGAGTTAAGAGATCTAGAGATCTTAGCATTATTATCTGCCACATATGAAGAACTCAATAAATAAAACTCTTAGTATTAATCCAGTTAAACCTTACACACACACACACACACACGCTACCAACAACTCTATGAATGGAACACATTTTACATATTCTTTATTTATAATCACTCTTTGGATGATCTCATCCAGTTTTATGGCTCTGAAAACTAATAATTCATTGATGACTTCCAAGTGTGTCTTTCCAATCTGTATCTCTTCCCTGAACTTGTATATCCAACTACCAACTTGAGATATCTTGGATGTCTAATAGCATCTAAAATGTAATATACCTCAAAGTGAGCTCATCCATATCTCTTGCAATTTTCCCCATCAGGGTAATGGTTAACTCCATTCTTCACCAGTTGCTCAGGCAACAAATCCTGGTGTCCTTCTTCACTTCTCCTTATATTCCTTAATTATTTCTTATACTGCACATTGGGTCCAGAAGTAAATTATATTGCTTCTACCTTCAGAATATGCCCAGAATGCTATTGTTTTCCATTGCTCCCTACTTATCACTACATAACATGTTATACATTATACAATTTCATCTTGTTTATTTTCTGTTTCCCCTGGTAGAAGGAAAGCTTCATGAGGGCAAATATTTTTTTCATTTTATATATAAATTCTCTGTGGTTAAGACAGTCCCTGGCCTATATACTCAGTAAATAATTTGATGAATGAATGAAGGAATAAATTATTGAATACTTATTTAATAGATGAAGAAACTGAGCTTCGGAGAAGCTTATTAACTTCCTGAGAACAGGAGTGGGCACCAAGGTTCATGTGGCTCTAAAGCCCACATTTATAAATACTACACATTTTCTCAGGGTTTATTTCTGGATATTGGTCATAACCTAGATGTGTCTGTATGCACATGTTGTAGTGATGTCTTAGTATGTCTTTGGGAAGTAAAAATCCCTTATAACAAAATCATCCAGTGTTTTAAAAACTTTTTAAAATGCTTTTCAAGGGTAAGTGTTTCCTGGCCTGAGCATAGAGAGGGAAGGTAGGCTTGGGAGGACTGGAGGAGGGACTTTTGATCTGCCCACTTGGCTGCTTCCTTCCTGGCCAGAGTCCTCAGATTCCTGAAAGCACATCTTGCTCAGGCTGGGGAGGCATCCCTTGTCTTCCTCACCATCTTTCTCTTTTCCTCTCTGTTTCTTTCCATTGTATCATTTCACTTGTCCCCATCTCCCTTCACACCTTTTCTTCTCTCTTGAGCTCCTTCTTTATCCTCTTGCCTCAGACTGCTTTCCTTGCTCCTTGTTTTGTGAGACTCCCCCTCCCTACTCTCCCACGTATGAATGTCAGTGCCATCTTGTAGGGCATAGGATCTAAAATTCATCATACAATATGTGAACCTTGGCCCTCGAACCCCTAAAGTTTCACATAGGTAAATTATCTTACATGAATGTTAAACGATCTTGGAATAGGCAAAGATTTTGTAAAGAGGATATGAATAGCAGTTATCGTAAAAGCTAAGGTTGATAAATTAGTCTTCATTAAAATAAGAAATTCTAGTCATCAGAAACACTGAAAAGTGAAAATTCAAGTCACAGACTAGGAGAAGATATTTCAAAGGATTTATATGTAGCACATGTAAAAAACTCCTACAAATCAATAATAGAAAGCCAATGTCATTAAAAATGGAAAAAAAGCTTGAACAGACTTTTTGCTAGAGTATATTCAAATGACCACTAAGTGTATGAAAAGTTCTCAACATAATTTTTCAGCAGGGAAATATAAATTAAAACTGAAATGTGATCACACCTCTCCCCAAATGACTAAATTAAAAAGACCGTCAAGGGACGCCTGGGTGGCTCAGTTGGTTAAGCGGCTGTCTTCGGCTCAGGTCATGGTCCCAGCGTCCTGGGATCGAGTCCCACATCGGGCTCCTTGCTTGGCGGGGAGCCTGCTTCTCCCTCTGCTTCTGCCTGCCACTCTGCCTGTGCTCGTGCTCTCTCTCTCTCTCTCTAACAAATAAATAAATAAAATCTTAAAAAAAAAAAAAAACAGTTCCATAAAAAGACCGTCAATACCAAGGACTAATGAGGATATGAAGTAATTGGAATTGTCATACGTTGATGGTAGATATGCAAATAGATACAACCACTTTGAAAAGTGAAACATAAGGCTACCCTGTGACCAAACAGTCTCATTAGTGAGTCAAGAAAAATGAGATTGTATGTTTGCCAAAGTCATGTACAAAAATGTCCACAGTAGCTATAAGGGAAGAAACCTGGGAATAGCTCCTATACCCATCAACAAGGGAATGGATAAGTAAATATGGTATATTTATGCAGTACAGCATGGCACTGCAATAAAATGAATGGACTCCAACCCTGACCAATAGCATGAATGAATCTCATAGACAGTTGTTGAGAAAGAGAAGCCAGACACAAAAGGATGCATACATACTTTATAATTCCCTATATTATATGATATTCCCAAACAAGCAAAACTAACCAATAGAGACAGAAGTCAGAATAGTAATTATCTCTGCAGGACTCTGCTGACTGGGAAGGGGCACCTTCTGTGTATTGAAAATGTTCTCAGTTTTAATCTGGATGGTGTTATACAGGTCCACATAAGTATAAGAAATTGTCAATCTGTACATTTGTGATTTGTGCACTTTATGTATGTTATACCTAAATTTAAAAATAATATCTTCCCTTCTAGGTATTTACTACACAAAGACTTATACATAAATATTCATAGTGGCCTTAGTCATAATAACTCCAAACTAGAAATTAATCAAATGTGAATCAACATTTGAATGGATGAACAAACTGTGGTACATCTATACAATGGACTTTACTTAGCAGTAAAAAGAATGGAATAATTGAGAAATGCTACAACGTGGATGAATCTCAAAATCATTACATTGAGTGAAAGAAGTTAGATGCAAAGGACTATATACCATATAATTCCATCGATATAAACTCCTAGAAAATGCAGACTAATCTATAGCAACAGAAGTAAATTGATTGATTGGTTGTCTGAGTAGAGGGAGGGATGGACTAAAAAAGGTCTCAATGGTTTCCAGGTGCATACATGTCCCAGAATGCATCAGATTGTACCTTTTGAAGGGATGCAGTTCATTTTCCATAAATTATACTTCAATAAAGATGATAAAAATAATATATATCAAATTAAGAATACTCAGTGGCTTAGGCTTGACCAGAAATGTATAGAGGGTACTAGTTACATAAACTTCAGTTTCCTTCCTAGAACCCCTACATCCCCCCAGAATTAAAGCTAACATAAGCAGGAGGTGTGTAAGGGGAAGGGACATTCTCACCCATTTTGCCATATGGAGACAAATGGAAGACATGAGTGGGGAGTGGAGAGCAAAAATGGATGGTAGAAGACAGACATCATACCACTTATTTGAACTGAGGGAATTTAATTTAAAGAATTGTTCACTACAGGGTTGCCTGGGTGGCTTAGTTGGTTAGGCCTCTGCTTTCGGCTCAGGTTGTGATGTCAGGGTCCTAGGATCAAGCCCTATGATGGGCTTCCTGTTCAGCAGGGAGTCTGCTTCTCCTCCTGTCTCTGCCCCTTCACCTTCTTCCCCTGCCCCTTCCCCGCTCTCTCTCAAATAAACAAATAAAATCATAAGGAAGAGAATTGTTAACTACATAATTGATAAAGTAAAAAGAAACATGGAGGTATCAGGTAAAAATTGTAGGATGCAGCTACCAGCCCTAGGTTTGGGGGACAGATGGACGAGGTTAGAATTATTAAAACTTGGAAACTCAGAAGATGGTCTTGGGGTCTGGAGCCCACAACTTTGAGGGGGAGGCCCAGGCTGGCTGGTGCAAGTGTTTCTGAGGCTTTACAAGTATCAGAGAAACTAAAAACTGGCTTCAGCTGCTAATAGAAAGATGCTGCTAATGATGAGGTAAAGAGGCTTTTCTGGGGTGTCACTTAGAGGAACAAGAAGCAGATAGGAAAGAGCATATCCTTTCTCCCTCCATCAGCCTTGCAGTCTTCCTCTAACACCACTACTGGCAGAATCTAGTAGTGAACAGCTGGAAAAACCAAGATGTGGTCTGCAGATTATAAGCTCTAGCATCATAAACACAGTAAAGAAGGGGGTGAGGAGCAGTTTGAGGTTGAAATTGGGTCTCCAGCTATTTTGTGTTTAAATCTTGATTTTATCCCCTACTTGTTGTGCAACCTTGGGCTAGTTACTTAACCTCTCTGAGCCTCAGCTCTACATCAGTAAAAGCAAGGTAATACTCCCTTCTAAGTTTGTAGTATGTAGTAAGTAAATGGACGCTAATATTTAATTTCTTTGTTTAGGTGGCACTTGTTCTTCCCTCACACTATCTCCTAAATCACTCCCAGCATCATGACCCAATTACCTGGTCCTTGGGGTGGCTCTACTCAGAGATGCCTCACTAGCTCCATGCCTTCCAGTCCCCTCATGAAAAGCCTCTTAGTACTTAGAGATGCAGAGAAGTATGGTGTATAAGGGTTGGACTGTGGTCCATGGGGGTAGTCCTGGGCAGGGGAAGGGAGGGAGAAGAAATTAAGCAGCTGGCCTGTCATTCATTTTTCTCCTGTTAGGAGGAGGACACTCCTGGGAGATAAAGAAAGCAAGTGAGGTACTGTAATTTCCTTATAAACATGCTGATAATTGACTTCCTAGTAAATAAACTAATGAGACTGACTAGGAAGAGAGTAACCATGTATGGAATGGTTTTATCAGGAATGACTCTGGATTAGGATTGTTTATGGAAAACTAATTTAGAGTTTATAGATTGGTATGGCTACCTGATGGATTTCATGTGAGTTACATAATGATCTGGGTATAAAATGGAGATGATTCATAATGAAAAGTCTCCTTGCTATGTGAGGTAACCCACAAATCTCTCTGGAGACCCTATCATTGCTTTGGGCCAGAGACTATGTGTCTGGTGCAGGACAAAAGGATCTGGGGAACCACTCTACATGTCCTGGACCTCTCCTGGCTTTGCCTGTGCTCTTAATTACATGAATCCTTAAAATTATTAGTGAAGGGGCGCCTGGGTGGCTCAGTGGGTTAAAGCCTCTGCCTTCGGCTCAGGTCATGGTCCCAGGGTCCTGGGATCGAGCCCCGCATCGGGCTCTCTGCTCAGCAGGGAGTCTGCTTCCACCTCTCTCTCTCTCTCTCTCTCTCTGCCTGCCTCTCTGCCTACTTGTGATCTCTGCCTGTCAAATAAATAAATAAAATCTTTTAAAAAAAATTATTAGTGAAGCTTGGTGCTGAGTAACAGAGAAACTCAAACTAACCCAGAATGTTGTTGGTGTGATTTAGCCATGCTTTTTCAGTGAACAAAGTGTTATTGAGACCTAAAATAGGAGGGCTCTAGAGCCTCTTAAGGATGTTTATTGAACACTTTGGATTTTTAATTCACTAAATAGTATTCAAGTTCTGGAATCTAACCTTATGTTTCTCTGGCTATTGTTAACTTTCCTTTTTCTAAAGGAATAGAGGTAAAATGAGTGCTGAACTTCCTTTGGAAAATAAGGGTTCTGGTCCTAGCTCTGCCACCGATGGGCTGTGTGGCTTTGGGTGGAACCCTCAACCTTTCTACACCTCAATTTCCTCATCTGCACAAGGGGGAAGGTTGCATTCATGCTACCTTCCTCACAGAGTTGCCATAAGACTCAAAAGATGTAGGAAAATGCTAAGTAATCCAAATAAAAGTACAAAGTCTTATTTCTTCTAGAACTGTCATTCTTTCAGTGTTGTCTACAGCTTCATATTCAAATATAAGTTCTCTACAATTTAAAGAAGAAACTTCATCTCTTCCAGTGCTTATACTAACACTTGCTTAAATGTGTAGTTAAAGATCTGAATTCCCTAACTTGTACTGATATTTACAGATCCCCAGTTTATCTCAGTTTTCTACAAAATATTTTATTGAGGTATATTTATATAAAGCAAAAGACACAAATCTTAAGTATACGGTTCAACCAATTTTGACAAATGTATACACCTGTGTAATCCATACTTAAATCAAGATGTAGAACATTTCCAGCGTGCCCAGAAGATCCCATGTGACCCTTTCGAGAAGATCACACTCTTCAGAAACAGTCATTGTTCTGATTTCTACTGAAATATGTTTGTTTTGCCTGTAATGGAATTTGATTCTTTCTTTCTTTCTTGGTCAGCATTAACCATTTTATTTATTGTTATTTATTTATGTATTTATTTATTTAACATATAAAGTATTATTTGCTTCAGGGGTAGAGGTCTGTGAATCTTAACTCTTACACAATTCACAGCACTCACCATAGCACAGACCCTCCTGAATGTTCATAACCCAGCCACCCAACCCTCCCCCCCGATCCCCTAGCAACCCTCAGTTTGTTTCCTGAGATTAAGAGTCTCTTATGGTTTGTCTCCCTCCCTGGTCCCATCTTGTTTCATTTTTTTCCCTCTCTACACACCATGACCCCCTGCTCTGCCTCACAAATTCCTCATATCAGAGAGATCATATAACAGTTGTCTTTATCTGATTGACTTATTTCACGTAACTTAATACCCACTAGTTCCATCCACATCATTGCAAATGGCAAGATTTTGGTTTTTTGATGGCTGCATAATATTCCATTGTGTATGTATGTGTGTGTGTGTGTGTGTGTATACCCCAAATCTTCCTTTATCCATTCATCTGTTGAAGGACATCTAGACTCTTTCCATAGTTTGGCTATTGTGGACATTGCTGCTATAAATATTTGGGTACACATGCCCCTTCAGATACTACATTTGTATCTTTAGGGTAAATACTCAGTAGTGCAATTGCTGGGTCATAGGGTAGCTCTATTTTCAACTTTTTGAGGAACCTCTGTTTTCCATACTGTTTTTCAGAGTGGCTGTACCAGCTTGCATTCCCACCGAAAGTGTAGGAGGGTTCCCCTTTCTCTGCATCCTCGCCATGATCTCTTGTTTCCTGAGTGGTTAATTTTAGTCATTCTGACTGGTGTGAGGTGGTATCTCACTGTGGTTTTGATTTGTATTTCCCTGGTGCTGAGTGACGTTGAGCACTTTTTCATGTGTGTGTTGTCCATTTGTATGACTTCTTTGCAGAAATGTCTGTTCATGTCTTCTACCCATTTTTGACTGGATTATTTGTTCCTTGGGTGTTGAGTTTGATAAGTTCTTTTAAATTTTGGATAGGAGCCCTCTATCTGATATGTCATTTACAAATATCTTCTCCCATTCTGTTCCTCGTCTTTTGGTTTTGTTGACTGTTTCCTTTGCTGTGCAAAAGCTTTTTATCTTGATGAAGTCCCAATAGTTCACTTTTGCCCTTGCTTCCCTTGCCTTTGATGATGTTTCTAGGAGGAAGTTGCTGCAGCTGAGGTTGAAGAGGTTTCTGCCTGTGTTCTCCACAAGGATTTTGATTGGATTCCTCTCTCACTTTGAGGTCTTTCATCCATTTTGAGTCTATTTTTCTGTGTAATGTAAGGAAATGGTCCAGTTTCATCCTTTTGCATGTGGCTGTCCAATTTTCCCAACACCATTTGTTGAAGAGGCTGTCTTTTTTCCACTGGACATTCTTTCCTGCTTTGTTGAAGATTAGTTGACCATAGTGTTGAGGGTCCATTTCTGAGCTCTCTCTTCTGTTCCATTGATCTATGTGTCTGTTTTTGTGCCAGTACCATACTGTCTTGATGAGTACAGCTTTGTAATAGAGCTTGAAGTTTAAAACTGTGATGCTGCCAGTTTTGGTTTTCTTTCATTCCTCTTTCATTCCATTTCTTTCATTCAACATTCCTCTGGCTATTTGGGGTCTTTTCTGGTTCCATATAAATTTTAGGATTATTTGTTCCACTTCTTTGAAAAAAGTTGATGGTGTTTTGATAGGGAATGCCTTAAATTTGTAGATTGCTTTAGATAGCATAGACATTTTCACAATATTTGTTCTTCCAATCCATGAGCATGGAACATTTTTCCTTTTCTTTGTGTCTTTTCAATTTCTTTCACGAGTACTTTATAGTTTTCTGAATATAGATTCTTTGCCTCTTTGGTGAGGTTTATTCCTAGGTATCTTATGGTTTTGGGTGCAATTGTAAATGGGATCGATTCCTTATTTCTCTTTCTCCTGCTTTGCTGTTGGTGTATAGAAATGTAACTGATTTTTGTACATTAATTTTATATCCAGACACTTTACTGAATTCCTGTATGAGTTCTAGAAATATTGGAGTGGAGTCTTTTGGGTTTTCCACATATATCATCTGCAAAGAGTGAGAGTTTGACTTCTTTGCCAATTAGGATGTCTTTTATTTCTTTTTGTTGTCTGATTGCTGAAGCTAGGACTTCCAGTACTATGTTTAATAGCAGTGGTGATAGTGGACAGCCCTGCCATGTTCCTTACCTTAGGGGAAAAGCTCTCAGGTTTTCCCCATTGAGAATGACATTTGCTGTGTGTTTTTCATAGATGGCTATTATGATATTTAGGTATGTATTGTCTATCCCTACACTGTGAAGAGTTTTGATCAAGAAAGAATGCTATACTGGGGTGCCTGGGTGGCTCAGTGGGTTAAAGCCTCTGCCTTCAGCTTAGGTCGTGATCCCAGGGTCCTGGGATTGAGCTCCGCATCAAGCTCTCTGCTTATCAGGGAGCCTGCTTTCTCCTCTCTCTCTGCCTGCCTCTCTGCCTACTTGTGATCTCTGTCTGTCAAATAAATAAAAAAAAACTTAAAAAAAAGAAAGGATGCTGTACTTTGTCAAATGATTTTTCAACATCTATTGAGAGTATCAGATGGTTTTCTTTCTTTTATTAATGTATTGTATCACATTGGTTGATTTGCAGATGTTGAACCAACCTTGAAGCCCAGGAATAAATCTCACTTGGTTGTGGTGAATAATCCTTTTAATGTACTGTTGGATCCTATTGACTAGTATTTTGGTGAGAATTTTTATATCCATGTTCATCAGGGATATTGGTCTGTAATTCTCTTTTTTGATGGGGTCTTTGTCTGGCTTTGGGATCAAGGTAATGCTGACCTCATAAAATGAGTTTGCAAGTTTTCCTCCATTTCAGTTTTTTGGAACACTTTCATGAGAATAGGTATTAATTCTTCTTTAAATGTTTGGTAGAATTCCCCTGGGAAGCCATCTGGCCCTGGACTCTGGTTTGTTGGGAGATTTTTAATGACTGCTTCACTCTCCTTACTGGTTATGGGTCTGTTCAGGTTTTCTATTTCTTTCTGGTTCAGTTTTGGTAGTTTATATATCTCTAGGAATGCATCCATTTCTTCTGATAGTCAAAGTTGCTGGTGTATAGTTGCTCATAATATGTTCTTATAATTGTTTGTATTTCTTTGGTTTTGGTTGTGATCTCTCCTCTTTCATTCATGATTTTATTAATTTGGGTCCTTTCTCTTTTTTGATATGTCTGGCCAGGGGTTTATCGATCTTATTAAATCTTTCAGAGAACCAGCTCCTACTTTTGCTGATCTGTTCTACTGTTCTTTTGGTTTCTGTTTCATTGATTTCTGCTCTGATCTTTATTATTTCTCTTCTGCTGAGTTTAGGCTTTCTTTGCTGTTCTTTCTCCAGCTCCTTTTGGTATAGGGTTAGGCTGTGCACTTGAGAATTTTTTTGTTTCTTGAGAAAGGCTTGTATCACTACATACTTTCCTCTCAGGACTGCCTTTGCTGAATCCCAACGATTTTGAACAGTTGTTTTTTCATTTTCATTTGTTTCCATGAATTTTTTCAATTCTTCCTTAATTTTCTGGTTGAAGCATTCATTCTTTAGTAGGATGCTCTTTAGCCTCCATGTATTTGAGTTCTTTCCAACTTTTGTCTTGTGGTTGAGTTCTAGTTTCAAAGCATCGTGGTCTGAAAATATGCAGGGAATGATCCCAGTCTTTTGGTACCAGCTGAAACCTTATTTGTGACCCAAGATGTGATCTTTTCTGGAGAGTGTTCCATGCGCACCAGAGAAGGATGTGTGTTCTGTTGTTTTGGGATGGAATGTTCTGAATTTATCTGTGATGTCCATCTGGTCCAGTATGTCATTTAAAGCCTTTATTTCCTTCTTGATATTTTGCTTAGATGATCTGTCCATTTCAGTGAGGGGAGTGTTAAAGTCCCCTACTATTATTGTATTATTGTTGATGTGCTTCTTTGGTTTTGTTATTAATTGGTTTTTATAACTGGCTGCTCCCCTGTTAGGGGCATAGATACTTAAAATTGGACAGATCCTTTAAATATGATGTAGTGTCCTTCCTCATCTCTTATTTTAGTCTTTGGTTTAAAATCTAATTTACCTGATATAAGGATTGTCACCCCAGCTTTCTTTTGATGTCCATTAGCATGATAAATTGTTTTCCAGCCCCTCACTTCCAATCTGGAGTTGTCTTTGATGTAAAATGAGTGTCTTGCAGTCAGTATATCAATGGGTCTTTTTTTTTTTTTTTTATCCATTCTGATACCCTGTGTCTTTTGATTGGGGCATTTAGCCCATTTACATTCAGGGTAACTATTGAAGGATATGAATTTAATGACATTGTATTGCCTGTAAGGTGACTGTTACTGTATATTGTCTCTTTTCCTTTCTGGTCTGTTACTTTTAGGCTCTCTCTTTGCTTAGAGGACTGTTTTCAATATTTCCTATAGGGCTGGTTTGGTGTTCACAAATTCTTTTAGTTTTTGTTTGCCCTGGAAGCTTTTTATCTCTCCTTCTATTTTCAGTGACAGCCTAGCTAGATATAGTATTCTTGGCTGTAAATTTTTCTCATGTAGTGCTCTGAATATATCATGCCAGTCCTTTTTGGCCTGCCAGATCTCTGTGGATAGGTTTGCTGCCAATCTAATATTTCTACCATTGTATGTTACAGACCTCTTGTCTGAGCTGCTTTCAGGATTTTCTCTTTGTCACTGAGATTTGTAAGTTTTACTATTAGATGATGGGATGTTGATGCATTTTTATTGATTTTGAGGGGGGTTCTCTGCGCCTCCTGGATTTTGATGCCTTTTTCCTTCACCAAGTTAGGAAAATTCTGTGCTACAATATGCTGTAATATACCTTCTGCCCCCCCTTCTTCTTCTGGGATCCCAATTATTCTAATACTCTTTCATCTTATGGTATCACTTATCTCTCAAATTCTCCCCTCATGGTCCAGTAGTTATTTATCTCTTTTTTCAGCTTCTTTATTCTCCATCATTTGGTCTTCTATATCACTAATTCTCTCTTCTATCTCATTTATCCTAGCAGTAAGAGTCTCCATTTTTTATTGCACCTCATTAAAACCTTTATTTGATTTCAACTTGGTTAGATTTTAGTTCTTTATTTCTCCAGAAAGGGATTCTCTAGTATCTTCAATGCTTTTTTTGAGCCCAGCTAGCACCTTTATAATCGTCATTCTGAACTCTAGTTTTGACATCTCACTAATGTCCTTATTGGTTAGGTCCCTAGCCATCTGTACTGCCTCTTGTTCTTTTTTTTTTTGAGGTGATTTTTTCCTCCTTGTCATTTTATCCAGATAAGAATAGATGAATGAGAGAACAAAATACTAAAAGAGTAGCAACAACCTTGGAAATACACACTAACCAAATTGGAAGAGACCTGAAACTGGGGGGAGAAGAAAGGAGAAAAAAAATTTATATCTCTATCTATAGCTATATCTGTAGCAATCTATATTGATATCGATATCGCTATAGATATATATTAGACGGTGCTTGATTTGGGGTATGTTTTGGCATATTAGAAGGAACTGCCTTCCAAAATTTTAAAGAAAGAAAAACTTCTATATATACAAAAATAAGGGTAAACATGATGTAGGGATGGAATATGACTGTAAAGATGAAAATTTAAAAAGATTCTAACGAAGGAATTGATAAGATAAGAAGTTGATTGAAAAAAGAATTAAAAAAAAAAGGGGGAATGAATGTGATCAGGCTGGAGACTAGATCAAAGCCATGCACTAGATTTAGAGTATATTTTGATCTCTTAGAAGAAACTCTATCCCAAAATTTTAAAGAAAGAAAAACCTATATGTATACAAAAAATAATGTTAAATACAATGAAGGGATGGAATATAACTATAACAATGAAAATTTAAAAAGGTGTTTTAAAAGGTATTGATAAGATAAAATTGTTAAAAATGTTAAAATAAGAAAGAGGAAAAATTTTAAAAATAGAATAAAAAATAAAATTTTAAAAGTTTAACTTTGAAAGACTAGATATCATGGGAACAAAGCCATGAATTCTATGTACTGTGTTCCCGTAGGTCTGAAGTTTTGCAGTTCTCATTGATCTGTACACTTGGCCTCGGCTGGATATTCTTGTTAATTTTCAAGGGGAGGGGCCTGTTGCAGTGATTCTCAAATGTCTTCACCCAAGGTGGAATTGCACTGCCCTTGCCAGAAGCCAGGCTAAGTAATCTGCTCGGGTTCACTCTCAGTAGCTTTTGTTCCCTGAACACTTTCTGTCCAACTTTGGAGGATGGGAATGAAAGTGGTGGCCTCCCAATCTCTTGCCCCGTAGTTGCTGAGAGCTCAGAGCCCCACTCCTTAGTGTGCTGTAGGAGAAAAGCAGTCAATCACTCTCATCTCCCTGGTCTCCAGTCACGCTCTGTGCTCACCCAGCCTGTGACCAAGCATTTCTGTCTCTGGTGCATGGCCATTTGGAGTCTCCAAATTCAACAGATTCCTGCAGCGCACTCCCGCGCCACTCCTCCTGGAGGAGAATGGAGGGATCTCCCCAGATCTGCCACCTGTGGGATCCCTGCTTGAAGGGCAGTGGCCTGACTCTGCCTTGGATCATGGTTTAAGGTAAGCCCGAGCTGCGAGTCCACTCCTCAGCTCCGTCTCTGCAGCTGGCTTCCCCGGCTCTGCCACACTCAGACATCCCCAGCCTTTTTGTGACCCTGTGTGGGTCCTGAGACTGCAGTGTCCCAGCAAGTGTCTCCCCAACGCTTAGCCTCTGGAGCAATATCTCTCTCAGTGGAGCAGACTTCTAAAAGTTCCAGTTTTGTGCTTTGCTGCTCTACTGCTTGCCAGGAGCTGGCCCCTTCCCCTGCAGTCTATCTTATTGTATATCACCTCAGATTTACTTCTCCGAATGTCCTACTTTCCAGAAAGTGGTTGCTTTTCTGTTCCTAGAACTGCTGCTCTTCTTCTCTTCTATCTTCTATTGAGTTTGTAGGTGTTCAGAATGGTTTGATAACTAGCTGAACTCCTGGGACCCAATGATATTTAGGTCTCCTATTCTTCCTCCATCTTGTTCCACTCCTAGTACTTGATACTTTCTTGGGTTTGGCTTCTTTCATTCAGCATGGTTTTGAAATTTAGCTATATATTATTGTGGATATAAGTAGCACATTATTTTGTTATTTTCTGTATAGGCTTCCATTGTATAAATATGCCGTAATTTATTTATGTTCTTGTTGGTGGCCATTTGAGTTGTTTCTAGTTTTTAACCTGTTAAGAATAAGGCTAAGGAGGGGTGCCTGGGTGGCTCAGTGGGTTAAAGCCTCTGCCTTCGGCTCAGGTCATGATCCCAGGGTCCTGGGATCGAGCCCTGCATCAGACTCTCTGCTCAGCAGGGAGCCTGCTTCCTTTCCTCTCTCTGCCTGCCTCTCTGCCTACCTGTGATCTCTGCCTGTCAAATAAATAAATAAAATCTTAAAAAAAAAAGAATAAGGTTAAGGATGATCTTATATAAGACTTTGTATAGACACATGTTTTTATTTCTTTGGGACAAATACCTCAGAGTAGAATTGCTTGGTCATAGTACAGACGCCTGTTTGACTTTTTCAGAAACTGCCAAACAGTTATCAAAATAATGAGAATTACAGTTTTTCCATATCCTTGTTGCCACTTGATGTTGTTAGACTTTTTTCAGTATAGTCATAGGTGTATTTTGGTAACTTTAGATTTTTTCCCAAGCTTTGTTGGATTCTTAAATTGGTATCTATAGAACTGCCTTGGAATATGCTCATGAAGCTATATGCAAAAATTTATGCCCACTTACATTTTCATGAGAATAAAACCTATACATTTCAGCTTTTTAAAGCAGTCCCTCATTCCCTCAAATGCTAGCAATTATATAAAGAGCAGTTTTTAAAGATGTGATTTTCTTGATCTGTCTGGTAGCCTAAGCCATAATTAACTAGTGACAATCAACTATTTATATTCTTAAATCTTAAAGGTTTTATTTTACTGTAACATGCAGTTAAACATAACACAAATTCTTACTAGCTCCTAATGTCTTAAAATACCATTTGGCCCAGATTTCTAAAATGTCCTTTTGTACACAGTCCTCTCTATAATGAAACTCGTGTTCTCTAGCCCTATGCTATTAGGAAAAGAAATTTGCATTCCTGACTTGATTAAGGAAAAGTTAGTTATGGAGACTTATACAAGGAATGTCTTTTGGTCTACCTTGAACTTGAGGAAATAGAACAGGTAAGAAATAATTGCTTATTCAGCATGCTCTGTAAGGCCCAATTTATGATTGTAACTAACCTCATCACTGCAGGTTTTTAGGAATTTGCTTCCTCAATTGTTGTTTGTTTTCACGTGCATAATGTAGCAAAAGTTTTCAAAGGACCATTTGTATGTGTCTGTGACTTAAAACCCAGTGAGCTTCGGAAGAGATAAAGTTTCCTTTTTACAAATCTCTCACATTAACTTTTAGAATTCCCACTGAATGAATTCAAGGATTAAAGACAGAATTGAGAAATGTTTGCTCATTTTCTAGATGTCCTATTTATGCCCAATTCAAAGCATGTCATTAATATGTTGTGGTCCTTTCCAGTATAATTTAAAAAAAAAGGCAGCTTCTAGCGTTTATCTTGGTAAATGCCTTTGTTAGGCATTTGGGTTTGAATAAAAGTAACAGAATTGTGTGTTGGTCGATCTACACTGCATCCAAATTGTTTGGATATTAAGATAATGAATGAGGATACAAGAGGATGGCACTTCATTCCAGACTACCATAGTAATAAAGGCATTAGTTTAATATCTCACTGCTGGTCATTTGATACATCACTGGGGGAGAAATGGAGCAGGGGAGAAGCTTCTGATATGTTTTTATTTTTCTGTAACAGATTTATTGAGAGATAATTCACATACCATCCACCCATTTAAGGTACAAAATTCAGTGGTTTTCAGTTTATTCATGGAACTGTGCAAACCTCACCACAATCAATTTCAGAACATTTCTGTCATCCCCAAAGAAACCCTTTACCGTTTAACAGTCCCACATCCTCCCACCTGCCCCCATTTCCCTTCAGCTTTTCCTGCTCTAGGTAGCCATCAATCTGTTTTCTCTATCCATTCATTTTTTAAAAATATATTTAATTTATTTATTTGTGAGAGAGAGCAAGTGAGTACAAGTTGGGGGAAGGGCAGAGGGCAGGGAGAAGCAGACTTTCCACTAAGCATGGAGCCCCACTAGGGGCTCAATCCCAGGACCTTGTGATCATGACCTGAGCCAACATCCTATGCTTAACCTACTGAGCCACCTTTATCTATTGATTTTTATGGATATGCCTATTCTAAACATTTCAAATGAATATAATATGTAGTCTTTTGTGACTCTTTTCTTTTAGTTAGCTTAATATTTTTGAGGTTCATTCATATTATAACATGCATTCACACATCATTCCTTTTTATTGCTGAAAAATATTCTTTTGTATGGATATACCACATTTTATTCATCCATTCATCATTGATAAATGTTTGGGTTGTTTCTACTTTTTTGGCTATTATGCATAATGCTATGACTATTTGTGAACATTTGTGTGTAACCTCTTTTGCACATACATTTTCAATTCTTTTGGTATATATCTAGGAGTGGAATTGCTGGATCATACGGGAACTCTATGTTTAAACTTTTGAGGAACCACCAAACTATTTTCCAAAGCAGCCACACCATTTTATCCCACCAGCAGTGTATCAGGGTTCTGACTTCTCTACATCTTCACCAACACTTGTTATTATCAGTCATTTTTATTATAGCCATTCTAATGGTGTGAAGCAGTACCATTGTGGTTTTGAGTTGCATTTCACTGATGGCCAATGATGTTGAGTGTTTTTTCATGTGCTTTTTGGCTATTTATATATGTTCTTTGGAGGAATATCTATTCAGATCCTTTGCTTACTTTTTAGCTGGATTATAATCTCATTATTGAGCTGTGATATGGCCTTGATGTGCTTTTGAGTAATAGAATGAAATGGAAAAAAATGGTAAATGGGGTGTCTCCAAAATGGTAACAATATACATATCAGTTGAGATGCTTTGAATCACAGAGCTTAAAGAGGTAGAAGTCACTGTAAAGATCCCCAAGGCAAGGCCCACCTTTTATAGATAAGAAAACAATTAATTGTGAAAATTAAATGATTTCCCAAGAAGCTACAATCAAGAGGTCAAAGAATGGAAACTCAAACCCAAGTGCTTTTATGCAGAAGTTGCTACTCTAGCTGATGCACTGCACTGCTTAGAAATGCAAAAAGATGCTCTGTGCTGCAAGAATTCTTAGATCTTTGTTTGTCTCTTGTTCTTTAAAGACAATTGCAATATTTATGTTTATTGGTAATGGGTCATACAAGGTTTCTGTTTTGGAGAGGACTAATGGATAATGAGTTAGAGCAGTGGTCTCAAATTTGAGCATGCATTAGAATCTCCTAGAGAGCTTGTGAGACACAATTGTATCCAGCATACATAATATATAATATTATGTAAATGTATATTTTAAATCAATTATACATGATGCACAAGTGCCATTAACAGAGGCTGAATAATGTCTAGCACTTATTATATGACCCCAAATAAGCATTTATTGAGTGTATATTAAAAACACAGTTTAATGTATAATTTTACAACCATGGCTCTGAAACAAGCATGTATCAGAATCACCTGGAGGGCTTATTAATATATATATTGTTGGACCCCTTCCAAAGTTCCTGCTTTAATAAATCTGAGAAGGGTTCCAATAATTTGCATTTCTAACAAGCTCCCAGGTGAGGCTGATGTCTGCTGGTCCTGGAAACATAATGTGAGAACCACTGCACTAGAGGAAAGTGAACATTTCAGTGCCTGGGTAAAGGGTAATATGATGGAGGGAAGGCCTGAATTACAATATAGTTCCATATGTAAGTGAAATTTTTTTTCTGATATCCTTAAGCTTAATCATTTTTAGTGTACAATTTGGAATACGTAACTTGCTCTTTCTCTTGTGGTTTCAAAGGGAGAAAAATCACAAAAATGCCTGTCTTTTTAATTCCCTTAAACATACATTGCAGAACTTCATGCCATCCAAGTATTCTGTGTCTGTGTGTGTGTGTGTGTGAGAGAGAGAGAGAGAGAGAGAGAGAGAGAATAACTACGTATATATATATTGTTGTAGTAAACTTTTTAGGTTAAAGAAGTTAAAGAGTATTGCTGCATATTAGGTTTATATATGTGCTTATATGTAAGTACACATAAATATAAAGAAAATATTTGTTAAGGATATTTGGTTTCAGTTGTTACATAAAGTGGTTGTTTATTCTAAAACATGGTTGGAAGAAAATATCACTCTGATGTAGCTGGAAAGCTGATCAGATATCTCCAGAAAAGCTAAGTCACAGCCAGCATGCTTTGAGTGCATAACACTGATCCTTGCATACCATAGGTCCTCTGTTAGTGTTTGTTGAATGGATGAATGCTGTATCTGCCATGTTTACTTTGCATCAATCATGTAACTTTCAAATTAAAAAACATGACTCATAAATTTTAGCTACACCTTTCAGACTTTCATATGAAGGTAAGAGACTTATGCATTTCATTAAGGCTTTCTGAGTTCTTATATATCATTTTCCCTTGGGAGTTCTGAACCAATATCCATCTTCAACCTTAGGTGATCAAATATATTTGAAAAAAAATTAAAATAATAAAAAAAGAATACCACACATCTGACACAAATCATGCTACTCAATTATTCCTGAATTCTCAAAGAGTTTTATGATGAAGAATTTGGAAATTACCTAATTAATTCACTGAGATAGAATATGTTTTAAGTTTTTACCATACTTAATGTTTTGGTTGAATCTACTTAATAAGGGAATTTTTGTGGACAACCTTAGAAGAGGTGTTAATCATAAAAAAATAATAGAGCCAAGGTTGAATTATCTGCATGAAATTTGGAAAATTTCCATGATATCAAGACACCAAGGCCATATTCCAGAACTAGCTTATAAATTATATTCCTTTATACCATTTTGTAAGATGATAAAACATGTAGGTACCCAATCAGCTGACTGCCTATTGGGGCAAGTACAATGGAAGAGTACATGGGCTTTGGTGTGGGAGCTTTGTTCACATTCTGGCTTTCTTAATTCTGGGCTGGTTGACTATAGCAGATGCTGTGATGTGTTGCTCAGATCTCTATTTGGGACTGAAGAATTTATTTCACTCAGCTATTGCTAGTGCCGTGGAATATGTCTAACTGGTTTTCACAGGAGTGTAAAATCCTGGCCCGCTCATCCCAACTTGGGACAACTCTTACAGGGCTACTCTAGCTCTAGAACTCCCCATGGGATTAGCTGAGGCCTCACTGAGCCGTGGATTGATCCCCAACTCCTTCTTCTGCCCAATGCTGCTTTCTTCCCTTCTCCTCCAGGTATTGATCCTGAGAATACTCTTTTCAAATTCTCTGAACACAAATCTCTATCTCAGAGTCTGCTTTCTGGGAACAAATGTGCAACGGTGATCTTTTATGTTATTCAATTTCTTTGAATCTAAAAGAAGTTTCCTATACCAATGCCTATGTCATTTAAGGTTGTTGTCAGAACTAAATTAGATAATGACCTTAGCGCAATGTCTGACACAGGTTAGATGCTCAGTCTGTTAAATTCTTTCTATTCTCCAGCTAGTTTTCTTTCCTGTTGGTGGTTAAGTCATTTTTTCCCAGACTACTCCCCTTGTGCAATCATAGATAAGTTGGTGAATCTGAGATACGAAAGAGTGTGAAAACTTTCATTTGGTTTGCCAAACCTCAGGTAAAATGGTCTCAATCTAGGACTACTTATAAAGAAAGATGGTTTACAAATTATTAGCACATTCCTGAGTAGGCCAAGCTATGGTTCCCAACGGCTACTTCTGTACTGTTTTTCTCTGACTGCCAAGAAAATGGATGATAAACATTTTTTAAGTTAATGATTTCATGATTGATTGATATATCACATTTAAAAAGTTTTATTTTAATTCTATTATAGTTAGCGTATGGTATAATATGAGTTTTAGGTATATAGTGATTCAGCAGTTCCTTATATCACCCAGTGCTAATCATGACAGATGCACTCCTTTTTGTTTGTTTTTAACTGTTTCATTTTTTCAGGTGCTCCCCTGTTGAGTGCATATATATTTATAATTGTTATATCTTTTTATTATGTTGTCCCCTTTATTATTTTGTAGTGTCCTTTGTCTCTTTTTAAAGACTTTGTTTTAAAGTCTATTTTGTCCAGTGGAAGTGTTGCTACTCCGGCTGGCTGGCTGGCTTTCTTTCTTTCTTTATATCTTTCTTTCTTTTAAAGATTTCTTTATTTACTTTAGAGAAGGAGTGTACACACTCATGTGAAAGAGTGGGAGTAGGAGGAGGAAGAGGGTGAGAATCCCAAGCAGACTCTCCACTGAGCATGGAGTCTGACTAGGGGCTTGATCTCATGACCCATGAGATTATGACCTGAGCTAAAACCAAGATTTTGAAGAGTAACTGAGTAACTGACCTAGCCACCCAGGCACCCCCTCTGGCTTTCTTTTGATATCTATTTGCATGACAAATGTTTTCCCATCCCCTCACTTTTAATCTGCAGATGTCTTTAGGTCTGAAATGAATCTGTTATAGGCAGCATAGAGATGGGTCTTGTTTTTTATCCTTTCTGACACCATATGTTTGATTAGAACATTTAGTCCATTGACTTTCAAGGTAATTATTGATATATATGTATTTATTGCTATTTTGTTACTTGTTTTGTGGTTGTTTTTGTAGTTTTTCTCTGATCCCTTCTACTCTTTTCATGGTTTGCTGGTTTTCTCTAGTGATATACTTGGATTTCTTACTCTTCATTTTTTGCATATCTATTACTGTTTTTTGATTTGTGTTATCATTAAGTTTATAAATAACATCTTTTGCTTATAATAGTCTATATTAAGGTGATGGTTGCTAAATTGTGAACTCATTCTTTACTCCTCTCCCTTCCACCTGTCAGATATTAACATCCTTTTATTTTGTGCTTCTCTTGACTGATTTTTACAGATATGCTAATTTTTTTTTCTTTTTTTGCTTTTGTGCTTCTTGGGTATTTTTGTTTTTGTTTTTGGTTTTTTTGTTTGTTTGTTTTTACTCTTACTTATGGTTTTTGTTTTCCATTCACAGAGTCCCCCTTAACACTTCTTATAGTGGTGGTTTAGTGGTCAAAAATTCTTTTAACTTCTGTTTGTCTGGGAAATTCTTTATCTCCCCTTCTATTCTGAATAATAACCTTGCTGGATAGAGTATTTTTGGCTGCAGATTTTTGCCTTTTAGCACTTCGAATACTTCATGCCACTCCATTCTGGACTGGAAAGTTTCTGCCAAAAAATGAGCTGATAGACTTATAGGGTTTCCTGTATTTAATGGTCTCTATTCTCTTGAAACCTTTAACATTCTTTCTTTATCACTATTTATTTCCTATTTTAATTACTGTGTGTCTTAGTATGAACCTCCTTGGGTTGAACTTGTTGGGGGAAACTCTGTGCCTCCTGAACCTGGATCTGTGTTTCTCTTCCCAGATTCAGGAAGTTTTCAGCTCTTATTTCTTCAAATACATTTTCTGCTTCCCTTTCTCTCTCTTCTGGGATTTCATATAATGTGAATATTATTATGCTTGATGAAATCACTGAGTTCTCTAAGTGTATTCTCATTATGCAGTATTTGTTTGTCTTTCACCTTCTTAGCTTGATTTTCTAAAGTCCGATGAGTATCTTTATGATCATTACTTCAAATTCTCTATCAGGCCCATTACTTATTTCTGTTTCACTTAGATCTCCTGCTATGATTTTGTCCTGATCTTTCATTTGATACATATTTCTCTATCTCCTCATTTTGTCTACCTCTCTGTATCTGTTTCTTTGTGTTAGGAAATTCAGCTACATCATCTGCTCTTGAAAGTAGTGGCTTTATGAAGAAGAGGTCCTGTAATGCCTTGCAGTGCAGTGTCTGATGTTTATCAGAACATGGCACTTCAGGGGAGTCTCCTATGTGTGTTGTTTGCATCCTGCTATGTCTGAGTCTGTTTTTCTTTCAGTCCAGATGCCTGCCCTGACTCTCTGCCTGTTCAGGCTCTGTTTGCTCTCTCTGGTGTTGAGATCCCTGCAGGCCAGCTCTGAAGGGGCATGACACAGGAGAGGTCAGAGGTGGGGAAGTGGTGTTAGCAAAATTTGTGCTAAGCCACTAGTCCTAGACTGGGTCCCCACCCCCCAAAGTGTGGTGGCGCCTGGAGGCAAGGCACACAAGTAGCTGTGGGGCATGGTGTCTGTGCTTGTGAGGGCTGGGCAGGGCCAAACACTGAGATAAGAAAATTTGTTCTGTGCCCAGAGCCGAGGCCAGCAGGCTTGGAGTGCGTGAGTCCTCAAGAGAACTCCTGGGTGGGGTATTGTGCTAGCAGGTTAGGTAGCAAGTGTCAGTGCAGTGCCACCTCTCACAGGTGAATCTGTGTTTATGCTGGGGGACAAGGGAAGGAAATGGCACTTGCCAGCTTCTTTGTTCCCCGAGAAGTCCCCCAACATGCTCAGAAATCCATGTAAACAGATCTCCCTCCCATTTGCCTCAGGCATTATGCAAACTATCACTTCTATGTTGCCTCTCCTGGGCAATTGTCACTTTAAGGGCAGGGATGCAGCTATTCCTCACCCTCTAGCTTGCCGGAGCTAAGTTATCTCCAGACTCCAAGTCCTGTTGCTTATACGAACTCACAGAATTCAGCCCCTCTGGTTTTCAAGACCAGATATTTTGGGGACTCTTCCCAGTGCAGGCTCCCTGGTGTTTTCCCCTCTCTGTGCCCACAGCTCCCTCTCTCCTTCAGGGAGCTCCCAATCACTGTTTCTGCCCTTCCTAAGCAATCAGATGTGGCTTCTCTCCATTTAGTTGTGGTGTTTGTTCTGCCAGTCTTTGGATCCCTCTCCAGTCTATTTACATGGATGTGAGTGATATCTAGTTGTGAATTGGGGATGGGGGAAGCTTAGGATCCTCCTACTCTTCCATTTTCCCAGACTCCTCTCATGTTTGATTTAAATAGCTTGAGAGAACATGATCATGCTTTGAGAGTTAGTTGGGTTTTTTTAAGATTTTTACTCATTTCTCCTCAAAAATATCAAACAGCAAGAGCATACTAAAGTGCTTCACCATGTAACCAATTGGATCATATGGTATGTAAAGCCAACAGTGTCATGTATATGATATAGTACTATTCAGTAAAAATGGCAAGTCTGCATTCTACATATTACTGAAGGGGTTTAACCCAGATAAGGGTCATAGGAGTGTTTGATTATTCACTTTGATAAACATTTTATTAAGAATATTTCTGTGTTAGTCTTGGGAGATGTGGAGGTGAATAAGACATAATCATCTGCCTTAAAAACAAAACAAAACAGAACAAAAACCTCATCCTTCAGTCCTTGGAGGTGCTGTCTTTATAGGATTCTTTATTTAGGGGGGGGATCAGAAATGAAATGTCAGGTGATTTTTTTTTTTCCATAATAGAAATTTATGTAATGGTGAGAGTGTAGCTAATATATATTTTTTAAGATTTTATTTATTTATTTGTCAGAGAGAGAGAGTACAGGCAGGCAGAGTGGCAGGTGGAGGCAGAGGGAGAAGCAGGCTCCCTGCAGAGCAAGGATCCCGATGTGGGACTCGATACCAGGACCCTGAGATCATGACCTGAGCTGAAGGCAGCCGCTTAACTGACTGAGCCACCCAGGAATCCAAAGAGAGTATAGCTAATATAAATTGTTCATTGTCCCGCAGTATTCATTCTATCCTTCTTCCTTTTAATAATAAACAAGTTCCCCCACAATTTTAACTGAGTATATGACCATCTAGATAGGAATACATTTCCCAGCCTCCTCTGCTATTAGCTGTGGCCATAGGACTGCATTCTGGCTGATGTATATAAACAATAGTGCTGTGTGTGGTTTCTGGGTCACAGCTTAAATGGAAGCTTCCTTAAAAGAAAGCTCTTTGCCACCACTATTATTCCTCTACACAGCTGGCTGGGAGATGAACCATCCAAAAATGGAATCTATACTTTGAGAATGTATGGATACCTCTGAGCCACTACTTCTGGAATATTACATAAGAGATTTTTTTTTAATCTTATTTGAGTCCCTATATTTTAAGTTCTCTTTGTTATAGAAACTTAGTCTATACCCTGGCTAATATATGTATTATCTCATTTAATCCTTATAATTATTATATGAGGTATTTGTTAGTATTCTCATTTATAGATGAAGAAACTGAGTCAGAGATTAATTCACTGAAGCAAGTGGCAAAACTAGCGTTCATGTCTAGATAATCTGTATTCAAGTCTAGTTCTTTTCTCCAAATGAATTTGGTTATAGGAGAAAACCAAAACATTTTTAGTAGAGAAAATGAAAGGCCATGGAGGCATTGTCCTAAAGTTCATAAAATCAAGTAAGAATAGTCTGTACTGGTCTTGCTTATCAAACCTTGCCGTTAAGAACTGGGGGCTTCTTTGAAGAATGAAACCAGAAGAATTAAATTTGATAAAAAGAGGAATTGTTCTATTTTACAAAGAAAGTCAACGAAGGTTGACTACCACAAGAAGTAGTAAAACTGAAAATATAAATTAGCTGGAGGTGGTTTAGGTTCTTCATTCATGATATAATCCAATTGGGGAAGTTTTGTGTGTGTTTGGGTACATCCTTAACTTGTGATTTTTAAGTTTTAAAGAAGAACTCCGCCTTCCTACAAAGTTCTCCTTAGGGCCTCTCTCTGCCAGAAATCTCAGATGGACTGGCTGGCACCGTATGCCGTTCCTTAAATTCTCATGCTGGTGCTAGCCCAGCACACCAAGCTATGAGCGGCTTTGCTGCCAACAACTTCAACAAGGAAGAAACAGACCATATGCTAAGATGTGACCTCAATAAATGTCCTTAAACTCACAGTGATGAACAAGCAGGTGCTTAATAACCATGTTTTAAAATTATGTCACAGTTTTAGGTTTGGAAGAGCATCAACCCATCCTGTATTCACAACCAGAAGACTGTAGATTGTCTTTGAGCTGATTGCTCTTGGAAGTTTCCTTTTGTGAGGACCCTCAGCCTGAAGGAATGACATAAGTTAGTTTTTTGTCTTTGAAAGGGGCCATCTTCCCTTATGTGTGGCCTCAAGTGATCTGTCTCATTTCCTTTTCTTCCAACAAGTGTGTTTTGGTGCTAGTGTGAGAAACAGTGGTTGACTCCTTGTAAACTGGGCCCTTTTCCCTCTTCTGCATCTTCTGCACTCCACCTGAAACTGCTTTCTTGAATGGCATTAGTGGCTTTCTTGTGTGTCTAATCTAAAGGCCTATTTTCTGGCTTTAGTGCACAGGAGCAATTGATATTACTGAAAACCTTTCCTTCTATTCTTTATTTGCTTGTAGTTGAATGTACTGATGGCTCTCCGCTAAGACTTCCTGGCCTGTTCCAGTTCTAGGCACCTACAACTCTAACCTAATTCTCCTCCTTACTCCCACTCTTTTTTTTCCCCCTTAGTTAGCACTTCCCAATGTCATGTAATATCTCAATTCAACTGGGGAATGTATTGAACAATTACTCTATGCCCTGTTCTGTGCTGGGCTATGAGAATATAGACCTCTTTATACTTAAGGAGCTCACGGTCTAGTGGTCTGGGAGAGCACAGATAATCAATTATAATTCAGGATAATAAGTGCTTCCAGGGGTGCACAGTGGATGGTAAGACAGAAGGAAGAGGACTAGAGGAAGACTTAAAGAGTCATCACTCTAGATAGGTATAGAATTGAATAAGGATGTTCTAGCAAAGAGAAGAGCCTGGTTAAAGGTAAGAGTTGTGAGGGATCAGTGTGCCCTCTGGGATCTGTAAATAATTTGCTTTATCATTTGAGGTAATGGCAAACATGAGGCTGAACAGGTAAGGTAAGGGTGCATCAGAAAGAGCCTTACATGCCTTGGTAAGGAGTTGGTCTTTATTCTAAAATGGCATTAGGGAGTTATAAACAGCAGAGGAAAATGACTGACAGATTTGTGTTTTGAAAATACTTATCACGGTAGTGGTGATAAAGGTGGTGATCCTAAAGCCAGGGAACCAATTAAGAGGCCCCACAAAATCTAGGTAAGGAATGGTGAGCTCCTGAACCAAGCCCAGTGAGAGTTTTTGAAAAGGAGGAGAGTTGTGTCTGTGATAGTGTTGACAGTGGTCAATGGCTGATTAGATGTGGGTGGCGGGGAGGTTGGGGCACTCCTAGGATATTATGTAGATTTCCGGATTGAGAGAATATGTTATGTGCATTTATCTGAGATAGGGACTTAAGTAGGAAAACCAAGTTGGGGTGGGGTGGCAGGACAGGGGACAGGAATGAAGAGTTCAGTTCTGGGCCTACTCAAGTGGAGATGGACATAGAGATAAACAGGCTTGCTCAGGGAGGTCAGGGCCTTGCCAACCTCACTGAGACTCTTCTTTTGGGACACCCTAAGCCATGGATGCTTGATTGGGCTTTTACATGGAGCAATGACTATGGAACAAATTAAAATAACACCTGGACATATTTATAAATCTTGTCCTCCTAAAAACTCATTCAACATCTCTTTCCTCACAGTCCCCCCCTCAAAGATGTCCATGTCCTAATCCCAGAAACCTATGAATATGCTACCTTACATGGCAAAAGGGAATTTGCTGATGTGACTAAATTAAGGATTTTGAGATGGGGAGATTATCCTGCATTACCTGAGTGGCATAATGTAATCACAAGGGTCCTTAAAAGAAGGAGGTGGGAGGGACAGAGTCAGAAGAGATAAGATGAGGGCAGCAGTGGTCAAGATGATACAGGGCCATATGCTAAGGAATTCAAGTGGTGTCTTAAAGCTAGAAAAGGGAAGGGAATGGATTCTCCAGTAGAGCCTCCAGAAGGAACCAGACCTCCCTATACCTTGACTTCAGGCCTCACTGAATTTGGTCTTTGGACCTCTAGAACAGGAAGATAATAAATGTGTGTTGTTTAAGCCATCAAATTTGTGGCTATCTGTTATGGCAGCAATAGGAAACTAACACAGAAGTATAGCAAGACTTGAAGCTGGAGGGCACCACGATGGCTGTAGACGTTGGCACAACTGAAACCTCAAACCTGACTCATAGTGCTAGGTTACAACAGCCTGAAAGGCCCCAGAGCCCAAGCTTATTATTTCTTGGTTGGATACCAGTAACCAGTGCAACACTTCCCCAAAGCAATTATATTTATTGTCATATCTTTGGCAAAACCAGTGGTTTCCAGACAGGGTGTGCCAGGAGGTGATTGATAGGCCCCACCCTTAAAGTTTGAGATTCTGTAGGTCTCAGGTAGGACCTTTCTAATAAATTCCCAGATGATGCTGTTGGTCTGGGGACCACAACTTTGAGAACTACTATAACGTGTATGTGTATGTGTATGTGTATGTGTGTGTGTGTATAAACCTCCTTTATACTCACTATAAGAGTTGTTGTATGAGTCCTCTCTCTTTATTGGATTCTCAATTCTCTTAGATCTCATTCTTCTTTATATCCTCAGAGTTCAGCAATGTGCCTGACCAAGTACACATTTCATGAATGCTTATTGATTTCCTGTGTAGTCCTGTCCCATTTCTGTTCCCTAAAAGTTAAGGACCCATCTCCTTTCAGCAAAAGATTCTATTGCACAAAGCATTCATTGAGATGCAGAATTTTTTTTTTTTTTTTACAACCCCAGCAAATTTCATTGAGATATAAGCAATAGGACACTATTCCCAATGAATTGTGCATGGTCCACTCTGTGTGTGTATGTGTGGCTTTTTTTTTTTCATATATGCCTGGAAGACTAAGTTAATTATCCTTTGGTTGTTGGCAACTTCTCAATAAGAGAGTTGTCAGATGCAATACTATCACAAGGCATTTGGTGACATAAAGAAGAGCAAAATTATGTAAGATGAATAAACATTTTTCCCCCACTGGGGGCAAGAAAGGGGTGAGAAGAAAACCACATTAGTTGTTGAAAATGCTCTTTTTCATGAGAGCTTTCAGGAAAAATGGTGTTGCTTTATAGCAGTTAGCTCTGGGTTCCCAGACGCGATGCAGTTTTATTTCAACTCAGCCTTTCCCTGAGATTTCAAAGCTTGACTCTGCCCCAGAACCATTTCCTAGCCTGATGTGACTCCCCAGTTGAGTTCTAAAGAGAGGAGGCTCTCAAGGCAGGTTCTTAAATCTTTCATAATGTGCTTAGAATTCTCACGTTAAGGTGTCTAGAGATCCTCATGTACCAGATTCTTCAAATATTCTTTCTAGTCAGTTGTCTTGAAATCTGTAATTGGCCATTAGAGTATGAACAGGATATCCTATAACATCATAAAATATAGTGACAGTTTTCTTTTGTTATGCAGTCCACAGTGATTTATTCTTTAGGATAAAGCTGCATGGTTACAAGGCACATGGTTATATGTGACTGACCAGATTGTGCCCATCTGACTTTGCCCCCATTGAACCCAAATGCATCTTCAGTATCTTTCTCAACACATTACATTATATGGCTGGTAGTGTGGACTCTGGAGTTAGAGCTGGGTTTGAATATGCACTACTCTAGTTACTAGAGATCAGGCCTTGGACAAGCTACCAATCTCTAAGCCTTAGTGTTAGTAAATAGGACAAATAACAGTACCATCTCACAGAGCCCTAATGAGCTTAATGAGAATATGCACACACATTCCTTAGCACAGGGCATAGCACAAAGAGCTCCATAATGTTACTTATTCTTCTCATTATTATCGATAGCTATTAAGAATGGGCAAAGGATGGAATTATCCTCCCCCACTGTGCTTAGATCATATCTGGGCAGAGTCTTTATCTGTAGGTTTGAGTTACTTAACTAACCAGGCTCTATCTTTTTTGGCATGATAACACAATTGAATGAGCACCCAGTCATGCACCTGACTTTGACTCTAAGCCTAGTTTTTCCTGCAACCTCTTATCTCCTCCAAACCATCTCAAATGGTGATTTAGACATTGGGGAAGCTGCTGTTACTTTTATCACATTCTCTTAACTCTTAGAGGACCTAGATTAGAACTGAGGCTCCTTTAACTTACCACCTGATCCTGTCTCTCACTAGAGTTTAAAATTGTTGAATGCAGTAATTCCTATTCCATTCAACTTCCCAAGCATATCTTAAACCTATACATTTCTCTCCATCTGCATGCTGCTACTCTTTTACTTCAGCACACCATTATTTCTTTCCTGAATTTCTGAAATGGCCTCCTTCATGGGCTTTCTCCCTCCACTTTTGCCTCCCTGCCAACCAGTCTCCATTTGGCCAGTTTGATATTTTAAAAATGCAATCCTGACCATGATCCCTGATTAAAATTCTTCAATGCCTTCTTAGGCTTTTGTAATAAAATATAAAAACAAGAACCAAGTCTACATGGCCCTTTTTAAATTTGTCTCTGCTTATTTCTCTATTACTATCTCATACCATTCTCCACCTCCCTCTCTTCATCACAGCTAAACTGACATCTTTCAGATCCTCAATGAGCCAGCCTCTTTCCTTTCTCAGGCTCTTTGCACATTCTATTCCTTTTGCCTAAACGCTATTCCCCCAAACTTTTAATCTGCATGATTCTGGTTTTCCTGATAGGCTTCCATTCAGCTGTTCTTTCCTCAGACAGTCTTTATTCATTCCCACTCCTTAATATGAGTTCTATCACATCCTGTTATTTTTGCCAGATTATTTGTATTTTTTCTTCACAGAGCTTAGCACAGTTTGTAATTCTACACATCAATCTATACTGGCTAGTTCAGTATTTCTCTCTCCTTCTATCCGGTGTGATGCTTGTGTGTTTAATCAGTCTCCTAGCCCAGGAAAAATCTTAAGCAGGTTCTGGTTATCTTCACAAATGTAAGAGTAAGACCTTTCCCTCCCTTAACATCATACTGACATGACAGATTATAAGAGCTTCACCCTCCTTTTGGGGGTGGGTACTTACTGTGTCCTGGTATTTTGCAATGGAGTGCTTGTCCTCATGGGGTAAACTTCCTGAACCAGGTCCAGGAAGAGGGGTGTTGCTTGAGCTGGGGAGTTGATTGAAATATTGTCAGAGTTGGCAAAACTTTCTTTAACAAACTGCAATATTTTTGTGGCTTAATACAATAAAAATTAACTTTTTCTCATACAAGAACCCAGTGCAGATGTTTCTGGTCAGAGTGACCACCTTAGGTGGCTGTCTTCCAGGTAGGGATCTAGGGATCCAGGCTCCTTCCATCTTTTGGCTCAGCCATGCCCTAGGGCCTTGGAGCCCATCATTTATATCTGACAAAACAGGAAAGAAGGAGCATGGAGGATTCATTGGAAGTATTCATGAATAGGATAGGAAGTGGTCTAAATCACTTCCTCCCACATCCCATTAGCCAGAACTCAGTGGTTTGTGATATGATTTCATCTAACTGCAAAGGAGGCTTGGAAATAGAACCCAACTTTATCCCCAGGAAGAAAAGGCAAGCATGGAGCCTAGATGACTGGAGAAAGGATATGGGCCCTGGTATGAGTGACAGGTGATGTTGGCAAATGCACCCTTGGCTACCATCTGGTTCCTGTGTGTCCACAAATTCTCCTCACTATGGCCCATGGTTGAAACAGCTTGTTTTCGCTGATGGCCCCTTCAGGTCTGATTGTCCCTGCTATCCCCACTGGCCTCTATGGCAATTCCCTTGCCTTCCAGTTTTCTTCCCCTTTCAGCTAAGAGGAATCTTCTGTTGCTAATTGGGGTATCTGGGGTGAAGCTCATGCTAACATTTGCTCTAGTGTCACTTTTATTCCTGTAACTATAGGAAGTCTCTCCTTTTTTTCTCTGTCTTCTTCTTATAAACTCTCTATCCTGAGGCAATGAACATAGCCTAGCTACTTGAGTGGGAACAGGGAGAGAAAAAAGTAATTATTGGGAGAAAATAACATTGGTTAGTATTTCAAAAACATTATCCTACAACAATACAAGCTCAATGAGGGTAGAGACTGTGTCTGTATGTATACCATAGTATCTCTATAATCTCATAAAGGGATAAGAGCATGAATGTTGTAAGAAGCAGCATTACTCACAGATAACCTCTTGCATCCTGATTCTTCCACACCTTCCAAAGCTTCTGAAAGGCACATGAGTTGTGCTCTTGTGGCCTCCACAGGGAGACCAGAGAGAGCTATAGTGATGGTGCTTTGGACTCTGCAAGTTTGACCTTGTCTTATACTTTTATACACATATTCCCATATACACTTAGAGTAAAAAATAATCCAAAAAAAGAGGACAGGGAACAATAATAGAGGGAAGAGGAATAAAAACACCCAGTGCCTGGCACATAGGAACCCTATAAAGGTTACTAAAGAAAGGAAGAAATGCCCAGTTTCCCCTATTCAGAGACTGAAATAGGCAATTCATGAACATGCATTGAATTCCAACATTTTTTCCTTAAAAATTTACTAAAGAGAGCTATGCTGTAGGCTGGTCATAATGTAACTCTTATCCCTTAGCAACAGACTAGGTTTGTTTTTCTAGCTGATGTGACTTAAGGATTGTGTGAGTGCTGTTGAATGCTAGGGGAGAGCTAATTCTGATGGCAGGGAGAGGCAGGACCAGGAGGCTTTGAGGGTCTCATCCAACACTAAGGAAAGTGATGTAGCTTGAGATGGATTCTTTTAAAAAAATTTTTTTTATTTTAGAAAGAGAGAGAGCATGAGCAGGGGGAGGGGCAAAGGGAGGGAGAGAATCCCAAGCAGACTCTGTGCCAAGCACAGAGTCTGATGCAGGGCTCCAACCTAGGACCCTGAGATTATGACCTGAGCTAAAATCAGAGTTGGATACCAAACCAACTGAGCTAACCAGGCATCCTGTGGGATGGATTCTTTATCATTAGTTCTTCTAATGGTATTTTTGAAGAGGGAAGAATTCAATGAAAACTTTTTTCCTTTTTTTTTTTTTTTTTGAAACCTCTCATCAACATTTGTGGCAAACACTAGAGGTTGGCACTGCCAACTCTCATATCCACCCCCTTCTTTCTGGCCTATGTCTGTTATATGGTCTGAATAAAATATGCCATTCCCAAGCTCTCTTGCAGCCAAAGAGGCCATCTGACACAATTTTGGATCTGGGGACATAAGTTACCCCTTACTTTCTATTCTTTTCTACCCTGAATGGACAAGATTGCAGCAGCTGTAGCTAGCATTTGTTACCGTGAGGGAGAGGTCAAGAGACCCACAGAGATGCTGGCCCTGACATTGTTGAGCCACTGAACCAATGCAAGGAGACACCTGTCTTTAGAATTTCTTTTAGGTGGGGAAAAATGAACCCTTCTTTGTCTACAATACTGAAAGGAAGGATTGTGTCACTTGCAGCCTAAAATATCCCTTGTTGACAGCTCTTCTTTCTTTTCTTTTGTTTTTATCCCGATGAAAGTAAATAAACCAGCTATATTTAGTAAGTATAATAAAAATATAATACAATATACTTATATAATATATAAATATATAATGCATTATATATTATGTATTAATATGTAATATAATATAGTAAAAATATAATAAAAATTCCACAAAATATTAAAATAAGATTTTAAAACATGGAATTGTAGAGTGGGCAAAACAATTTGGAAAAGAACAAAGTTGGAGGGCTCTCACTGCCTGATATTAAGACTTATTCAAAAAGTGAAGAATTTGTAAAGTCTGTACAAAACAAGATAATATGTTATTGGCATAAGGACAAACATGTAAATCAATGGAACACAATACAGCATCCAGAAAAGATGGAATTGCAAAATATTCATCATTGCAGAGCATTTCCCAACAGAAGAAATATTCAACAATTCCAGTTACCTCTTCTGTTTACAGTTTCGAGTCAGCTCAATTCCCAATGACTTAGCCCAAGATAAATTGTAATAATAATGAATATGTTTAAAACTAAATTCTTTCCTTGCCTAGGCTACACTTTTCTGATTTCAGGTCTTTCTATCCTCCCTGGTCCCCCTGAAGTTTTAGGAAAACTCGTTTGCCCTTCCAGTAAGCCAGTCCAGGCATTATCCCTTTCATTCTCAAAAGTGTGCCTGGTAGATGGTGAGAATACCTTGGGTTTCTTGTGTTTGGGGCTAAGCACTAAGAATTATAACTTTATGTGATTAGTGCTCTTTATATCCATATCTCTGATACAGTGAATCCCTCAGCCTCATTATAGATCTGATTTAAAGCAGGGAATGGAGGTGGGGTAAATAAACAAATAACTATAAATGACAGCCATGTCAGTTAATATAAAATTATTTCTCTGCTATAAAGATGTATTTCAAAATCAATGCCATGATGAGACACCACCTCACACCTGTCAGAATGGCTCAAATTAGCAACAGAAGAAACAACAGCTGTTGGCAAGGATGTGGAGAAAGGGAATCCTCTCACACTGTTGATGGGAATGCAAACTGGTGCAACCACTCTGGATAGCAATATGGAGGTTCTTCAAAAAATTAAAAATACAGCTACCCTATGATCTAGCAATTGCCCTACGGGTATTTACCCAAAGGATACAAAAATACAGTTTTGATGGGGTACGATGTTAATAGCATTATCAACAATAGCCAAACTATGGAGTGAGCCCAATTGTCCATTGACTGATAATGGATAAAGAAGATGTGAGATACACACACACACACACACACACACACACACACACACAGAGGAATATCACTCAGCCACCAAAAAGAATGAAATCTTGCCATTTCCAATGACATGGATGGAGCTAGAGTGTATTTTGCTAAGTGAAATAAGTCAGAGAAAAACAAATACCATATGATTTCACTTGTATGTGGAATTTAAGAAAGAAAGCAGATGAACAAATGGGAAGGGAGAAAAGAAAAAAAAAATGAGAGGGAAACAAGCCACAAAAGATTCTTAATGATAGAGAACATACTGAGGGTTGATGGAGGGAGGTGGGTGGGGGATAGGTTAGATGGGTGATGGGTATTAAAGAGGGCACTTGTTGTGATGAGCACTAGGTGTTGTATGTAAGTGATGAATCATTGAATTCTACTCCAGAAACCAATATTATACTGGATGTTAACTAAGTAAAATTTAAGTTAGAAAAAGATGTATTTCACTAGTTCTAGTAAATTCAGAATTTGGTTTAGCATATGGAAGGGTGATAATTTATTTAAATAATCCCTTATGAATGGGCATTTCAATTTTTCCAGGTTTTTTTTTTTAGATTTATTTATTTATTTGAGAGAGAGAGATACCATGAATGAGGGGAAGGGCAGAGGGAGAGAATCTCAAGCAGTCTCCCTGCTGAGTGTGGAGCCTGATTTGGGGCTCCATCTCAAAACCCATGAGATTATGACCTGAGTTGAAACCAAGACTCTGACACTTAACTGACTGAGCCAGCCAAGTGCCCCTCCAATTTTTTCTTTATCAACAGTGTTGTGACAGTAAATGTTCTTACATATTTAGTTTCGTATTCTTGTGTAAAATTTCATCAGCATGAACTTCTGTATGTAAAATTGCTGGTTCAAATAGCATGCACATTTACAATGCTGGTGGTTATTGTCTAGGCGATTTTAAACTGGAAATTAATATAACAATCACCTTTCATTAAAGCAAGCTCGTATTTCAGTTATAATTTTAGAATAACACCCTTATATTTTACACATACATACAAATCTGCTCTCTCTAAGGAAAAATTTTTAGGTATCTAAACTATATAGTTATTTTTGCATTTCCAGCCTTCATTTTAATGATCTCTGATGAATGCATATGGAGTGAATTTACAGATCGTTAGCAGTGATATGACTTTTTTGTTAATTTTAGGCGATTTAATGGTCACAGATGGATCCCTCATTTACACATTTCTCCTTTTTGTAGACAAGAGCCCCAGTATCTACAAACTTAAGGATATAGTTAGTTGTACACTAAACTCTGAATTAAATCATTCTTTGGGTTTTGTTTTGAATCACACACTAAAGTCACAACACTTTGGAGCCATGAGGGATCTTATAGATCTGTAACTGGCATGGCCCAATTTATAGATTGGGATGCAGATAAGGCAGCACTCAGGTAGATTCCCAAAGTTGAACATGTGAGCTCTCACAGGCCCAACGAATAGGAAATGCCATATGCTTCCCTGGAAGACCCTTCCCAGGATATGCCAGGGCCCTCATGGTCACTTCCATTTCTTCTTCTGGAGTCTCAGTGGAGATGTCACCTCAAGGCCAGGGGACTCTGCTACCCCACAGGAGGCTGGTGGCTCCCAAGGAACTGCTAGTAGAGTTTTGCTTGGGCCACTGCTCTTCTTTCAGGGGCCAGAGAGAAGAACCCCAGCCCTCAGGAGTAAGTTCCACCAGGAGGAGGCTCCTGGCAAACCTGGTCTGGATGCCCATTCTTGTCACTCCTCATCTTCCCCAACACAGCCACTTCTCCAGGACTCCAGGACTGTCTGCTACCTGATTCCTGGGCTGGGGTCAGTCCTCTTGTGCACTGATTCACAACCTCCTTTTGAATTCCTAAGTCTATGCAGAGGCTAGGCTGGTGGTTCTATCTTTTCTCCTTGGTGCTGAGTTTATCTGAGGGGCCTAGTGGTCATTCCCTGACTCTGAGCCTTGCTCAGGGCAACCCCCTAGTCCACTCCAGCTAGTTTTAATTTCTGAGACAAGGTTTTGGGGTCTTGATATCTTCTCACTTTCATCCTCTAGAAGTGTGTTGGGCTCCAAATGCAAATTTGGCTACTTGCTACCAGCAATCTTCAGGCTTCAGATCTCAGTATTCTCTCTCCCTTACACACAGATATTAAATTCCATTTTATCCATCCATCCTACTGGAGATCATTTAAATCTGGTCCCCTCATTTTAAAAATGAGGAAACTGAGGCACAGAGAAGTTACTTACCCAGGGTCACACTTGGTCATGATAGACAAGAGATAAGAGTTCTTGTCTTCTAAATCATAATTCAGGGCTCTGTCCTTTATTTTTTTTAAAGATTTTATTTGAGAGAGAGATCGTAAGAAAGATAGCATGAGTTGGGGGGCGGTTGGGGAGAGGGAGAATCCCCAAGCAGACTCCCCGCTGAGCAGAGAGCCCGATGTGGGCCTTGATCCCAGGACCCTGAGATCATGACCTGAGCCAAAGGCAGATGCTCAACCCACTAAGCTACCCAGGCGTCCCCAGGCTCTGTTATTTCTAATAAGATGTTTCTATTATCATATGGTTTCACTTATTTGTGGAGCATAACAAATAACATGGAGGACAAGGGGAGTTAGAGAGGAGAAGGGAGTTGGGGGAAATTGGAAGGGGAGGTGAACCATGAGAGACTATGGACTCTGAAAAACAATCTGAGGGGTTTGAAGCGGCGGGGGGTGGGAGGTTGGGGGAACCAGGTGGTGGGTATTAGAGAGGGCACGGATTGCATGGATCACTGGGTGTGGTGCAAAAACAAGGAATACTGTTATGCTGAAAATT
>NW_019154123.1:16022298-16106776 GCF_002288905.1 Enhydra lutris kenyoni
TGGGGAAATTGGAAGGGGAGGTGAACCATGAGAGACTATGGACTCTGAAAAACAATCTGAGGGGTTTGAAGCGGCGGGGGGTGGGAGGTTGGGGGAACCAGGTGGTGGGTATTAGAGAGGGCACGGATTGCATGGATCACTGGGTGTGGTGCAAAAACAAGGAATACTGTTATGCTGAAAATTTAAAAAAAAAAAAGATGTTTCTATTTTGTGGGGTTTCTCTGGTAAGTTTTGGAATTCTAAGCCACTTACCCTTTGGCATTCTTGGCCACAGTCACAGTGCCCAGCTGAAATATGCTCAGACATGCTGCATACCTTTTTATTTACCTAGTGGTGACTTCCAGAGTCAAAACCATAGCGCTCATTAAAATCAGCTGCTCTCTCAGAAAACCCACATCATCATTCCCCTCCATTAGGACTGAATAATCAAGGGCTAGTACTGAGCACACTCATTGCCCCAGAATGTAGCTGCTTCGCTGTGACCCAGTAACTCTAGAAAATACTTCTGCTCCAAGCCCAACCTTTGGCACATGTTTCCTCAGCCCCTCTGGACTTTCCATTGGGTCAAACCTTTTTGAGCTGTTTTCGATTCTGTCTCATTCAAACATTTGTCACTCGAAGGACAGCTTAGGGAAGCAACTAGAAAGCAATTAGAGAGGTCAGAAATCATTCTGAAAAGCAATCTCAATCCACCAAGTCGTGGTTCTTATCTTTTTGGGGCTGGAATCCTCATCTGTGGCCTGGAATTCCTGGTATAGACCCATCCTTCAGGCTGATGGCTAGCTTTGTGTGAATGTGTAGATCGAGAGTGGACAGGTCATGGTGGGGGGAAGGGAAGGGTAGTAGGAGTGTTCACATTTAGAAGTTATTTTCTGAGCAATTTTATTTCAAAAAGGCAAGAGCTGGGGCACCTGGGTGGCTCAGTTTGTTAAGTGTCTGCCCTCAGCTTACCCTGGGATCAAGCTCCACATTGGGCTCCCTGCTCAGCAGGGAGCCTGCTTCTCCCATTCCCTCTGCCACACCCCTGTTTGTGCTCTCTCGCTCTCTGCCAAATAAATACATAAAATCTTTAAAAAGAATAAAGCCCAGAGTTTTGCTCTGTATTGTCAGAATGTGCTTAGTTCACCTACCTAACCTTGGGTCAGACTGCCAGCCAACATTTTGTCAGAATGCCATTCTACAAAGACAGCTTCTGGAACCCTCTGAAAAGTACCTTTCAAGAAATCATGTTTCCATCTTGATTTATCTTTATTAGTTGACATGCAGAGAAAACTTGTTTCTCTAGGTTTGCAACCATCATTTTACTTAAGTGTAGAAATCCCTCTCTCTGTTTTCCATATTAGCTTCTCTCTAAGACGTTCTCAGCCCTGGCAGCACATTGAATCAGTTGGGGAGCTTTTAGATATTGCCATGCCCTGGCCACACCTCAGAGCAATGAAATCATCCCCACTGGGGGTGGGACCTAGGCGTTGGTACTTTTAAAATTCTCAGGTGATTCTGTTGTGGAGTTTAGGTTGAGGACCAATGCCTAAAAATTATTACGCACAGGCAACAATTTGCCCGAATGCCGACTCTAACCTCTGTGAGGGTAGAAACTGGTTTGCGTACACTTGCTCGTCTCTGACACCTACAGTACTCCTGGCCCATGGGTAATACGTATTGACTGATGGGATGGATTCATGCTTATTTTCAACTTCATAAAGTTGGAGGTAAAGACGTGGTCTCCCCTTGGCCAAGGGACAATGTTGCACATCCACAGTCATGGGCTAGATCAGTATTGGAGGCTTCTTTTTACCCTGACTCTTAAATTACAGGATCATGAAGGGTGGATGGTCCTGGAGGTGGCCTGGCTTGCCAGAGCTACGGAGACACTCAGGGGGATCAGTACTGTGTTATTTACCAACTGGAATGAAACATATTTTAATATTTTAATACAGGCTCTCTTGTATAAACCGACCACAGTGGTTTAAGTTTCGGTCCCTCTGTTGTCAGGGATTTCCTAGTCTCAAAAGCTGCATGTGACCTGGTGCTGTTTTCCATCGCTGTCTACTTCCTTCTCCTTGTGCTCCAGCCACACTGGTGTTCTCTGTGTTTCTGAACCCTGTCAGACGGCTTCTTGCCTAAGGGTCTTCGCACTTGCTGTTCAGTCTGCTGGAACATTCACCCAATGGGAGGAGCTGCCAAGTCACGTTGCTCAGGGCATAGAAACAAAAATGGGAATGACAGCAGCCAGTTTGGTGAACAATCTACTACATGGCCTCTTTAGGGAGATATTCAGTCTGTTTGATAAAATGCTCAGCCCCTCACATTTCTCTTCTTTCTCTCTGTCTCTTTCTCTCTGTGAGTGCTCAAAAACATTCTATTTTAACTGCCAGAATCCGAGTGTTAACTGTTTTTCTTTATGTTTCTGAAATAAATCTAATAGTCTTTCCTTTCTTTTCTACTCCATACTCCCTGTCCACCTACTTCCCCCGATGAATGCTGTATACTGGCTCAGGAGGTGCTTCATATGAAAATACAATGAAGACAGACACATTTATATGGCATAAGATATTATTCTGTTTACGGTAGTTAACTCACAGAGGGTCAGACAATGGGCTGAGTACTTCCTACACAATGTTCCATTTAATCTTCATGAGAGTTCATCTTAGGCCTAAGAAATCTGAGACCTTGAGTGGTCTTCATTTACCCAGGTAAATGGTAGAGCAGGGTTTGACCTCAGCGCTGCCTGGGTCTATAGCCCATGCTCTTCATCCTTACGCTCTCTGTGAGATCCCTGTGAGTCTCCCTTTATAAAGCTCCAAAATTCCTATTTGTTTGAAGCCTGTTTACTGCTCTAAGAAGCATGCATTAACGGCATACTGCTCGGCTAAAATTTAAAAGAAGAGAGCAAAAAGAAGCATGACACAGGAAGTGATTGTAATGGCAAACAAATCACAGAAGAATAATAGGAAAAAGCCTCCATACAAAAGGCTTTTATTAATCCAGGGAAATGGCAGTGATATTTCATCATGAAGCACGATCTAGCAAGAATGGGCCACCAGGCTGAATTATATTGGAATATCTTATCTTCATGTTGGGCACATAAGCAAGGGTGCATATTATATGCCTGGTTATTTTTCTTTTACTGTTTATGCAGTAAATTTCTCTTGGGGTACAATATCCCGTTTAGGCTTCTCACAAAACCATGGTTTCCTAGTCTTACATTCGACATGGTTGAAAAAGATATTTCTTCACAGCTTCTATCATGTCTACTTAATCCTAAATTATTAATAGTTTCCATTTCAATATTCCCAAGAAGTTACTATTTTCTCTCTAATTATTCAAGGGGAAGATTTGAGTGAAAAAAAAAATGTTAGCATTTGTGTTTTTTTTCCCTTCATAACATGCTGTTAAAAAATAATGAGAAAATGTGGTCCCTGGATCAGCAACATACAACTCACCTGGGAAACTTGTTTGAAACACAAATTCTTGGGACTCACTCCAGACCATATATGATCTGCTTAAAGCTTTATAGTTTCAACTTTTTGCATGTAGGTTTATAATTCTTTGCATATTATATTTTTCCATATATTATCTGGTTGTACCAGCATCATTTATCAAAAAGACTTTTGTCCAAAATCAATTGACTATAAATGTGTGATCTACTTCTGGTCCCTCTAATCTATTCCATTTATCTATTTATCCTTCACCAGTACCACACTGTCTTAATTACTGTCCCTCTATTTTTTAGAAAAGATTTTATTTATTTATTTGACAGAGAGAGAGCACAAGCAGGGGGAGCAGCAGAAGCAGAGGGAGAAGCAGGCTCTCCACTGAGCAGGGAGCCCAATGCAGGGCTTGATCCCAGGACCCTGGGATTGTGACATGAGCCAAAGACACTTGCTTAACCTGAGTCACCCAGGTACCCAGTTACTATACCTTTATAATAAGTCTTGAAATCAGGTGGAGTAAGTCTCCAACATAGTTCTTTTTTTTTTTTTTTTTCTCTTTAAGTCATCTTCAGATACTCTCAGCAATGCTTTGTGAGTTTTTGGTGCAAGGATTTGCATGTCTTTTGTTAAATTTATTCCTAAGTATTTTATGTACATGTATCAACAATCATTACCATCCATCTCCAAAACTCTTTTCATTTTCCCAAACTGAGATTCTATACCCATTAAACACTGAGTCCCCTCTTCTTCCCTTCCCTCAGCCCCCGGCAATCACTGTTCTACTTTCTGTCTCTATAAATGTGACTGCTCCAGGTGCCCCTTGTAAGTGGAATCATACAGTCTTTGTCCCTCTGTGACTGGTTAATTTCACTTTGCAAAATGTCTTCAGGGTTCATCCATGTTGCAGCATGTGTCAGAATTTCTTTCCTTTTTAAAGGCTGAAAAATACTCTTTTATATGTATATGCTATACTTTGTTTATTCATCCATTTATGGATTCTTGGGTTGATTCTACTTTTTGGTTATTGTGAATAATGCTGTTATGAACACAAGTGTACAAACAGCTGTTTGAATCTCTCTCTCAGTGCTTTTTAGTACATACCTAAAGTAGTAGTTTTAAGACTGTTTTCCAAATGTTTATTGACAAAATAGAGAAATACAGGAATATAACTGTGCGTTGACAATATTGGAATTAAAATTAAAAATAAAATAAATTAAAAATAAAAATATAGAAAGGCAATTGATTTTTGTATTATTTATCTTATATCCTGTGATTTTGCTACATTCAATTATTAGTTTAATAGTTGTTCAATAGATCCTTTACATTTTATGTATATAGCCTTGTTGACTGAAAATAAAGATAATTTTACTTCTTCCTTCCAAACTTTATGCCTTTACCTATCTTTTCTTGCTTTAATGCCTGGTTAGGACTTTATGGACAATGTTTAGGAAAGGTAGTGAGAGAAGATATCCTTGCCTTGCTCCCAGTCTTACAGTGAAAGTGTTCAGTGTTTCATCAGTAGGGGAAACAGTAGCTATGTGGTATTTTTTGGCACCTTTTTATCAGGTGGAGGGAACTCCTTTCTATTCCTGCTTTGATGAGAGTTTTTAAAAAACAGCTTTATAGAGGTATAGTTGATATACAAAAGACTGCATATGTTTAATATACCTGCAGACCTTGTGTCATTGCACTTTGTTTCATTGTGCTTCAGTTATTGCATTTTTTTTTATAAATTCAAAGTTTGTTGTAACTGTGTATCAAGCGAGTCTATTGGTTCCATTTTTCCAACAGCATTTGCTCATTTTGTGTTTCTGTGCCCCATTTTGGTAATTCTTATAATGTATCAAATTTTTCCCTTATTATTACATTTGTCTGGTGATCTGTGATCAGTAGTTACAACTCACTGAAAGCTCAGATGACAGTTAACATTTTTTTTTAACAAGAAGTATCCTTTAATTAAGGTGTATACATGGTTTTTTAGAAATAATGTTTTTGCATACTTAATAGACTATGGTATAGTGTAAACATAACTTTTATATACACTGGGGAACCAAAAAATCCATTTGACTCCCCTTACTGTGATATTCGCTTTATTGCAGTGATTTGAAACTCAGCCTGAAATACCTCCGAGGTACACCCATACGCAATTTGATGAGTCTGAATGTATGCATACACGTGTGAAACTACAGTCAAGATAATAAACATATCCATCATCTCCAAAAATTATCATACATCTATATTGAATTTCACCAAATGCTTGTCTTTGTCTATTGAAAAAATCACCAGCAAAGGGCAGTGAATGTTATGATTCAACTCCTGAAGTTCGGTGAAAGTCCCCACTGCTTTGTCCATTCGGCTGCCTGAGCAAAAGTAAGATTTTATAAACTAACAAAGACGAGAAAATGGCGGTTGTGATGGCAACCAACAACAATGATCATAATACACCCTTTGACTCAATTTTGGAATTTGTAAAGCTTATAATGCAACCGAATTAATAACTTGCTACATTTGACATCTTGTTTCACCTCTCCCTCCTGCTCATGCATTCAAACTTGTCTTTTTAAAATATAGATCTGACCATTTTACAGCTTTGCTCTAAAACCTTGCTACACTACAGAATGAATTCCATAGCACGGCATTCAATGCCTTTCTGGATTCGGCTCCATGTCTTCTTTTCAGTGCACTTCTGTCGGCCTCATCACCCAGCATTTGCCCTTCCTCGGATGTGCTGTGCATTCCTCTGTGTATCATTGCTGGTAATGCCTTTGCCCTCCTTATGTACTCCCACAATCCACTCCTCTTTCAAGACCCACCTCAAATATTGCCTCTTCCATGGTGCCATCACAGTATTTCCATTGATCTCTATTATGTCTGTGCTCTTATTTACCTGTAATGCTCTCGTGTAGGATATTTGTGGAAAATGTGTTTGGATTATGTTTTCCTCAGCTGTGTAGCCCCACATTGCCTCATATAGGGATGGCAGATATTATAGAAGCCACAAGGCCCCATTTATGAGCCCATGGAAGGTATGACTAAATGATTACAGCATGATTTTCCACCAAGCGTAAATGCACTCCAAGGCACTCAGAACATTGTTAATTTAGTAATTTATAACTGCTCCAGGCAGTTATTACCAGTTGATTAAATGAAATCTGCATTCTATCTCTAGCTAAATTTATGACTTGTTCCTAAAAAAAGCTTAGTGCTTTGGTTAGTTGAATTTCACTGCATAGACTCCAGGGGTGGTTTCCACTGAGGACTAAATTTATCTGGGCAAGGTAGAAAGCTAGAGGATTATAGCAGATTAGAGTGCTATAGCATTATTGCACATGGAGGAACTGACCACATGGAATGAATCTGTTAGTAAGAGTGACAAGCTCCTGCTGAAGAGAGGCCAGGTTGTCAGACTGATTTTCTTTTCTTTTCAAGAAACTCACTAGGAGACCTTGTTATTTTCTTGGTTCAGAATCCGAGAATCTGATAAAAGGTCTGCATCAGCTGTGTGTAAGGCCATGCCCAGGAAACCTCATGGGCCAAGGGGTGGAATGAGAGCGTTTCCAAATGCCACAATCCATTTCATTACTGTGGGGCAAACTTTCATCACACATGGCCATAAGGTTCCCCCTGGGAATGGCAGGTGTCTGCAATAAATAAAATTCTTTAAACCATACAGACATCAGTCTGATTAATGTTCAAAAGTTGGTTTGGGAAATGACAAAGTCCTGAGGGGTTTCCTTGAAGAGAAGGTCAGTTTTGACTGTTTGACAAGTCTTGGAAATCATTCCGAGGCTATACTGACCAGTACAATGGCCATTAGCCACATATGTATTTAAGTTAATTAAATTTAAATAAAATGAAAACTTTAGTTCCTCAGTCACACTAGCCACATTTGAAGTGTTCAACTAGCCACATGTGTCTAGTGGCTACCACATCAGACATCAGAACATTTCCATCACTGCAGAAAGTTCTAGGGGACGGCACTAGTCTAAGGCCTCCTGTAAAAAACTTTAACTCCTTTCCACTGAAACTTAGAGTTTCTGCAGAAGTTTCAGCTTATGTGGACCAATTATATTCTTTGGCATTTCTATCATATATATCTTTTAACTATTTTATTTGTGTTTATTCACCTTAAGTAAGTGTTTTTTTCTTTTCCAAGGCCTTTCTGTTTAATGTTCCATTTGAGAAAAATATCAAGGAAGTATTTATTCCCTGCAGTTAAAGGCCTGTGTGGTAAGCAAGATTCTATTATTTATTTTCTGTTGTTTCTTTATGGTGGTTAATATCTTCCCTGATCCCTATGAGTTCCTTTTTGTAACCCTCTGCCTGTTAAGCCAGCTATGTCTTGCATGGTTGTTTGAATTTAAATTACCTGCCATTTTGCCTTACGAAGGGAAATGTAGCGAATTCGGCCATTAAAGGAAGGGACTATTGGGAAATAATGTGCCATAAGGCTCACATCTATTCTGATGTTTTTATTCTTGCCTCCTCTCCCACATTAAATAAAAGCTATTGTATATAGGGAGATGCATTAAAAATAGGCCACACAATACATTGTGGATAAAGGTTTCACATTGGTTTTAAATGGGGTTCATTTGAAATGACTTTAATCTTGGTTATGGAGGTTACTTGATACAGTGTTCATTCTTTGTTACAATTCAAAGCTATATGTTTACTTCATTTATTCCTATGAAGATAAGACTAAATGTTTTTAAATTTTTTAAGTAATGTGAAATATAAATAAACAGAAATAAAATGCACTATGGCATAGGAGACAAAATCTAATCTTTATTTCTACTTCTGTGGTTCCACAGATTTCCATCTTTCCTTGTAATTTCCTACTGGGTCACCTCCTTGCATAAGGTCTGGATTGGTTACTTAGTATTCATATCTTCTCTTTATCCACATGATGCTGAGGCTAAAAACTTGGTATATATTTGGAGAAAATGAACCAAAACTTTCCCTTTCTGGTTCCATTGTTGTCTCCACCACCCCTCTTCAGAGATCCCTGTAGAGGAATGGTTAATCACATGACTGGGTTTGAATCCCAGCTCCAGCTCTCCTGGCTTTGTGAACCACAAAAGTTACTTAATATTGTGTACTTCATCTTCTTCACCCTGAAGATGAGTTTTATTTCTAAATATATGTCATTGGAATTTCCTGAGATTTAATAAAAGCCCTTAAAACAGTACCATTATTTTTCATTTGGGCTTCAAGTCTAAAGATCATTTTTCTGTGACTTTAAACTTTTATTTTATTTTTTAAAAGATTTTTAAAATTTATTTGACACACAGAGAGAGGAAATACAAGCAGAGGGAGTGGGAGAGGGAGAAGCAGGCTTCCCACTGAGCAGGGAGTCCCCGATGTGGGGCTCCATCCCATGACCCTGGAATCGTGACCCAAGCTGAAGGCAAATGCTTAATGACTGTGCCACCCAGGTGCTCCATGACTTTAAACTTTTAAAATTGAAATGTAATTACTATAGTCTGAATGATTGTGTCCCCCCAAAATCCATATGTTGAAATCCTAGCGCCCAATATAGTCGTGTTAGGAGGTGAGGCTTTGGGAGATGATTAGATCATGAAGGATTTGCTCTCATGAATGAGATTAATGTCCTTATAAAAGAGACCCCAAAGAGAGCCCCCTTGTGCCTTCTACCACATGAGGACACAGGCAGAAGTCAGCAGTCTGCAACCCACAGAAATCCTACCATGCTGGCACCCTGATTACAGACTTCTAGACTCCAGAACTGTGAGAAATAAATTTCTGTTGCTTATAAGGTACCCAATTTGTGGTGTTTTGCAGCTGACTAAGACAATAATTTATACAGTGAAATGCACAGATCTTAAGTACACAGTTTGATGAGTTCTGATAAATGCATACATATTACAACCTACTATCAAGACATGAGAGATTTCTATCTCCCTATTAAGTTCCCTTAGTGCTTTCCCAATCAATCCCTGCTCCCCACAACATACACCTACACACACACACACACACACACACACACACACACACAGTAATATTTTGATTTTATTCTCAGAGCTTATTTTTGTCTATTCTAGAATTTCATTTGAATGGAATCATAGAGTATGAATTCTTCTGTATCAGATTTTTCTCATTTTCCATGTAATAAATTATATATGTGATATTTACCTCCAATAGTTTATTAGCATTGTATTTTTATAATATAAATGCATAAAGTAATGGATCACATTGGGAAAAATTGGAATTTTTTTAAAACTTAAACAAAAAGAAAATGACCTAAAATATAGCTTGTTACTCTGTTTTTTTCTTCTGTAATATTTCTTGATATGCTGTTGTGTTTGTGTCTTTATGATAATGTCTTTAGTTTACCTTAATTTATTTGTCATGCAATTTTTCTTAATATTTAATTCGCATAAAATATGTTTATCAAGCTTTGCAAACCTCACCATTATGTAATTCCAAAATATATTCATCACTTTGAATAGAAATTCCAGGGCGCCTGGGCGGCTTAGTTGATAATGGTTCGATTCTTGATTTCAGCCTAGGTTATGATCTCAGGGTTGTGAGATGGAGTCCCACATTGGGTTCCATGCTCAGCAGGGAGTCTGCTTAAGATTCTCTTTCTCTAAAAATACATTCTATGTTTATAAAAAAATTTAAAAAATTTAAAAAAAAGATTCTCTTTCTCCCTCTCCCTCCCCTCAGCAACCCTCCCCTCATGTGAATTCTCTCTGTAAAATAAATAAATCTTTAAAAAAAATTTTTCCTGCTCTAGTGGAACATTCTAAATAGAGAAGATGGGGAATAAGTGAATGAACAAACATGTTTGTTTACTTATTTAATGTTGGGATAGTAAGTTCTTTAAAGAAAAAGAGAAGAGGTAAGAGGAACCTGGAGTGCTGGGACAGGGGATTTGTTGTTCTAAACAGAGTGGAGAGGGAAGGCCTTGCTGGTAGGTGAAGGAGGTGGGGAATGGGCCACACAGATATGTCATGGGGGTATTTGTGGCAAAGGGAAGAGCAAGTCCACAAGCTCTAAGGTAGGAGGTGCTTGGCATTTCCTAGAAACAGCCAGGAAGTCAGTGGATCTGGAGCAGAGTGAGCCATGGGGGAGGAGAGCAGGAGGGATAATGTAGCCAAACATGACAGGACTTACTTGCCATTTAAAAAATTTTGGCTTTTACTATGAACAAAATGCACAACCATTAGAGGATTCTGGATAGAGGAAGCACGTGATTTGTCTTATATTCCTAAGGAATGTTGGTTTGCAAACTCCTCAGGAGCTTCCTGGATATAATCAGAACCTTCCCTCCTACCACACACACAGAGGGCAGGGAGAGCCCCAAGAAATAGGCAGGTCACTCTAGATTACCAGGCTTATAGGCAAGGTGACTTACATACAGGGTGGCTTCAAGACATCAGTAGATCTCTAGATCTCTGTACCCACCTGCCACGTCTTAAAAATTCAAATAAAGGCTTTAACTGGATTCAATCACATATACCATCCAGATGGTCTCAACACCCCATCACTATCTCAAGGCTCTGTCCTTGGGACAGCTTCTGGCAGCAAAGAAGTTGAGGAGAATGCACACTCCAAGGACAGGGGAGAGGGCAAGGAGCCTCCAAATGCCAAGGTCCAACTCCTGGGTCAACTGGGGGTCACATCCTCTCCATGACCTCTTCCAACAAAGATCATTCTGGCTTCTGGCATGAGAAGATCCATAAGAAGACCATATGTAGACAAGGACAAGAGCAGGGATACCAGTTAGGAGGCTGTTACAACAATCCAGATAAGAGATGATGTGGTAGTAGAGATTATAAGTGGTTAGATTCTGGATATCCTTTGAAGTTAGAGCCAATAGAATTTACTGATGGATGGGCTATGGTTTGTAACAGCAAAGTCGAATGATGTCATGGTTTTTGTTCTTAGCCAGTGGAAGAGGGAATTTCTGTCACCTAAGGTGGAGAAGGCAGGAAGGGGAACAGGTTTGGGAAGGAACATCAGGAGTCTGTTTTTTGGAGAAGTTGAGTTTGAAATTTCTGTTAGCCATTAAATAGACATGGTGAGTAGCAGATCTAGACCCAGATATGAGTTTAGATTTTAGGGACAAGGCCTGGGCTGGTGATACAAATTCAGACATCATCAGAAAAGAGAAATTAAAAGCTAGACAAGTACACTGAAGATGTGGGAGCGTAGACAGAAAAGAGAGGTTCAGTAGGAGTCTCTGAAACTGATGAAAATGTGAGTTAAAATGAAAACTCTCTCTTAATTATAGAAAGGTTATTGGAGAAGTTTTTGTCCTTTATTACTGTTTAATATTTCCGTGATACTTCTTGTTTATTACTTACCCATTCCTTTCCTTGATACAGAGATTCTTACTAAGTTTATCTTTAAGATGAAAACTAGCCCTGTAGGCCACTTATTCTGGATCCTCTCAGATTCATGGACACTGAAGTTGCTATTGCTTTTTTATTTTTTGAGGCTGCTCTCCACTCTTTTTAACTCTTTAGAAATTAAGAGGAAGCCAAGTAGGCACGAAAACAAATATATTGTCTGTGAGCTCGAGGTCCTTATCAATGTGAGGAACAGAGTTTTAGTTCAAAAAGTCTTGTTTTCCTCTAAGAAGCAAAGATAAGAAATGTACCAACTGTTTTGTTTTAATCTATGACCTTGAGAACTTCCTTCATCTTACAGAGAAACAAAATCCCATTTTGTTGAAATGTGGATAGGCAGAAATAATCCTTCCTCTACTTTAGATATTGTTATATAGTCTTTAGGTTGTTTGAAAAAGGCACTCTGAAAGTGACCTAAAGTTGAAATGAGGGATAAAATACCTGGAGAGATTTTTGTCCCAGTTACTATGGCTGCATAGTAAATTACCCTAAAACTTAGTGGAATAAAACAAATTTATTATACTTTTGAGTCCTGTGGGTAATGAATTTGGATAGAGTAGGGATTACCTCTTCTGTTCCATGATGTCTAGGGCAACAAATGGAATATGTGAAGATGGGAATAGGGATCATTTGAAGGCTTATGGAAGCAGCAGTTGCTAGCAGGTGATTTTGGGGTCACAGTTCCTTTTCAAGTGGGCTTCTCCATGCAGTCTCTCTATATGGGCTAGTTTGAGATTATTTGCAACATGGTGGCTGAGTTCCCTGGGTGAGTATCTTGAGAGAGAGACTGGTGGACACTGTCCCCTTTATCTGACTTAACCTCAGAAGTCACACAGCATCACTTCTGCCACATTCTCTTGGTAGGGGTAGTCTCAAGCTCATCTAGGTTCAGCAGAAGGGGTATAGGTCCTGCCTCTCAATGGGGGAGTGTCAATCACTTTGAAAGAGTAGGACACGGGATGAAATATAAATTGGTGCTCCCATTTTTGGGTAAATACAATATGCCAAAGATTTAGTGACTGTTAGGAATGTAAGCTATTAGATTCAAAGAGTGTTTGCCTTGAGACGTAGAGAAGAGATTAATACCTCTGAGATAGGAGATTATGGAAGAACTTTCATTGCTAATTTTAGAAATGTTCTCTATCTTTTTTTTTTCTTCCTTCCTTAAGTGGACCATGAAACTGTTGCTTTGGGAAAAGGTCTGCCTGTGTCTGTATCTCAGATTCACAGTCTCATTAGGACAGTATTTGTGCAGTTTGCTGGATGACAAGCTTCCCAGAAGGACACAGGGAAGTGACCTATGGTAGAGCTGTAAGCAATTACTGAAGGCCGTTGGGAGTTGGCAGGCATCACCCATAGGAGATTATTGAGAAGCATTTCCCCTGCCTGGAAGAGATCAGTGAATTTCATAACCCACCCTGTACTTAACTTCCACCAACTTCTCTCCGGACATGTATAGAGAGAATCAGGATAATTCATACCCTTTACCTCTGTATAGATCTAGGGGGGAAAGCTCTTCTCTCCCCATATACAAAGTTAGCACCATGGACTCATTTTTATTTTATTTTATTTTGTCTTTTCAGTGTTCCAAGATTCATTGTTTATGCACCACACCCAGTGCTCCATATAATATGTGCCCTCCTTAATACCCACCACCAGGCTTACCCATTCTTCCACCCCCTTCCCTCCAAAACCCTCAGTTTGTTTCTCAGAGTCCACAGTCTCATGGACTCATTTTTAGAAGACATTGGTGGCTAGGTTCCAGATTAGAGAATAGAGTAAAAAGATTCACAACCTCTAGATAAAGACTGAGAGGGAAAGGACTGAAATCCTTCATGTTATGAAAGCTTATGCAAATATGTGGACCGAATTTGGGGAGTTATTTAGGATAATTCCAAATTCCCACACAGTGCATATGCTCTAGGTGCAAACATCAGGGCAATATTTTCTGGCTTTGCCCATATACAGTCCAGACAGAGGAAGTTCTAAGTTTCCTATCAGCTCTCCTGAGCAAGGCAACACAAAACAGAAAGATAGCTTTTTAAAAATACGAAAACACTTCAGTCACAAAATTTAAAATTGATCTCAAATCTTAGTGCAATTTAAATGGACCAGGTTTTTGCAATTTTCACAGTATCTACAGCCAAGGTTGAACTTTATCAATTGGTTCTATTTTAACTGGCCTTTGACTTTTGGAATATTAGAAAGTTGGACCATCAAGTTCCTACAAATGTTGTTTGGTTGCCTGGCTTATGCAGAAGCATAGGTATCCAAGGGAATGGTGGGTGCTGTGAGAGAAGAGGGGGGTCCAGGTTGGGTTGGTAAAAGCTGGGAAGTGTTTGGCAGTCAAAAGAAAGTGAGAGAACCAAGAATAGAGAAGGTAGTTCCCCTAGAAATGGGTAATTTCATGGAAGCATCATGGAAAGGATTTTGAAGAAAGGTAGAAGTGGAAGGTTGAGTTAGGGATGAAGAAGCCCAGACCAGTTCTGAGATAAGTATGGGAAAGAAAAGAATGACCTGGGTGGATGAGGAACTTATATTTTGTGTTGTAGGAGATAGTACAAAATCTGGGTAATTCAAATTTTCAAGAAGAAGAGTAATACTTTATGTAGTAGAGTAAATCTCTGCTATATGGGGTACATACTTTTAATGCTCTACCCTCTTGTCTGTCTCTCTTCCTGGTCCATGGGAGGCTACTCTGTCTACCCATCTTCTGTTTGGATAGGACCATGTAACTAGTCTGTTCCTGGGCTGTGTACAAAAGTGACATGTGAACCAAAATATTTACTTGCTACTGTAAAACTCTCCATTCTCTCTTTCCTGTGCCTTCAGAACCTGAAAGGTTCCTGATAATGAGGCCTCCACTAATCTGGGTCCTGGAATGAGGGCAACATGGACTAGAGACTGAGCCACCCATCGCCCCACTGATGCAAAATGGGTCATGAGATCAAGCCCTGCATGGGGCTCCATACTGGGTGTGGAGCCTGCTTGGGTTTCTGTCTCTCCCTCTCCCTCTGCCTCTCACCCGAGGCTCACATTCTCTCTTCTAAAAAAAAGAAAAAAAAAAGGAAGGAAGGAAAATCATAAGGAAGAAAAAAAAATACATTTACAGCATTATCCTCTGTTTATTGAAAAAAACCCACATATAAGTGCAGTTAAAACCCTTATTGTTATGGAGCGCCTGGGTGTCTCAGTGGGTTGGGCCTCTGCCTTGGCTCAGGTCATGGTCTTGGGGTCCCGGGATGGAGCCCTGCATCAGGCTCTCTGCTCAGTGGGGGGCCTGCTTTCTCCCTGCCCTGTCCGCCTCTCTGCCTACTTGTGATCTTTCTCTCTGTCAAATAAATAAATGAAATCTTAAAAAAAAAACAAAACAAAAAAACCAAACCCTTGTTGTTCCACACACACACATATTTTCCTTCTCACCAGCTCTAGTTCTCAGGACATATTTCAGCCAACATGGTATCTAGATACAGAGGGCAGCTCATATATCCTTCTGGCAGAAGGGAAGGAGAGGGGTTTATATTCTTCTTGGTCCCTGAAAACTCTGCTGACTTTGACTGCAGAAGTTTATGGCTAAGACTTCTGCTGAACCAAGTCTACCCAGGTTTTCTAGGTCCATTCTTGGATCTCAGATCTTAGCTAAAACCCCTCCGTGGGTCTTAGCTGTATGTAGGATGTCTGCCCCCTGGCCCAGTCTCTACCATATAGTTAAATTTCCATGGTAGCACCGTGCAGAATTGATACTCTTCATCCTTGGCTACTTTTTTCTTGTCTCCCTGTTGGTTTATAGACATGTCTGAATCACTTTCTTCTTGCCTCCTCTCTGTCTTAGATTTCTGTCCTTTCACTCTCCACTCCCACTGCCACAACTAAGCATCAGAGAGATAGGAGGGCTGGACCCCTATGGAACCAAAAAAACTCTTCCTCCTACATTCCCCCCTCCTCCCTAGTTTTTCTTTCCCTGTCACATAGGGTATGACCTACCCTTTCTGTTTGGTGGGAACTTCCTCTAAGTCACTTTCTCTCTTGATCATCTGTAGACATCTTGTTCTAAGTGGCTGTGCCTCCTTCCCCAAGGCATTAAGCTTGGCCTTAATGGTGAACATGATTTATGGTAGAATAAAACAGAGACTCAGGTTCACATTTTCAAGATAATTACATTAGCGTTTATAAGGTACCTTTTCTTTGGAAATTCTGCCTACTTGCCTGATATTATGGACATTTGTTAACTTACTTGGTGGCAAGTCTAGCAGCCTCCAGTATGAGCATCCCTCAGCACTTTGAGAGATGTGGATGGCCCTGGTGTCAACCCCGTGGTTCAGATTGATGGACTGACCCAGGAAGCCTCCTTCCACCCTGTGGAACAGTGTATATAAAATATTTGCCTGCAACAAAATAAACTTAGACTTTAACATCCAATTCCCATGGAAAACCAATGGGAAATATAATTCTTTCTTTTAGGTCTGCCAGCTGCCTTATTATCCTAAACCCCATAGCCTAATTTCCTTTAGGCTCTTATTCAGAGTCATGGCTTATTTCAAGACTGTCAGGGATCAAGTGAATAAATGCAAAGGATTTAATTTTCTTTTAACTTTTTTTTTGGTCACATAGTTTTTCTTAAGGCCTTGGGTGAATTTTGCCTGAAGAGAAATTCTCATTTTTATACAGAGTATCTGGTTTGATTTTGTACTTCTCTTATGGGATGGCCACATAAATATGATGTCCATGGATCATTTTAAGCTGAACTCCAGGGAGGCTTGATGCTTTTAAGCTCTGAGAATTGTTTGACCTGGAGACTCTTAGTTGTTCTTTATGAAAAATAATGATTACTCAAGAGCTTTTAATTCTTTTTTTAGTTTGCTGCTGAATATTTTTAGCCATGCATGATCTTATATTTGTTGAGCTCATGATACTCTTTCTTCTCTCCACCAGTCAGATCATACTTAAGGAATATGCCGTGTATCTTTCTTACTCTCAGCTTCTGAGAGTCTGTGCTATATAGAGCTGCTATATTTCTCTCTGGTGGTAGAGATATTACAGAGAACCCTCTTCTCTCTAGTTAACACAGTGATGATGGGAGCTTGTTCATAAGCAGATGTGTGGCATTTTCGACAAAAGATACATTCCTGAAAACTGCCTTGAAAGCAGATTTCTTTATTTCAAATCCTATGACCTTATGTATATGATTGGATAGCTTTTGTGTGTTACTTAAAAAAATTGTCACATTTACGTCTTAACTTGAGTTACTTCTATAGCAATGAGTTTCTGCAGACTTTATCTAGTTAATGCAAGGACAGTTAGAATGAGACTTCCTATGGGCTCATGCCATGACCTCGTATCTTTAGTTTCCTGCCATGTTGCTTCTCTGATACCACATCATGGGATCCTGCTCTATACTTATAGATATGCAACTCAGAAATTCAGGGGGAATAAACTCTCACTTGAATCACCCTTGACCAATGGGAGAGAGGAATAGATGGATAAATGCTTCCTCCTTTGTCCCCAGTGTAAACTCTTCTGAGATACAATTCATAAGGCTCCTTTGAAGGTCCTGGTAGATCAAGTACTGGCTGCTCATAGGAATGGCCAACTCAATAACACATCCCTGTGTTGGCTTTGCCTTCTTTCTCTTTTGCTTTTTCTGTCCTGTAGTCTTGCTCCCTATAAATCATATTCCAAAATAACCTACTTGCAAGGAAATTTTTGCCTTAGGTTTTGCTTTGGAAAACAAGGGTAAGTTAGTATTCTTAATAAAGTAGAGTTTTCTCTTGTTTCTTATCTTTTCTCATTAAAGCCTACCAATAGAGAGTTGAAGCTTAAAGTTTGTGCATTTGGTAAATGTACGGATGTGCGTATGTATATATTGGAGTGTCTAACTCTATTCCATAATCATCTTTAGTAATTATTTGGTTATCCACATAATCAGATTATTAAAATATCATATTTGATATTAAGATACATCCATTCCCCCATTTAATGATAGTCAAAACTCACCTTTCCTTTTCAATTCTTGGCTCCAAGTTCCTTCCTACTTGATACTTTATACCTAGGACACTATATATAATGGTGGGGAAGAGATCTTGGAGAATCTAGAAAACAGATAAACTGACTTAACTGTAAAACTTAAACTGGGATTATCTGCTGCCTTGGATAATTCACATTTTATTCCCATTATTAATATGAATAATTAAGGATTGCTCGAACTGGTAATGATGATATAATATGATTTCCTTTTGCTTGAGACTGGAAAGCTGTCCAGTTAGTGGTTCTTGCAGGATATATTGTCAAATGGCTATGAGGACAGTGGTTCATATAATTTAGAGTATTAAAAGGGAAAGGGATTAGAAGAACACCTTCTTAGGTGAAGCTGGGATCCCTCCAAATTCTAGGGCTTCATGGTAATGGAGTAGGAATTGTAATGGCCATTTCCATAATCAGTGTCTTGAGAAGGAATTTGTTCCCCCACTATGCTATTGTGATTTATAATAAATATATATTTGGCCTTTATTCCTGGCACAGAGCTCTTAAAACCCTTGGAATTTCCTAAGAGAAAGTTGTCTTATGTTATGTTAATGACATGACTTTTGGAAAGTCTCTAGGTGACCTAAAGATGGGTGCTGGTTGCTGGGGGAACCAACCTTGTGATCAGAGGATTTGAACTTTCTGTCCCACTAACCTCCCACCCCCAACCCTACCTCCAAGAAGGGGCAAGGAACTGGAGATTGAGTTTAGTCACCAATAGCCAGTGATTTAACCAATCATGCCTATGTAATGAAGCCTCCAAAACCCCAAAAGGATGGAGTTTGGAGAGCTTCCAAGCTGGTGAATACATGGAGGTGTTGTGTGAGAGGTATACTTCGAAAGAGCATGAGCCTGGAGGCACTGTGCCCCTTCCCGTGTACCTTGCCCTATATATTCATCATCTGGTGGTTCATCTGTATCCTTTATAATATCCTTTATAATGAACTGGTAAACATAAGTAAATGTTTCTCTAACTTGAGAGCTGATCTGTCAAATAACTTGAACCTGAGGAGGGTGTGGTAGATCAGAAGAACAGGTGAAAACCTGGACTTGCAATTGGTGTCTGAAGTCAGGGGAGGGGATGAAGTCTTGTGGGACTAAGCCCTTGACCTGTGGGATATGATACCATCTATCTGGAATTAAACTGAATTAACTAAATTTTGTTGCTTTAACTAAACTGAGCTGAACGGTAGGGCACCCTATCAATGTCTACTGAGAATTGGAGAATTGTTTGGTGGTGTTGGGGGAAAAAAACATATATTGGACCTGCCTAGAAAGAGGATCCCATCAAAATCTCAAGGAAATAGGCATACTATAAGAGGGCTTTAGAGGAGGAGATCCCTAAAATTTTGTCATCTACCAGAGATACTAAAATTAGAGTTTTAGTTACTTGATAGCATGTTCCAAATAATTTTTATCTTATTATTGCTCCTTTCTGAGTAACAGAAAATAATAGGTAGTTTCTTTATCCTTTTACCAGGACAGGCAAAAATTAGAGAAAATCTGAAATCACCTCTTTTCTTGAGGTCGTTTTATGTGGGTAATTAGTCATCATGGAATCTCTCCAATCTTCTGTTCAGTTTTGATAATTTTGTTTCTTTTGGTGAATCACAAGCAACCATGATTGCACACATGTTCTTTTTGTGATCTTTCAATAATATATCAGTTGAATAAAGAATTTTAGAAGTTGATTGTATTCATTAGGGCTATTTTGGTAGCAAATTACAGAAAGTCAAGTAACAGTGGTTGAAGCAATGATACTGTTGTGTTCACAGATGTCAAGGGCAGAAATGGGGCTGGGATGCCAGTTTTGGGCAGGCCCCTCTCTTCACTTTTAGCCTGTTTGTGTCTTTATTTTTGTCCTTCATTTTTCTCTCTTTTATTTTTTCAACTGCTTTGCTCTGCTTTGGATGAGAAGAAAACATGGCTGTTGACAGGTCCTCCTTGAGTTTCCATTTATAGTTTCAGTCGTCTGGAAAGAGAAGGATTTCCCTCATTTTCATTTACCAGATCCTTGCCAAAAACTCTGAGTGTCTCAGCTTGGATTAATGCTAAGTCTGGAACCAATCTGTTGGCCAGGACAGATTCTGGGAGGTGATTGGCCTAGATATGTTCCCCCGGACCAACTAACTGTGTCCAGGGCACATTTTGTACAAGATGATTGGTCCAGAGGTTACCACATTGATAGAATGGAAAAAGAGAAGGAAGAGACTATTTCCAGAAGAAGGTAAAAGAAGGGTAGAGGTGGCTTTATGTAATTAGAGCAGTAATTGTTCATTACACTGACCTGAAGGAATTTGACCCCATGTAGTCAATATGGTAAATTTAACATAAGTATCATATCCGTTTTGGTGTTGGGAACATTAAGAGATTCCTTTAGAAAAGTAAGGGTGTTTTAAAAATATATAATTCCCAATTATAAGATGGGTAAAGACAATGTAACAATTCAGTATAAATATGTAGTATTATAAAAACATGTAAATATTAGAATGTTGATGGAATATTGGGATGCAATGAAAATGAAATATCAAATCATTATAATTTCACTTAATTTTCCCAGTACTGAAATACTATTTCAATTAAGTGTGTATTTAGTTTTATTTGTTGTTATTAATTGTGGAAATAAGAAGTGATTAAGCAGTCTAGCTCTGGAGATATTTTGCTTGGTTCAGTTTTTTGGGGTTTTTCTTGTTTGTTTGTTTTTGTTGTTGTTTTTCCACTTAACTAGCTCTATGGCCTTGGAAAATTTACTTCATCTCCCTCTACCTGATTACTTATCTGTAAAGTAGGAATATTAACTGTGGCCTTTTCATTGGTCGTTATGAGTATAAGATTAGTTAATACATGCGAAGTCCTTGGAACAATGCCTGGCATGTTGTCAGCATTCAAGAAGTGTTGGCCATTATTATTAGAATAATCTTTGAGTATTGTTTTTTCTTCAAGATTATAAATGAATTATACAACTGGACTTTCTTGCATACCTTTTTGATTTTCATTGAAATGGTCACTTAAAATGGGATCCTTGCAAAAAGTCAATGAGCTCCATCTCAAACAAAAATACAAAGAAGAGGTTACTGGTCATGTTTCAAAGACCTAAGACATATTCTGTCCTAAGTATTTATTAAGACTTTTGTGAAAATGTTCCATTTCATAGGTGTTCCACCACTCTTTCCTTCCAGGCACTTGGCAGAATTTTATTTTTCACCTATGGGAAGTGAAATGTGGCCATGTGATTTGCTTTGGTGATGATTTGTAATATTTCAGGGTAGAAACTTTAAGAATTAGGGTATGTTTGCTGCATTGTTTTCCTTCTGTGATGACAACTGGCAACTTCTGAGATGAGGACCTCTCCACTAGCATGAATCCCTGATTGACAACTCACAATGGATAGATGGTATGAGCAACAAAGCGATTTTTGTTGTTTTAAACAACTGCAATTTCTCTATTTTTGATTCCAGTGGAACTGAAGTCCTTTAAATAAGACCTCTGAAAAGGAGGTTATCTTAATGCATCAGGTCTGGCTGGGCTGGTTCTTCTTTGGCTATATTTCATTCAGGAATGAACATCTGCATAATTAGGGTATCAATTTAAAAAAAATCACATTACTAAGAGCAAGCATTTTAATGCAGGATAAAACCCCATATTTTGTGCAATGATGCTATGATTTTTTTTAAAACCCTGGCATCAATTGAAAATTTATATTAAATTAATAAATTTCTAGCCCAGCCTCACAAAAGCAGAGCTCATTTTTAAGGCTGCCATTCTGCTTGTCTGGGAAAGCCCATACACTCATCATTCCAACACTTCCAAATATCAGTATTGATAAAATATCTTTCATTGTTCTGTCAGTTTTAACAATCCATTTACTCTCTCTTTCTTTTTCTGAACTAATTTATGACACCTGATTTTCTCTGCTCAGAAATTCTTTGAAATTAAGTCAAATTATATTTGTTATTTTTTATCCATCTTGAAATGTAAGCACATTTTATTTAGCCCTTTAAAAAAATGTTTCCTGCCATTCCTGGACTAGGAATGTGTATATTTTGTGTTTAGTTGGCTTAAGGACCAGTTTCAAACTTGTGGGGATATAGTTTTACTAAGGCCAGAGTTTTACTATATCATTTTTTCCATATCCAACTAGCTAATAAAATCTTCTTAGTATTTTTCCTCAGAAATGTCTCTTGAATGCACTCACCCTTTGTACTTGTTGAGTAGTATCACAAGTTCAGGTTTCCTCTTCTCGCTCAGAATTTCAAGCTTCCCAGCTGGCTTTCCTGATAATGATCTCTCATCTACCATCGAAATTATCATTTTTAATTAACTAATTAATTAATTTATATATTTCTGAGAGAGAGAGAGAGTGGTGGGGAGGGGCAGAGGAGAAGGAGAGAGAATCTCAGGCACTGCGTGCTGAGTCTCACGACCCCGAGATCACCACCTGAGCTGAAATCAAGAGTCAGATACTTAATCAACTGCACCACCCAGGAGCCCCCAGAATTATCATTTTAGAAACCAAATTCTAGAAGCTCTTTATCTGCCCAGGGGATAAAGTGAGTGCTTTAGCATTTAGAGTCCCTCTTTCATTGTGTTGCCTCTCCCACCTCTAGTACCCAGAGTTCTCCAAAGACACATTTTCATCATTCACTGACAATGTCACAGCTTTTCATGCCCTGGGGCTCTGCCCAGATCTCAGTCCATGGGGACATCAGAAGTCCTCTGTATGGTAATTTTTCTTTCAGTTTTACGCTGAGTTTAAGGATGGTGAATTGTAAGAAAATATGTTTTGTTTGCTGTGTATTCACTTATTTCTCATAATAATTTAGTGCAGCATATAGAACAGTTAGCACAAATACCTTTAACCCCTCAGTGCCATTTGGCCTCTTATGCCATGTCTGGGCAACAGGGTTTTAGTGCTGACCCCACTAGCTGCAGGATCTAGAGCAGGGCACTTAATTTCCTGGTAAGCAACTTCCTAATTTTTAAAATAAATTGTTGGACAGAAAAATTTTCAGTGGAGGAGGAACTGGTCCTGAGGCAGGACAATTCTTCCATGTATGAGATGGTCCTGCACATCGCAGAACACTTGAAACCTCTGGCTTCTGACTAGTAGCAAGTCCTAGTCTTTCTCACAATCCAAAATATCTCCAAACAATCTCACTTTCATTTTTGTTTTTAAGATTTTATTTATTTATTTATTTGGCAGAGAGAGAGAAAGAGTGGGGGGGCCCACGCAGGGGGAGCAGGCTCCCCACTGAGCAGGGCACCTAATGCGGGCTTGATTCCAGGATACCAAGATTATGACCTGAGCCAAAGGCAGACACTTAACTGATTGAGCCACCCAGGTGGCCCAACAATCTGACTTTTGAACACTATGCTCTCAGTTACAGAATTCTGTGACTGTTGTAAATTTTTTTTGACAGTTAAATATAGGGCAAGTGCCTCTTTATCTAAAATGCAAGCTAATCAGAAAGCTCAGATAACCAGTTTTTGTTTTATGTGTTGAGGAAGTAGATACTATGTATTTTGACTGTATTTTTGTATTTTTAGAAGAAGACAAATGATAAGTAAGTAACTTGTGTCTGTTCTGAAATGTCACCTGTAAAGTACATCTGTCTTAGCTCAGATTTAACCCAATCTCTGATCCTTCTGCAACTTCAAAAATGATAGCCATTAGCCACATGTGGCTAGTTAAATTTAAATTCAGATTAAGTAAAATTTACAATTCGGTATCTTGGTCATAGTAACCACATTTTGCTACACATGTGGCTAGTGGCTATCATATTGGATAGTGCTACTCTTTTCATCAAAGGTAGCAGAGACTTAGGAAACCTCAGAAAGGGGACAATCATTCTAAAGCTCCTTCAACACAGAGAGTTCTGACAGAAAGTTCTAACTGTCCTAGTGTAAGTAGTTTCAGCTGACTCAATTTATGTCATCAACATTTTGTCTTATTCACTTCATTTTTATTACTGAGAATGTCATTGTATGCTAATTATTTAGCAATCCAGACATGCGAATTTTCCTCCACCCATTCAGGAAGCCTGAAAGTTCATTGTAATCAGTAAAATATGCATTCAGGAATTAAGATATTTTTTAAAAAATTATGTATTTATTTATTTGAGAGAGAGAGAAAGCATGAGCAGGGGAGAGGTAGAGGGAGAAGCACCCTACGAATTAAGATATTTTAAATTTTGCATGGAGGATCAGAATCTGGAGGAATTGGCCATCTAGATTTTTTTTTTTTTTCATTTTCAATTTTTTTTGCTTTTATTTAAATTCCAGTTAACAGGGGCTCCTGGGTGGCTCAGTGGGTTAAGCCTCTGCCTTCGGCTCAGGTCATGATCCCAGGGTCCTAGGATCAAGCCACGCATCGGGCTCTCTACTCATCGGGGAGCCTGCTTCTCCCTCTCTCTCTGCCTGCCCCTCTGCCTACTTGGGATCTGTCTGTCGAATAAATAAGTAAAATATTTTAATAAATAAATAAATAAATTCCAGTTAACATAGTGCAATATTAATTTCAGACGTATAATTTAGAGATTCAACACTTCCATATAACACCTAGTGTTCATCACAAGTGCCCTTCTTAATCCCTTCACCTATTTTACCCATCCCCCCACCCCTCTCCCCTTTGGTAACTATCAGTTTATTCTCTATAGTCAAGAGTCTGTTTCTTGTTTTGCCTCTCTCTCTCTCTTTTTCCCTGTGCTCATTTGTTTTGTTTCTTAAATTCCACATATACAGAGGTCTAGTAAGACCTACTTCTCTGTTTCCAAGAACCTGGCAAAGATACGCATTTCCACAGGTACCTCTTCCTCCTTATATATGTTTGGAATCATTAAGGACAAGAAACATCACTTGGATTTCGTACAAGTCTTTTGATTGTGTGAGACTTAAGCAAGTAAGAAGACTTGCTTACTGCCTAATGTCAGATTAAAGATTTTATGTCTGGAGGGGCCTCTCTTTCTTGTTTTTACCTTCTGGAACCTCACATGCCTGCATCCTGTCCCAGAAGGCAGGACTAGGGCTTAAAATTGCAAAGTGGATGAGGCAAGTGTAAGATCACAGGTAGGCTGAGGTGTCCCTCATGACCACACGTGCTATGTTTTAATTAGTGGAGCTTTTCTTATCTCCATGATTGTATTTCAGTTGCCCATGGGAGAATCTTGCTTCTTAGATGAAGGCTCACAGAGTCCCTTGGAGGCCCAAGAAAGATTTATGGCTGCTTATCCAAAGGTTCCAGATGGTTTTCTATTACCACAGCTTTAACTTAACTCACTGTTATAGGTAAGAGACCTGTAGTGGGAGGCCAATCCAACTGTCAGGCCCTTTTACCAACCTTTAAATGTGGGAATCCATTCCTTTTCAGAAAACCCTTTAAATGACTATATAATCTCTTGTATTGTGCAGTAATTGTAGCTGACTCTGGTGGAATGCTTACTTTATATAGGCAGTGGGCTGAGATAGATATAGATACAGATACAGATACATACATATATATTTTTTTTTTCACTTACTCCTGCCAACTGGATGAGGAGTGTTTTATTATTAGCTCCAGTTCTAGAGATGTTGAGTAACCTACTAAAGGTCACACAGCTAGGAAGATGGAGGGCTGAGATTTGAACCTAGACAGTCTGACATTATAGTATGTGTGCATTCACACACACACACACACACACACACACACACACATTTCTATTAAATACTTGACATGCTTTTACTCCATTTTCTTCCCGATCCTATGAGGTATAGAACAGCCCAAAATAAAGGGGGGAAAATAAACAAAGACTCCAGTGCCAGAGAAGTTAAATTTCAGAGCTCCTAAACAAACTGACCTTGCCCTCCAACAAGACCATGCCTGTAACATGCCCTGACAGGTCCACATGGGGAATGAGCACATATGGGAGGAGAAGACATATCTGGAGGGTAAGCAGAATCTCCAGTTAAATTGCTCTTCATCAAGAGTGGCAAAGACTCGGGTAACCTCAGAAAGGGGACAGTTATTCTAAAGCTACATTTGGGGCAATTGTGGGTGAAGGAGCTCATGGAAATCCACCTCATGGGTTTGGTCTTCTGGAGTCAGGAGGTGGAGAGGGACTGGGACTTGAGGCAGTTTCAGTGGTTCAGGACCCACCTTTGGACTCCTCCACCATCAGGATCAGCTTCTCTAGTGCATCCACCGCTCTCTGGGCTGCCCACATCTTCTGGGCACCACCACCCGCCTTATTCTTCCTCTATTTCCAGTTCCAGTAATGAGAGAGGAAATCTGACTGGCTCAGCAAATACTCATCACATCTGTTTGTGCAGAACCCCCAGCCCCTAAAAGGACTTGCCTTAGGCAGGTAATTTGGTGTCTTTGTGTCAGCTGCCTACCTAGGCCCAGTCAGCCGGGCTAGATGGGTGGGGCAGGGTAGGGATGGCTGGTGCAACAAAAATGGAGAATCTTGGTCATTCATACCTTCTGCAGAAGCTGCTTTTCTCAGAAGCAGCTGGAGGTTCGGAAGGTTAATAGCATTAATGTATCTTTTACAGTGATAAAATACTGCACTTTTGCACAACTCAATTAAAATTCACTCCTGTCTAGTGGGTGTTTACAAATTTTTTTCTACCTGAAAACTTCTAAGACTCTAAGTCACCCCAAAACATGGCATGTCTGTTTCTGAAGGTCCCAAGTGGGATTTTGGTTCGGGCTTTCAGGCCTTAAATTATTATTCTTTATTATCTTCTCTACCACTTAATCTTTCTCACATAAATTCTGGAAGTTACTAGTGTTTTCTGCTTGCACATATCTTACCTAGTGGTTCTCAGCTAGTGGACTCACTCAGGGAATTAAAAAAAAAATACTGCAGCCTGGAGCTCCTGGGTGGCTCAGTCAGTTAAGCCTCTGCCTTCGGCTCAGGTCATGATCTCAGGGTCCTGGGACCGGGCCCCAGATCAGGCTCCTTGCTCAGCAGAGAGCCTGATTCTCCCTCTCCCTCTGCTGCTCCCTGTTCTTTCTCTCCCTCTCTCTGTCAAATAAATAAATAGAATCTTTAAAAAAAAAAAAATACTGCAACCTGTGGCATATCTTTAGAAATTAGAATTTGTTTTGTGAAGGCCTGGGAATTTTTTAACCCCCCCACCCCCTCCAGGTATTGTTAATGTAGAGCCGGGACCCATAACCATAGTTTTATGGTTCCTGACCAGCCCATTAACAGCATCTGGAAACTTATCAGAAATTCAAACTTTGGGGCTTCATCCCAGACCTGCTGTTTTAGAAACTCTGGGGGTAGGGCTTAGCAGTCTGTTTTAACAAACCCTCCAGGTGATTCTGATGCAGACTCAAGTTTTGGAACCACTGGTCTACTTGGAGCTGTTTAATTTATTTGACCTCTTCATAGACCCATATCTCAAGTCTTTGAACTAAGCCTTTTGGAGGTGGCCTCTAGAATTACATTTGTCACAGAGCTTAACTGACTTCCTAAGAGCGGTATTGGGCTGACTTATGGCTTGGCAGAAGGTTAATTGTTTTGATATTTTGGTAATTCTCAGCTCATTTGTCTATGATTATTAGTTACCAAAATAAGATAGCTAAGTCTAGTCTTCTCAGCGGACTCCCTTTATTATTTTTTAATGTGATTGTTTTCCTAATTGTTTCAGACAATTGTTTTTCTCCCCATGTCTGTTTCATGATATGATAAATGGGCTAGATACTAAGTGGATGCTTACTCTACCTTCAGCTGCATTATATGATTTTTCCATTTTTTTTTCCTTTTTGAGAGATCCAACAATTGTTTACCAAGATTTTTGATGTTAAATGTTTTTATAAACACATGGAGTATAACATACTTGCCATAAAAGCGAACACATATTGTATAGGATATCACATAGGATCTAAAATTCAGTGTGCAATCCCATGTTATTGTATTATAATAGTTTCTTTATGTGCCCCCCACTAACAGCTAAGCTGCTGGGGGTGGGTGCATATCTTACTCTTAACTGTCTGGCAGAGTGACTGAAGTATAATGAACAGTGAGCATACGTTTGGTGAATGAATAAAAGAATAAATGAATGATGGCACTATCCAACACTAGTTGGTCATATCCAGGCATCATGTTTATTTTGTCTGGAAGCCACACTACAGAAGACTCATTGCTGTCATAATGCAAAGAAGAAAGTCAGACTAGGAACATGAAAATTATTTGGATTATGTAAGGTTGTCTAGGAGAGGAAAGGGGAATACTGCAGGGTTTGGAGTCACTCCCTTGTGGGGATGGAGCTGATTTTCCCCTCCCCTATGAAGCTGGGGAGGCTCAATGTTGTCCTGTCAGCAAATGAGGTGGGAAGCATAGCTTGGTGTGAGACAGTACAATTATTACAATAAATGAGAAGGAATCAAAATATACTAGTGCGAAGGCCCTTCTCCTCTCTGGGGAATGAGATGTCTAGGGTGGGCAAGGTAGGGGAGAGCTGTGGGAGTGGTCACCCATTAGGAGCATATTTCCCCAAAGAGACATCTTGACAACCAGTTCTTTAAACTTCAGCATTTAAGACGATGATGAAAAGGTGTGGAGCAAGTGAATCATAAAGAAAATTCTCAAAAAGTGGCACCATGGCAGCTCCCCAGGTCACACTGTGGCCTCACTCATGGAAAGAGAAAGGGTGGCTATGGAGCTGGGAAGCTGTCTGAAAAGAGAAGGTCACCTCTTGAGGTAGGCCATTTTCCCCATCAAGTTAAACCAGTCTGACTTTATACTAGAGGAGGGGAATTGGAGCACTTGATTCTGGGATGAATAGGATGGTCCTTCTGGAAACTCTCGATCCTTGCAGAAGGTAGGAGAGTCCACAAAGCAGTGCCAATTAATAAGGAACATTAAAGATATGAAGTTCTGAGAATAGAACAGAGCTCACTTTCTCTGTGATGCATGACTGGGCTCATTTGGCAGGGTGGTCTAGTGAAGGGCGAAGGACCTTAATTAAGCTGAAAGAAACACAAGAAGAACCATTTCTGCTCATATTTAGCTTGGGAACATAGTGACCTTTTTCTTTGGTGAAGGATTTGCATTTGGGGTCTCCTGATCATTCCTGTTCATTGTTCCATCACCTTCTTCCTCCTTTGTATTTCCTCTACCGGACCCTAAACCATTTACTTCTGTTCCATGTCCCTCACCATCCAAGTTCAGTCCTCTCTAGTGCAATGGCTGCTTTCCATTCCTGGTTCACACACACTGGGATGCAGCAGGTAGCAACACTCTATCATGATGTGAAAATATAGTTTTATTCTTCACCCATGCTAGAGCTCCCAGCACACACATATATTTTCTTAATAGCCAAAAATGAAGACTTTCTGGTTATTATGAACATATGCGGGACAACTAGCCTTTAGAAGCCTCCTTTCAGTTCTCTCTCTGGGTGTGGTAGCTCCTGCCTCAGGGACCTTTCTATTCCCCTATGTGGAATATTCTTATTTCCCTTTTCACCAAGCTAATGCCCACTTATCCTTAAGATTTCAGTTCAAATGTAGTAACTATAATATCAGAGAAAATGACAATGCTGATATTTCAGTATTTGTTTCAAGTTTCAACACCATTATTTTTATTGTTGTTATTATTATTATTACCATTTTCCAAAAAGAGTCAGCATAGTACAGCTGTTAAGACCAGGGACTCTGGAAGTAGATGGCCTAGCTTTGAATCAGCTCTTTCATTTGCTACTGTGTGACCTTGGGAAACTTTTTTTTTTTTTTAAAGATTTTATTTATTTATTTGTCAGAGAGAGAGAGAGAGAGAGCGAGAGTGAGCACAAGCAGATAGAGTGGCAGGCAGAGGCAGAGGGAGAAGCAGGCTCCCCGCTGAGCAAGGAGCCCGATGTGGGACTCGATCCCAGGACGCTGGGATCACGACCCAAGCCGAAGGCAGCGGCTTAACCCACTGAGCCACCCAGGCGTCCCGAAACTTTTTTAACCTCTCTGAACTTCAGCCTTCCTATCTGTAAGTGGGGATAATACTAGTACCCACCTCATAGTGTTGCTATAAATATTAAATGAGTAATACTTATGAAAAATTGATTAACTAAAACAGAAAATTCATATTTAATGCATTTAAAATATAAACATATTTAAGTCTATTATAAAAAAGGAAATGAAAATATTACCTTATAAAAATACTAGATATATAATTCCATTATAAAAATATAATTGTATTTATATAAATAAAAATTATGTTTATAAAATATAATTGAAATTAAATACTATAAAAATAAATTGATACTGCATAAGAAGGACTAAAACTTGAATAGTAAGGAAACATTTATTATGAAATAATTTTTTTCTTTTTTTTTAAATCATTTTTTAAAATTTATTTTCAGCATAACAGTATTCATTGTTTTTGTACCACACCCAGTGCTCCATGCAGTCCGTGCCCTCTCTAATACCCACCACCTGGTTCCCCCAGCCTCCCACCCCCCCACCTCTTCAAACCCTTCAGATTGTTTTTCAGAGTCCATAGTCTCTCATTGTTCACCTCCCCTTCCAATTTCCCCCAACTCCCTTCTCCTAACTCCCCATGTCCTCCATGCTATTTCTTATGCTCCACAAATAAGTGAAACCATATGATAATTGACTCTCTCTGCTTGACTTATTTCACTCAGCATAATCTCTTCCAGTCCCGTCCATGTTGCTACAAAAGTTGGGTATTCATCCTTTCTGATGGAGGCATAATACTCCATAGTGTATATGGACCACATCTTCCTTATCCATTCGTCCGTTGAAGGGCATCTTGGTTCGAAATAATTTTTGATCTTTAAGAAAAAAACCTATAGTCTTAAAAAATTAAAATTGACAATCATGTCATTATTGAAACTCCAGAGCATTGTTTTTCAGAATTGTCCAGCTGTTGGAAGCTCTGGTTCATAAATGCCAAGAGGAGATTTTAAACTGGAACCTTCTCAGGGGCGCTTAGGTGGCTCAGTAGGTTAAGCCTCTGCCTTGGGCTCAGGTTATGATCCCAGGGTCCTGGGATCGAGCCCCACATCAGGCTCTCTGCTCAGCAGGGGGCCTGCTTCCCCCCTCTGCCTGCCTCTCTGCCTACTTGTGGTTTCTCTATATATATCAAATAAATAAATAAGAAATAAACAAATAAAATCTTAAAAAAAAACCTGGAACTTTCTCTTTTCTTATTCCCATATCTTCAGATAATACCATCTCTCTCCCTCCCTCTATCTCTCTTTTTAAAGGTTTATTTATTTATTTGGGAGGGAGGTGGAGGAAGGGCAGAGGGTGAGGGAGAATCTCAAGCAGACTTTGCATTTAGTGCAGAGCCCAAATTGGGACTCAATCCCATGACCATGAGAACAGGACCTGAACTGAAACCAAGAGTCGTATGCTTAAACAACTGCACCACCCAGGTGCCCCCATAAAATACCATCTCTTAACTGATAACACGGAGAAGTTGTTTTTAAACATTTCCCCCAATAGGAATTACAGAATTCAACAGAATCTTTTTTTTTTTTTTCCTTTGAGTGATACTGAGCCAGAGTTTTGTTTCAAAGAAATCACTTCTGGTTTATTTTTGTCATCCTTAGATTCCTTGTGTATAGGTGAAGGTTCTAACACAGTGTTATCTGTAAATGTGGAAACTGTTACTTTCTATTCTGCTTTTTCAAGAAGGTCTCTTTCCATTGTTATTTTCCTTTTTTTTTTTTTCTTGAGTATCTTGGAGAAATAAAAGAACACCTTCCAAATGATTGCAACTTTGATTCAAAATTTTTTAATTTTATTATTTTTTGATTCAAAATTTTAATGCAGAATGCAACTCTGGGTATTTCTCAAGACATATGATTCTGGCTTCAGTTTTTTTCAAGATGCCAGCATAACTTTATACCAACAAAATATGAGTATCTTTTACTTAAAGATTTTAAGATATGTGGGATGCCAGAATACCAAAAACAGATTTTGCAATCAATACTCAAATGTCATGTATTTAAAAATCCCCCTTTCCTTACTCCTCAGACTGGATTAAAGCTCTGTGTTATAACCAGAGGTCTGTAAACTATGACTGGGGCCGGGGCTGGGTTTGCTAAATCCAGCCAGCCTTCCATTTTATAAATAAAGTTTTATTGAGCACAGCTATACCTATTCATTACATACTATAGCAGCTTTTGCAATACAATGGCAGGGTTGTAGTTGCAACAGATACAGTACAACCCACAAGTCTAAAATACTTACTCTTTGATCATTTACAGAAAAAGTTTGCCAATCATTAGCTCCCTATATCTGTCCTTCAAGACCTGAGTACAATTTGAAATGATGTATCTAGTGACTACTTTACTAATGTTAATCTCTCACTATTCTTTAAGCTCCATGAGGGCAAGAACCATGTTCATTATCCTCACTATTACATTCCCGGAATGTGGGCTCGTGTTGGCACAAAGTAGTTGCTCAGTACATGCTTGTTAATTAAATAGATTATATAAGGTGACACTTTGGGAGCAAATACTGTTTCTGGGGTAAACCTACATGTCTGCTGAAACTTGTGAAATATAGTGGTGAAGAGTTAATGTGGTAATACACAAAGTATGCAGTGTAATGTCTAAAATATAGAAGTGCTGAATAAATGACAGCCCTTATTAGGTAAAATCCTCCAAGTTGCCTTTTTAAAAATCCTGTAGAGACTTTGTCATGAAAATGCACAAAATATTACAAAGTGCCTTCATTCCAGAGCCCATGTTTATTATGAAGTTAGTCCATGCCTGGTGAAGCCACTTTCCCAACTTCTTGGCTTCTGAGTTTTACCAACCAGCCATTTTTTTTTTAAAATAGGTGCTTCCTAATGACATGTGTTCTAGAAAAGAGGATCGGGTAAAGTCAGCAGCCTTATCAAAGAATATGTCAGTTCTTCATCTGTTTTCTTGTTAACCAGGGCTATATATTGCAATCACTTGAGGAACTGTTAAAAATAATGATGTCTGGGCTCTGTCCCCAGAAGTTCTGGTTTCATTGGTCGAGGGTAGTGCTTTTAAAGATTCCTAGGTGGCTCTTATATGCAGCCAGGGGTGAGAATGTCATTTTTATCAGTTAAGAGGTATTCGGTGAATGTTTGTTCAGAGAGACTGAATACACAAATAGACAATGGCCAGACCATTTATCACAAAAGAATTCTACATCAAAACTTATGATGTACTTATTATATGTTGGCTAACTGAACATTAAAAAAAAGAAAAAAGGAATTCTGACCCGCAAATTCTGCCATAACTGACCTAGAAGGATCAGGACTTAGCAACTACCAGCTTCCCCACTTTTATACCTCTTCCACCTTCCAACTCAAGACCAACAAGAGAAAATCAAACATATTTCCCAAACATCAGATAGGATGCACTGCTTCTAGTTAGTTTGCCTCTAACATTCCCATACTAAACAGTCTCCAATCACAGCATACCTGAAGGCTTGCTTTTTTTTTTTTTTCCCTCACTCTAAAGCTTCCCTATTGCCCTGCTTGTGTTTGAGAATCTGCCAAATCCAGGTGATGGTGGCTGGCTCCCTTGCTATACCAGACTCTGAATAAGTAGCCTCTATTCTCATTTGGGTGGTTTTCATTAATTTCCACAGTGCTGTTATTCTTACTACTGTAACTAGTGTTGCACAGATAAATAACATACTTTGACTTCTCTTACAACCAGGAAAATCATAAAACAGAATCCCACTGGGATTAGGTTAAAAACTAGAATGAATATGAGGATTCAAAAGGGTGTCTCAGACAACTGAAAGGCAGGGTCTAGTTAGGTCTCAGGAACCCAGGAAGGGAAGGCTATTGGGAACAAGAAATTTTCCCATTCTGTCTCTTATCCCCATTTTTTTCTATGCATCTGCTTAATTCTTTCTTCTTGGTTTAGACCACTTGTCCCTATTTTCCAGCCCACATGGCAGAATAACCACTACCAGCAACTCTTAGGATTTTATCTCCTCAATTAGAGACAGAGAGCTAGACCAACTTTATGTCCTTGGATCTTCTTGCCCAGCAGATCTAGGGTTGGGACAGCACCTCCCAACTTCCCAGAGCATCTGTCTCCACTCGTCCAAAGAGAATCTATTCTCCCTCAGTTGCCCCTCACTCTTCCAACCAACAGGGATACAGAATCAGCAGGCAGGTACTAGAGATAGAGTAAGAGAATTTCTGGAGTGGAATGAGCTCAGAGTCATCCACTGCTCATCAACTTAGGCACTAAAAAAATTCTGGGCAACACAAGGAGGCAATTAAACCTAAGTATATGCCATTTGCTTTGCGGGTGAATATAAATTGCAGAGACTAGAGTTTTGAGACACTGTGCTCAAGCCAAAACTAGGGCATACTGTACTTCTTCCATCAAATCATGCACCATAAGTATAGAGGAACCCATAGGATTAAGCCCAGAATTGATACTTTCAAAGGAAGCTTGGAGGAAAGTGCTGCTTCAGACATTCTTGCCACTATAACCATGGAGCTCTGCACTGAATCTTGATATCAAAGATTTACTGAAGACCTGACACATTTACCATTATGCAAATAACATATTCTTACTTTTCCCTACTGTGAAGTTCAATTAATGTTTTATGTGAAGTCAAATAGGCTGCTGTTCCTTAAAGTTCTAGTTTTAAACAAGCAGCAGTATAGTCAGTCTGCTTTGATGTCTGCTTATCTCTGAGCAAGGAGAGCAAGGAACAAAGATAACTGGGTGTTTTACATTGGTTATATAATTGCAGAGTTCACAGTCTCTTTGCCCTTTTCAAGGTCTTGGGGACTATCTGATCTGACATTTCCCAAGCTAGACAGCTGAGGACAGAGGACAGCCTCTGAAAGATCATCGCTCTCTTTCATTTCCCCCTCTCCTAGAATATTTTACAGGAGTTTGCAGTGTATCTGATCCTCACTGGAAAGGATTTATTAGGCCCTTAGGGCTGGCTGGAGGACATTGTAACCTAGATGAGAGGGACTGAGTTTTCATTCCTCTGCTTATTCACAGAGGTTGTAGAAAGACACACAGGTGTCTTTGAGCCTTGATGTTTTTCATCAGTCAAATGGGAATAATGTGGAAAGCAATGTATTATCAACAGATGATTCAAAAGAGATCCTGATGTGGAAGGCATAAAATCATTTATCAAGCACTTACTGTATGCCATGTAATCTACCAGGCTTGGGGATGCAGTGTTGGAGTAAAGATACATAGTCACTTTTCATATGGGTTTACTTGAGTGTATTTGGAAAGTTAGATATTTAGTTTTTAAAACACACAAACAAATGTAAACTTTAACTGACAAATTCCCCAAGGTGGAGGTATTTGGTGTTGTGAGAGGCTGTATTAGGGGCATCTATTCTGGATTGAAGGTCAGAAAATACTTCCACAGTAGTGGCAATTGAGCTACAGTCTGAAGAGAAAATAAGAAGTCACTAGGGGAAGAGCTAGAGACAGGGGAACAGCAGGTATAAAGAAGAGACCTAGAATGTGTACAAGGGACTGAAAGATCATGCAGAAGACCACTGGCACCTTGCCTGCCACTATTTTTTCATTATTATTATTAATGTATAATGTATTATTTGCCCCAGGGGTACAGGTGTGTGAATCATCAGGCTTATACATTTCACAGCACTCACCATAGCAAAGACCCTCCCCAATGTCCATCACCCAGTCACCCCATCCCTCCTGCACCCCTCCCTTCCAGCAACCCTCAGTTTGTTTCCTGAGATTAACAGTCTCTTATGGTTTGTCTCCCTCTCTGGTTTTACTTGTCTTCCTCTCTGGTCTCATTTTTTCCTCTCTTCCCTTTTGATCCTCAGCTTTGTTTCTCAAATTCTGCATATAAGTGAGATCATGTGGTAATTGTCTTTCTATGATTGACTTATTTCACTTAGCATAGTACCCTCTAGTTCCATCCATGTTACTGCAAATGGCAAGATTTTGTGGGGGTTTTTGATGGCTGCATAATATTCCTGTGTGTGTGTGTGTGTGTGTGTGTGTATGTATGTATCACATTTTCTTGATCCATTCATCTGTTGATGGACATCTGGACTCTTTCCATAGTTTAGCCCTGCCACTATTAAGGCTATACATTGCATGCAGTCAGAGGGGAGAATAAAAACAACTTTGCATCCTTAGACAACTACGAAAAAATTAGAAAAAATGTGTCTAATCCTACTTTTCAAAATGAATCAATCTCTGAGCCATGCCTTGAAAGTAAAAAACAAACTTATCTCTGACTTTTATGACCTTGATGTCTTCAGATTTATATCTCAAGATATGAAAATCAAGTGAGGAACTTCTGGTTTTTGAGTGATGAAAATAATAATCAGACTGATTGTAATTTTAAGTATCCACATTTTCACTTATTCAGGGTGTCTCATTCTTCTGAAAGTTGGACTCTTGAAAACAGTGAAAGGCTCATTTCTTAGGGTTTGAATGGGCTCTCTCTTGATGGTGCTAGTGTGGCTGCCATGGCCCTAGGTAAGTCTGGAGGGATTTAGCTGGGGCCAGCTCACAGAGTCCTGCAGGTTACTTCAGAAGTCTTGTATTTACCTTGAGATCAAGAAGGAAGCTACTGAGGGTCAAAGGGACATGATCTCTCTCTTTTTTTTCCCTAAATTTTTATTTAAATTCAAGTTAGTTATTATTTTATTTTTTCTTCCCTTCCCCTATGTTCATCTGTTTTGTTTCTTAAATTCCTTATATGAATGAAATCATGTGTTGCTTGTCTTTCTCTGACTTATTTTGCTTAGCATAATACCCTCTAGTTCCATCCATGCAGTTGTGAATGGCAAGATTTCATTCTTTTTGGTGGCTTAGTACTATTCCATACCACATCTTTTTTTATCCATTCATCAGTCAGGGGACATTTGGGCTCTTCCCATAATTTAGCTATTGTTGATAATGCTGCTATAAACACTAGGTTGCATGTGCCCCTTCGAGTCTGTATTTTTGTATCCTTTGGATTAATACCTGGTAGTGCAATTGCTAGGTCATAGGGTAGCTCTATTTTTAACCTTTTGAGGAACCTCCATACTGTTTTCCAAAGTGGCTGCACCAGTTTGGATTTCCAGCAACACTGTAAGAGTGGTCCCCTTTCTCCACATCCTCACCAACATCTGTTGTCTCCTGACTTGTTAATTTGAGCCATTTCATTGTGAATTTGATCTGTATTTCCCTGATGATGAGTGATGTTGAGCATTTTTTCATGTGAGGGACACGATTCTTACACTTCAAGCATAAGTGCTTACAGAATGAAGAGTGTATTGGAGACAGATTAAGTACAAGTAGACATGTTAGGAGGCCACTGTGGTAACCAAGTTGAGAGAAGATAGAGGTTTGCTCTGGGGTGGGGATGGTGGTTGTGGAATGGAGAGGAGAATGGAATTGAAAGATATTTAGGTGGTGAAATGAACAAGACTTGAATCTGGCCTGAGAATCAGTTGGATGGTGAAGCCATACCATGAACGTGGAGGCACTGGAAGAGCGGCAGGCCTGGAAACTTACAAAGCCTACATGCAGGGAAAGTCTGATTCTGTTTTCCAGCAATTGAAGAATTCCTCAGGTGATGGTACAGTTGTACACGAGCTATTCCAAATTACATGGTGGCTTAAAACCAGCATTCCCAAATCTCATTGTGTAATCCTTTAAACCCTCTGGTAAAATGCACAGGATTGATTCCTTTGTGAAAGCCACTATTGCGCCTCCTTGGAGAACTCATTTAAATGCATATATCCTCAGGGGCCAGGGCAGAGGAAGCATTAAGCCAGAATTTCCCTCTCTTAATAACCTCTTATATTTACTTGGTATTTTAAAATTCACAAGATACTTTATCACAGTGCTACTCAAAGCATGGTCTCCAGAAGGCAGCATCAGCATCACTTGGGAGCTTGTTAGAAATGCAGATACTCAGACCTTCTGAATTAGAAACTTGGATGTTAGAAGTGGGGAGGTCTGCAGTCTGTGTTTTCGCAAGTTCTCCAGGTAATTATGCTGCATGCTCAAGTTTGAGAAGCACTGCTTATCAGATGATATTTCTTCCATGCTTAACAATAATTGTGGAAGGTGGTTATTATTATCATTCTTGTTTCCCTAAAGAAGAACTGAAGCTCTGACAGGTTAAATGACTTGCTTAAACATATAGTTAGTGGTGACAAAGGTTGAAATCCAGACGTTCATTCTTCTAAATCTACATTCATAGCCTTCTTACTTGAAATGAGTGCAAGGACCTTAAGGGAAAAAATGTGTAAGTTTTGATAGGGACAGAAGGTGAGAAGGTGGGTTTGGAAAAATGGAAGGATATCTTACCTTACACCAAATAATAAACCATCAGATTCTATTCTTCTGCCTGGGGGGAGCCTCATATGTGGGAGCAGGGGTGTGCTGGAGCTTGCTGGGATCATCTAGTGAGAGGAAATAATGCACATCTCTTCCAAATTCTGCATTCAGTAGTGACATTCTTGTAGGTTAAAATGGACTAGGATGGGAGTCTTTACACCACAGAAAATGGCAAAGGCTGCAAATCAGGGGTCTTCATTCCCACTCCCAGGGGCAGATTGTTAAGTATTTACCACCACACCCTCGGAGGAGAGTCCGGAAGATCTCAGAGACAGTGTATCATAAAACAGGGAAGGAATCACTAGAGAAGGGGGGCAGGGTCACTGTGATTAAGATAAAGTGTTGCCAATTACAACCATGAGCCAGAAGTTTCTCCTATGGATTAAAATTACTGGGAACAAATAAATGTATCTTAAATCTTATGCTTTCAGCTGAGCTAACCTAGTCAAGATGGGAAAAAATTACACTTGTTTTTGAGACAAAATAACAAACATTTTAAAACTGTGGTCTCTAGTTTTCTTTTTAAATATGAAAAGCAACATGGACAGAATTTTCATAATAAATAAAACTTGTTCAACCTTTTTCCCAGCATGGGCTTGAAGTCACTTGTGAGAACTATTGAACAAAATTATAATAGAAGTCATCAACAATACCTAAAGAATATGGAAAGAAATAAGTTTTTGCCAAGATCAGGTTTATGTTATATTTCGGTTTGGATATGTTCACTTCTGCTCTGACTCTTGGAAGAGATGTGGAAAGCCACCAAGGAAAGTCACCAGAAAGCCCATCCGTGTCCGCCACCACCAACACAGCGGACAGGCAACTCTGCCCAAACAGGGTTGACTGAGTAACACCTGGCAGGCCCCTTCTCCAAAGGACAGGCTGGAAAACAAGAGGCTGACAGTCCTAAGGTCCCTATAAAACAGGTGCATCTTGCTGGGGTTTTGGTCAATAATTTGGACTCTGTACATTCCCTCAATCACCCCTCAACAGAATGACTAAGAGGAGGAACCCCCAACACAGGAAAGATTCAGAGACTAACCCCTGCCACAGAACTAATGGATATAGATATAACCAAGATGTCAGAAATTGACTTCAAAGTAACAATTTTCTGGGTGATATCTAGGCTTAAAAAAATATTAATGACAATATATAATCTCTAAGGGCAGAAATGAGATCTAATCAAGCCAAACTTAAAAATGCTATGGGGTGCCTGGGTGGCTCAGATAGTTAACTGCCTGCCTTCCACTCAAGTCATGATCCTGAGGTCCTGGTATCAAGTCCACATTGCCTGCTCAGGGGGGAGCCTGCTTCTCCCTCTGCCTCTTTCTCTCTGTCTCTCATGAATGAATAAATATATATATTTTTAACATGCTATGAATGAAATGCAGCCTAACCTGGAAACTCTGACTGCCAAGGCAGAAGAATGAATTAGTGAGATAGAGGATAAGATGATAGAAAAGAAGGAAATCAAGGTGGCATGGAAAATCAAATTAAAACCCAAGGAATCAAGCTGAAAGAGATTAATGACTCAATGAAAGGTTCCAATATCAGAATTATTGGGATCCCTGAACGGGTGGAGAGAGAGAGAGGTCTAGAAGATATATTTGAGCAAATCATAGCTGAGAACTTCCCTAATCTGGGGAGGGTAAGCAAGAATTCATGTACAAGAGGCAGAGAAGACCCCTCCCAAGATCAATGAGAACAGACCGACACCATGACATATAATAGTACAATTTGCAAATCTTAGATCCAAGGAAACAATCTTGAAAGCAACAGGGGGAAGAGATTTCTTACGTACAGGGGGAGGAACACTGGAATAACCTCAGACCTGTCCACAGAGACCTGGCAAGCCAGAAAGGGCTGGCAAGACATATTAAGGGTACTAAATGAGAGGAACATGTAGCCAAGGATACTTTATCCAGCCAGGCTGTCATTCAGAATGGATGGAGAGAAAAGGAGCTTCCAAGACTGACAGAAACTGAAAGAATATGTGACCACCAAGCTGGCCCTGAGGAAAATTAAGGGGGGTTTCTAGAAAAGGAGAAGGACCCCGAGAGAGACAGAATAGAAATTTACAGAGCAATCTATGGAAACAAGGACTTCACAGGCAACATGAGGCAATAAAATCATATCTTTCCATAATTACTCTTAATGTGAATGGCTTAAATGCTCCCATGAAATGGCACAGGGTTGTAGATTGGCTAAAAAGACAGGACCCATCCATATGCTGTCTACAAGAGACTCATTTTGAACGTAATGATACATCCTACTGACAATGAAGGGATGGAGAAACATTTTTCATGCCGATGGACCTCAAAAGGAAGCAGGAGTAGCAATTTTCATATCAGACAAATTAGATTTTAAGCCAAAGACTGTAGTTAAAGATACAGAAGGACACTATATCATTCTTAAAAGTCTATTCAACAAGAGGTTCTAACAATTGTAAACATCTATGCCCCCAACATGGGAGCAGCCACCTACATAAGCTAACTGTTAACCAAAATAAAGAAACATATTGGTAATAATATGTTAATAGCAAGAGACTTCAACACTCCTTTCTCAGCAATAGACAGATTATCTAAGCAGAAAATTAGCAAAGAAATAAGAGCTTGAATGACACACTGGACCATGTGGACCTCATAGATATATACAGAACAGTCCTCCCTAAGACAGCAGAATACTCATTCTTCTTGAATGCACATGTAACTTTCTCCAGAAGAGACCACATAATGGGTCACAAATTAGGACTCAACCTATACCACAAGATTGAGATTATTACCTGCATATTCTCAGACCACAATGCTTTGAAAGTGCAACTAATCACAAGTAATGATTTGAAAGAAATTCAAACACTTGGAAGCTAAAGATCATTCTGCTTAAGAATGTTTGGGTCAACCAGGATATCAAAGAAGAACTTAAGCAATCCATTGAAACCAATGAGAATGAAGACACATTGGTCCAAAACCTATGGGATAGGGCCAAAGGGGTTCTAAGGGGGAAATACATAGCCATCCAAGCCTCACTCAAAAAAATAGAAAAATCCCTAATACACAAACTCTCTTTACACCTTAAAGAACTGGAGAATCAACAACAAATTAAGCCTACCCCACGCTCAAGAAGGGAAATAATTAAGATTAGAGCAGAGATCAATGAATTAGAAACCAGAGCTACAGTAGAACACATCAGTGAAACTAGAAGCCGGTTCTTTGAAAGAATTAATAAGATAAATAAACCACTGGCCAGACTAATCCAAAAGAAAAGAGAAAGGACCCAAATTAACAAAATTATGAATGAAAGGGGAGAGATGTTGACTAACACCAAGGAAATAGAAATTATTATTAACAGCTATATGCCAATGAGTTAAGCAACCTAGAAGAAATGAATGAATTCCTGGAAACCTATAAACTTCCAAGACTGAAACAGGAAGAAATTGACAACCTGAATAGACCAGTAACCAGTAACAAGATTGAAGCAGTGATCAAAAACCTCCCAAAAAGTAAGAGTCCAGGACCTGATGGATTCCCTGGGGAATTCTACCAAACATTCAAAGAAGAAATAATACCTATTCTCCAGAAACTGTTTCAAAAAATAGAAACAGAAGGAAAACTTCCAGACTCTTTCTATGAGGCCAGCATTACCCTGATCCCCAAACCAGGCAAAGACCCCATCAAAAAGAATTTCAGAGCAATATCCCTGATGAATATGGATGCCAAAATTCTCAAGAAGATCCTAGCTAATAGGATCCAACAGTACATTAAAAAGATTATCCACCATGACCGGGTGGGATTTACTCCTGGGATGCAAGGGTGGTTCAGCATTTGCAAATCAATCAATGTGGTAGAACAAATTGATAATAGAAGAGAGAAGAACCATATGGTCCTCTCAGTTGATGCAGAAAAAGCATTTGACAAAATACAGCGTCCTTTCATGATTAAAATTCTGCAGAGTGTAGGGGTAGAGGGAACATTTCTCAACTTCATGAAATCTACCTATGGAGAACCTACAGCGAATATCATTCTCAATGAGAAAAAGCTGAAAGTCTTCCCATTGAGATCAGGAACACAATAAGGATGCCCACTTTCGCCACTATTGTTCAACATAGTACTGGAAGTCCTAGCAACAGCAATCAGACAACAAAAAGAAATAAAAGGTATTCAAATTGGCAAAGAAGAAGTCAAACTCTCTCTCTTTGCAGATGACATGATACTTTATGTGGAAAATCCAAAAGACTCCACTCCCAAATTACTAGAACTCATACAGCAACTCAGTAATATGACAGTATACAAAATTAATGCACAGAAATCAGTTGCTTTCTTATACACTTACAATGAAACTATAGAAAGAGAAATTAGGGAGTTGATTCCACTTACATAGCACCAAAATCCTTAAGATACCTTGGAATAAACTTAACTGAGGAGGTAAAGGATCTATACTCCAGAAACCACGGAACACTTATGATGGAAATTGAAGCAGACACAAAAGATGGAAAAACATCCAATGCTCATGGATCGGAAGAATAAACATTGTTAAAATGTCTGTGCTGCCCAGAGCAATCTATACTTTCAATGCCATCCTGATCAAAATACCAGTGGCATTTTTCAAAATGCTGGAACAAACAATCCTAAAATTTGTATGGAACTAGAAAAGACCCCAAATCACCAAGGAAATGTTGAAAAAGAAAAACAAAGCTGGGGGCATCTCGTTGCCTGATTTCAAGCTGTAGTACAAAGCTGTGATCACCAAGACAGCATGTTATTGGCACAAAAACAGAAACATAGACCAACGGAACAGAACAGAGAGCCCAGATATGGACCCTCAGTTTTATGGTCAACTAATCTTTGATAAAGCAGGAAAAAATATCCAATGGAAAAAAGACAGTCTCTTTAATAAATGGTGCTGGGAAAATTGGACAGCTATATACAGAGAATGAAACTCGACCATTCTCTTACAGCACACACAAAGATAAACTCTAAATGGATTAAAGACCTCAGTGTAAGTCAGGAGTCCATCAAAATCCTAGAGAAGAACATAGGCTGAAACCTCTTCGGCACCAGCCACAGCAACTTCTTTCAAAACACGTCTAGAAAGGCAAGGGAAGCAAAAGCAAAAATGCACTTTTGGGACTTCATTAAGATAAGAAGCTTTTGCATAACAAAGGAAACAGTCAACAAAACAAAGAGACAACCCACGGAATGGGAGAAGATATTTGTAAATGACACTACAGATAAAGGGCTGATATCCAAGATCTATAAAGAACTCAGTCTCAACACTCAAAATCAATCTGTCAAAAAATGCGCAGAAGACATGAACAGACACTTCTTTAAAGAAGACATACAAATGGCTAACACACATGAAAAAATGTTCATCGCCATTAGCCATCAGGGAAATTCAAATCCATACCACACTGAGAATACCACTTTACACCAGTTAGAATGGCAAAAATTGACAAGGCAAGAAACAACAGAGCTTGTGGAGAAAGGGGAACCCTCTTACACTGTTGGTAGGAATGCAAGTTGGTATGGCCACTTTGGAAAACAGTGTGGAGGTTCCAGAAAAAGTTAAAAATAGATCTACTCTATGAACCAGCAATTGCACTACTGGTTATTTACCCCAAAGATACAGATGTAGTGAAAAGAAGAGCTACATGCACCTGAATGTTTATAGCAGCAGTGTCCACAATAGCCAAACTGTGGAAGATGCCCTTCAACAGATGAATGGGTAAAGAAGATGTGGTCCATATATACAATGGAATATTATTCAGCCACCAGAAAGGATGAATACTCAACATTTACATCAACATGAATGAAAATGGCAGAGATTACATTAAGTGAAATAGGTCAAGCAGAGAAAGACAATTATGGTTTCACCTATTTGTGGAGCATAAGGAATAGCATGGAGGACATTAGGAGAAGGAAGGGAAATGTGAAGAGGGGGAAAGCAGAGTGGGAGATGAACCATGAAAGACTCTGGGAATCAAACTGAAGATTTTAGAAGGGAGGAGGGATGAGTGAGCCTGGTGATGGGTATTAAGGAGGGCATGTATTGCATGGAACACTGGGTATTTTCCATAAACAATGAATCATGGAACACATCCTTAAAACTAATGATGTACTGTATGGTGACTAACATAACATAATAAAAAAAATTACTTAAAAATAATCACTTTGGAAGCTTACGAAATTGTTGATTCCCAGGCTGCACCCAAGACTAATTAAATCAGAGTCTGAAAGTGAGACCCAGGTCTTATTTTTCAAGCACTTCAGATGGTTCTAATGTACACCTAAGGGCAGGATCCCCAGTCCTGGAACAATGACAGAAACCACCCCCTTATTCTGCAGAGGAGAAGCCTACAACCCAAATTGTTTCACTGTCCCTGAGCCACTCAGCTAGCTGCTCCCTGGTTTATCACCAACTAGGTAACAAATGTGGAACACTTAGTGTTTTCTCAGTCCTGGGATAGATGCCATGGAATTTGGAAAGGCCAGTGTAGTAGAATGTGGAGCTCTGTGCTCATAATTCCCACTGGCATTTTCATCCTGGTGAAATCATTTTAAAACCAGTAGTGCCTTCAGGTCTTCATTTCATCACACAATCCTTTCCCACCGCTGGGTTTTTCCAGTCCTCTACTTAATATTATATAATAGCACTCAGAATTTGTTTTCCTAATGTACACCACAGTTTGTAGTCATATATTTACTTATGAGATTAAGTATCTCATAATGTATGTAATCTCATAATGAATGTAGACTCCCCTACCAGTTTGTGAGCTCTTTGAGGGCAGAGATTGTGTCTGGGTTGTGTTCACTATTCATTCATTTATCTAGTCAACCAATATTTTCTGAGTGCCTACTCTGGACTGGGCTCTGTTTCAAGAACTAGAATGTTGCTTTGTTTCAAGAACTAGATGTTTCTGTCAGTTACAAAAAGGCCAAGAGAAGCAACATGGAAGCCTAAAGAACCCTTTGCCTTGAAGTGTGGTTCTCAGAGTGGTTTCCCAGACAAGCAATTTTCAGCATCACCTGGGAACTTGTTAGAGATGAAAATTCTTGAGCCCCACTCCAGACCTATAGAATCAGAAACTTTGGGGTGTGCCCAGCAGCTGGATTTAACAAGTACCCCAAGTGATTCTGATGAATTCGAAGGTTTGAGATCCTCCTCACTAAAGAAGATGGAGGAATGGGGAGCTGATGATATGCTCCAGGTTGTGTTTTGGTGTCAGTTAACAAATGCCACCTTTGACCCTCTACTGGCTGCCTCTTTGCCTATCCTCTTTGCAGAGAGAGACACCCCACCTGCCCCAGAAAATCTAAAGGCTCAACTTGACCATCAGATTTTGATCCCCAAGGGTAGCTCTTCCATCAGAGTGAGAGAATACACAGCAGGCACAGCTGAAAGAGATGGTTTTGTGAGGCACTCTTAACAAAACCTTGAGAATCTCCTCTTTAAATGAGTTGGCTGTGTTAGGGATCAGAGATGCAACTGTCAGGTGGTTATAAAGTTCGATGCTACCCTGTTCTGTGGTACCTGTTGCCAATTCCAGTTGTTAGCAACTCCCATTTCCTTTTGTGTCTCCCTTGCTGGGATGGCCAAGATCTCTGAAGATCACAAGGCCTTGCTACTCAGTCCACTCTCAAGTCTCACTTTCGAGCTTTGACAAGGCTCCCCCAGCACTGCTTCTCATCCTTTTTTCCTTTTATCCTCGCTTCTGACTGCCCTCTTCCCACTTCCCCCCACCAGCTGCTCCCTGACCTCTTTCACTCTCAGATCTGACCCTACCACTCCTCTTGGGAAGTGAAGAAATCCAGTATGCTCCCTCTCAGCTTCTTTCTCTTGTTCTCATCTTTCTTCATCTTCACATTTTCACATTATTTTCACTTTTGTTTCCTTTGCCTTTGGAGACATATCTTGAAAGAAGTTGCTGTGGCTGATATCGAAGAGATTACTGCCTATGTTCTCCTCTAGGATTCTGATGGATTCTTGTCTCACATTGAGGTCTTTTATCCATTTTGAGTTTATCTTTGTGTACAGTGTAAGAGAATGGTCGAGTTTCATTCTTCTTACATATAGCTGTCCAGTTTTCCCAGCACCATTTATTGAAGAGACTGTCTTTTTTCCACTGTATATTTTTTCCTGTTTTGTCGAAGATTAACTGACCATAAAGTTGAGGGTCCATATCTGGGCTCTCTACTCTGTTCCACTGGTCTATGTGTCTGTTTTTATGCCAGTACCATGCTGTCTTGGTGATCACAGCTTTGTAGTAAAGCTTGAAATCAGGTAATGTGATGCCCCCAGTTTTATTTTTGTTTTTCAACATTTCCTTAGCGATTTGGGGTCTCTTCTGGTTCCATACAAATTTCTGCATTATTTGCTCCAGCTCTTTGAAAAATACCGGTGGAATTTTGATTGGAATGGCATTAAAAGTATAGATTGCTCTGGGCAGTATAGACATTTTAACAATGTTTATTCTTCTGATCCAAGAGCATGGAATGGTCTTCCATCTTTTTGTGTCTTCTTCAATTTCTTTCATGGGTGTTCTGTAGTTCCTCGAGTACAGATCCTTTACCTCTTTGGTTAGGTTTATTCCCAGGTATCTTATGGTTCTGGTGCTATAGTAAATGGAATCGATTCTCTAATTTCCCTTTCTGTATTTTCATTGTTAGTGCATAAGAAAGCCACTGATTTCTGTACATTGACTTTGTATCCTGCCGCATTACTGAATTGCTGTATGAGTTCTAGTAGTTTGGGGGTGGAGTCTTTTGGGTTTTCCATATAAAGAATCATGTCATCTGCGAAGAGAGAGAGTTTGACTTCTTCATTGCCAATTTGGATACCTTTTATTTCTCTTTGTTGTCTGATTGCTGTTGCTAGGACTTCTAATACTATGTTGAACAAGAGTGGTGAGAGTGGGCATCCTTGTCATGTTCCTGATCTCAACGGGAAGGCTGCAAGCTTTTTCCCATTGAGGATGCTATTTGCTGTGGGTCTTTCATAGATAGATTTTATGAAGTTCAGGAATGTTCCCTCTATCCCTATACTTTGAAGCGTTTTAATCAGGAATGGATGCTGGATTTTGTCAAATGCTTTTTCTTTTTTTTTTTAAGATTTTATTTATTTATTTGACAGAGAGCAAGAGGGAGAGCACAAGCAGGGGGAGGAGCAGCAGAGAGAGAGGGAGAAGCAGGCTCCCCACTGAGCAGGGAGCCCGATGTGGGACTCGATCCCATGATGCCGGGATCATGACCTGAGCCGAAGGCAGTCACTTAACCAACTGAGCCACTCAGGTGCCCATCAAATGCTTTTTCTGCATCAATTGAGAGGACCATGTGGTTCTTCTCTCTTCTCATATTAATTTGTTCTATCACATTGATTGATTTGCGAATGTTGAACCATCCTTGTAGCCCAGGAATGAATCCCACCTGGTCATGGTGGATAATCTTTTTAATGTGCTGTTGGATCCTGTTTGCTAGGATCTTGTTGAGAATCTTAGCATCCATATTCATCAGTGATATTGGTCTGAAATTCTCCTTTTTGGTAGGGTCTTTGCCTGGTTTGGGGATCAGGGTAATGCTGGCTTCATAGAGTCTGGAAGTTTTCCTTCTGCTTCAATTTTTTGAAACAGCTTCAGGAGGCAACCCACAGAATGGGAGAAGATTTTGCAAATTACAGTACAGACAAAAGGTTGATATCCAGGATCTATAAAGAACTCCTCAAACTCAACACACACAAAACAGATAATCATATCAAAAAAATGGGCAGAAGATATGAACAGACACTTCTCCAATGAAGACATACAAATTGCTATCAGACACATGAAAAAATGTTCATCATCACTAGCCATCAGGGAGATACAAATTAAAACCACATTGAGATACCACCTTACACCAGTTAGAATGGCCAAAATTAGCAAGACAGGAAACAACATGTGTTGGAGGGGATGTGGAGAAAGGGGAACCCTCTTACACTGTTGGTGGGAATGCAAGTTGGTGCAACCACTTTGGAGAACAGTGTGGAGATTCCTCAAGAAATTAAAAATAGAGCTTCCCTATGACCCTGCAATTGCATACCCCAAAGATACAGATGTAGTGAAAAGAAGGGCCATCTGTACCCCAATGTTTATAGCAGCAATGGCCACGGTCGCCAAACTGTGGAAAGAACCAAGATGCCCTTCAACGGACGAATGGATAAAGAAGATGTGGTCCATATACACTATGGAGTATTATGCCTCCTTCAGAAAGGATGAATACCCAACTTTTGTAGCAACATGGACGGGACTGGAAGAGATTATGCTGAGTGAAATAAGTCAAGCAGAGAGAGTCAATTATCATATGGTTTCACTTATTTGTGGAGCATAAGAAATAGCATGGAGGATAAGGGGAGTTAGAGAGGAGAAGGGAGTTGGGGGAAATTGGAAGGGGAGGTGAACCATGAAAGACTATGGACTCTGAAAAACAATCTGAGGGGTTTGAAGCAGCGGGGGGTGGGAGGTTGGGGGAACCAGGTGATGGGTATTAGAGAGGGCACGGATTGCATGGAGCACTGGGTGTGGTGCAAAAACAAGGAATACTGTTATGCTGAAAATTAAAAAAAATAAAATAAAAAAATATGCAAGCAAACAAATATATACAGTGTATGAATATATGAGACAGGATCATTATACATGGCAACAGGAGCCACAAAGGAAATTAATCAGGTCAAAAGAGAGAGAGAGTAACAGAAAAAGGAAGAGGTGATTTGTTTCTTTCCAGGGCTCTTCTCCCTCTGCACATTGTGATTTCAGCCTAGTTTGCTTCTGTGACTTAATTACTATCATTTCTCTCTCTTACTCCCAATCCCTTCCTTCTGCCTACAAACGGAATTGACCCACTGCCACTGTAAAACATATCTTCATGATTCTAAGATTGGTTTACAACTAGTGTTTGTTTCCACCTCTCTACTAAAACTGGACCTTCAATTAAGCTGGTCTTTAGAGTCTAAATCTAGTGTCCATTGCATAGTATTCATCATTCTTGACTTGTTATGAGACGATCCATATGTCTTTTGATTTAAACCCTTTCCTTCCCAGGGTGCCTGGTTGGCTCAGTTGGTTAAGTGTCCAACTCTTGGTTTTGGCTCAGGTTGTGATCTCAGGGTTGTGAGATGGAGCCCTGCATCAGGCTCGGCACTCATCACAAAGTCTGCTTGAGATTCTCTCTCTCCCCCTGACGCTCTCCCAGCTTGTGTGCTCAACCTCTCAAATAAATGAATAAATCTTTAAAAAAAATAATAAACTCATTCCTTCCCTAACTTCCATGAATTGGAGCCAACCTTATTCTCTAACCTTTCCACATGTGCATCTGTTCTTGTCTTTCTTTCTTTTCTTTTTGTTTTTTAAGATTTTATTTATTTGACAGAGATCACAAGCAGGCAGAGAGAGAGAGGGAAGCAGGCTCCCCGCTGAGCAGAGAGCGGGGCTCGATCCCAGGACCCTGAGACCATGACCTGAGCCGAAGGCAGAGGCTTTAACCCACTGAGCCACCCAGGCGCTCCTCTTCTTGTCTTTCTTCGGCATCTTCATACCCATCTCCTTTGTGACATCATTTCTTATGTTACCAGGCAGAAGTGACCAGGCCCTCCTCTGCTATCTCATAGCTCTGTCCCTAATGAGTGGCAGCACTCAGCACCCTGCTCTAGCTCTCTCAGTCTCCTTTCTGGGTCTGCAGGTTGCCTAAGGGCAAAAAATGTAAATCAAACCTTCTGATCCCACCACAGGGCTTTGCCATGGAGGCATTCAATAAATACTTGGAATGGATTGCTATTAGCAATGGTATTTGGTAGACATAAGAAATATCTTTAAATATGACTTAATTAACTTTATGTATCTGTGCATTTCATGGGTTATAAGGCCTGGAAGCTGGGAATTGGATATTTCAACTGGGGAAGAACTGGGTTCTTACTCTCATACTAAAAGCCAGGGCCATCTGTAGCCCTGGTGCCCATGAACAGGACCTTAGTAAAGGCTGCCATAGCAATACACAGATTGCTTTGTTTTAGTCAGCATAAATTAGCCTTTTAAAACATATGATTGTGAAGGGTTATGTTGTTTTTGTTAAGTATATAATCACATTGTGCTGTGAAATATTGCCCCCCCAACATTCCCAACCATTATGACTCTGGAACACATCCCCATGACCTTCTGATACTTTCTCCTCCCAATGAGCAGAAGTACCTTGTTGAATCACATCTGGCGTGCGAATAGATGTATCTTTACACAGTAAAATGCTAAATGATGTGCTGTGGATGCAAGGGTGCTGTCAGGGTTTGCAGAAGGAGAGAACTTGTTCAGAAAGTGTTTGTGGCACTGAGACTAATGAGCAGCCTCTTAGGGCATGTTTGATTCAGCCAGACTGAGAGTGAGATGAGAGGGCCAAGTGACACAGAGTATGTATGGATCAGGGAAGTCAGCAGGAATGTGCATCTTAAGGATAGATGAACCAAATTGCTAGCCCCAGATTTGCTCTTAATCTCTGAACTCTACAAAGTTTTACTTGAGTATATGAAGACCCAGCCACAAATCAGTAAGAACTAGACAGAAAAAGCATTTCTACTGATTTAAAAAACAAACAACAACAAACAAACCACAACAAGTTCCAAAATTCTGATGTTTTTTTCTGAGTCCTATTCATAAATACTATTCTTCTTCTTCTTCTCTCTCTCTCTTTTTTAAGATTTTTATTCATTATTTGAAAGAGAGAGCACAAGTGACAGGGGCAGGGAGGGGAGAGGAAGAAGCAGACTCCCTGCTGAGCACAGAGCCCGATATGGGGCTCAATCCCAGGACCCTGGGATCAGGACTTGGGCTGAGGCAGATGCTTAACCGACTGAGTCACCCCTACTGTTCCTCTTTCTAATCAATATGGTAACACGGTGGGTAGAACAATGGAGCATAAATGAATAACACTTTATGGGTAAAACTAACCTTCAAACATTGTCCAAGATTGGTTCTTTTCTTAAATCATATTCTTTAATATTTTAAAATATGCCATGATTAGACCTCAACAATCTCAAACTCCATGTTTATGTACCAGATGTAGGAAAACAAATATTCATCACTTTTTCCATGATTATCCATGTGTAGAAGGGTCTGTTATTTAAAGCCCTAATTGTTTAACAGAGTCATCCAAACTCAGTGAACTGAGAGGGACAGGTTTCCAGGGAAAGCCTTCAAATCTTTGGTTATGCATGATCATTCTCCATGGGAGCAAGTGGTCAAAGTGTGGCACATTTGAATATTTCTGAGGTCATTTCTAATTCTATGCTAATATTAGATGCCAGTGTGATTAATAATATAACTCATCAGTTGTAGCCACTTCATAATTATTCTCATTAAGCTCATGTATAACACCATCTTTCCCCATGAGAAGACAAAATTATTTTACAAATTTTCACTTGCCAAATAAACAATTCTCATACTCCAAAAGTAAGACAAGTGCAAATTGCATTTTGATGAGTCTAGAAAAAGGAGTGATATTTTATTTAATATTTTTAGTTTCACCTGTTCTTCTCAGATATATTTTTACATTATTCTTTGATAGTTTCCCTTGCTGAGTGTCCTTTCCCACCCAATTCTTTCAATTTTCTGACTGAAAGTGGTTTCTGTAGCTCTCCAAGGAAGTTTAAACTGAAGACTCTTGTGTTTTACAATCCAAAGCTGTAGGATATTTACTACTTAACATCCAAAGCAGTAGCACCACGTCCTACCTCCACCACAAATCTCATGTTTTCAGCAATTAGGCTGAACACCTCAAGCGCAGGGTGTGAGGCTGATCCAAATTTTATCTCTGGGGTTGAGTTCAATGGTTGGCAATTGGAGATACTCAGTTAAGTGCTGTTTGAAAGAAAGAAGAAATGCATGGGTGACTATTCTATTCTAGTCCACCTCTTTAGACATTTATGAGGTCCGTAGAGGAGACGTAGGAATGTGAAGTTATTTCCAGCAACTCTTCACCTGCCTCTCTTCTGGTAACCATCAACTTATTCTCTATAATTAAGAGCCTCTTTACTGATTTGTTTTTCTTTCTTTTTCCTTTGTTCATTGTTTTATTTCTTAAATTCCACATGTGAGTGAAATCGCATGGTATTTGTATTTCTCTGACTTATTTCACTTAGCATTATACTCTAGATCCATCCATGCCATTGCAAATGGCAAAATTTCATTCTTTTTTATGGCTGAATAATATTTATCCATTCATCTATTGGTGGACACTTGGGCTGCTTTCACATCTTGGCTATTACAAATAATGCTGCTATAAGTGTAAGGGTGAATTAGTGTTGGGGTGCCTGGGTGGCTCAGTGGGTTAAGCCTCTGCCTTCAGCACAGGTCATGATCCCAGGATCCTGGGATCGAGCCCCGCATCGGGCTCTCTGCTCAGTAGGGAGCCTGCTTCCCCCCGCCCTGCCTGCCTCTCTGCCTACTTGTGATCTCTGTCTGTCAAATAAATAAATAAAATCTTTTTTAAAAAAAGAAAAAGAGTGAATTAGTGTTCTTGTATTCTTTGGATAAATACCCAGTAGTGCAATTGTTAGATCACAATGTAGTTCTATTTTTAACCATTTGAGGAACGTTTATACTGTTTTCCACAGTGACTGCACCAGTTTGCATTCCCACCAACAGTGCATGAGGGTTCCTTTTTCTCCACATCCTTGCCAACCCTGTTGTTTCTTGTGTTGTTGGTTTTAGCTGTTCTGACAGGTGTGAGGTAACATCTCATTATAATGTTTTGGTTTGCATTTCCCTGATGGTAAATGATGATGAGCATCTTTTCATGTATCTGTTGGCCAGGTTGGTCTAAATTCTGAAAGTTCTCAGTCTTTGGGAGAAAAAATAGAGCTCAGATATACCACCAGGTTGGCAAAACAAAGCAGTTAACAAAATTGAGAATCCCTGTCTGTGTCAGGATATTTATATACTCATTTTCATTTAATCTTCTTAATAACCCAATAAGGTTAATATCATCCATATTTTGAGATGAGAAAATAGAAGCTCAAGTGTATTAAATGTTCAGGGAAGCTTTGATGAGAACTACAGAAACTCTTCTAAACTCATCACCAGAGCACAAGAGTCTGTATAACATCTTTGGTCAGTTTTCTTTCCCTTAGTACCATTAAGTACTCTAGTGAGCCTCTGGTGTGTGTGTGAGTATGTACATGCATGTGAATATGCTAAGTGTGAAATTGTGTGTTTTTTTTTTTAAAGACTTATCTATTTAAGAGAGAGAGTGAGAAGGAGGGGGAGAGAGAGAGGGAGAGAGAACTCCCAAGCAGACTCCCTGCTGATCATGGAGCCTGAGGACTCTGGTCTTCATTCCAGAACCTTGGGATCATGACCTGAGCCAAAATCTGGAGTCGGCTGCTTAATCAACTGAGCCATCCATGTGCCCTGAGATTGTATGATTTTTAAACTTTTTATTTTAAAGGCTGTCTTTTTTTTTCTTTTGGTGTACAGTTCTTTGAATTGTATGTGTATATTTTAATATAATTACTCTCCTTATCAACATACTTTTCTACCTACTCTACTTCCTTTGCCTTTCCGTATAAAATTTAAAACCTGTTTGTATATATCAACAAAAAATCCTCTTGGATTTTGATTGGTATCGGTTAAGTCTACAGATCATTTTGGGGAAATTGATATCTGCTATCTCTCTCCATTTACTGAGAGCTTCTTTAAGTTTTTTTTTTTTTTATCAGCATTTGTTTAGTCTTTTACTTTTATTTTTATAATTATCATTAGCTAACATATAGTTATATATTGGTTTCAGGAGAATTCAGTAATTCATCACTTACATATAACACCAAGTGTATCAGCAGGTTTTTTTTAGTTTTCAGTATACAGACCCTGTACATGTCTTGTTATATTTCTGTTTCTTGAGTTATTGTAAATGGTGTTGTTTTTTAAAATTTTGGTTTCTAATTATACCTTGTTAGTGTGTAGAAATGCACCCAGGGCTTCTCACAACACATGCTCTCCTTAATACCCATCATGTGTGTTATACACAACTAATGAATCATTGAACACTACATCAAAAACTAATGATGTACTATATGGTGGCTAACCTAACATAATAAAAAAAAAAAGAAAAGGAAGAAATGCAATTGATTTTTTGCATGTGTTGACTTTGTATACTGCAACTTGTTAAATCTACCCATTAGCTTTTAAGTCTTTTTATGGAATTCTTGAGATTTTCTATATAGACAATCATGCCTGAAAATAGGGAGAGTTTTACTCCTTCCCTTCTAATTTTTGTGCCTTTTATTTCTTAATTTTTTCCCCCTTATTGCACTTGCAAGAATTTCCTACACAACATTGAATAGAAGTGCTAAGAGTGAATATCCTTGCCCTGATTTAAGGATTTGGAGAAAACATTCTGTGTTCCACCATTAAGTATAATGTTAGCTGTAGGGTTTGTAGATGCCTTTTACTAGGTTCAGGTAGCAGCCTTCTATTCCTAGTTTGCAGCATTTTTTACATGAATGTATATTTCATCAAATGTTTTTCTGCATATATTTGAAATAATCATGTAGCTTAAAAAATATTCTTACTGTGGTAGGTTACATCAACTGATTGATTTTCAATTTTTTTTTCTGAAGATCATTTTTTATTTTGTTTTTTCCTTTTTTTAAATTATCTTCAGTTAACCAATATATAACACATCATTACTTTTTGATGTAGTATTCAATGATTCATTAGTTGCATGTAACATCTGGTGCTCATCAAAACATGTGCCCTCCTTAATGCCCATCACCCGCTACCCCATTTCCCCACACCCTGTCCCCTGAATGATTTTCAAATATTGAATCAGCCTTGCATTTTTCAAAATAAACTGTGTCTGATCTTGGTACAGTTTTCTTTTTATATATTAATTGGGTTTTATTTACTAATATGTTATTGAGGATTTTTGTGTCTGTTTTCATTGGGGATATTGGTTTGCAGTTGTCTGTCTGTCTCTCTCATTTTCCCTCTTGTAGTGTCTGTCTGGTTTTGATTAGAGTAATGCAGGCCTCATGAAATGAGCTAGGAAATATTACCTCTCTTCTATTTTCTAGATGAGATTATATCAAATTCCTATTATGCTTTCATAAGATGTTTGATAGAATTTACCACTGAAACCATCTGGGCCTACAGATTTCTTTTTCTAAAGGCTTAAAATGTTTTTTTCCCTTAATTTATCATATAGTAAAATTGACTTATTATCTTTTGATATACAGTTCTGTGACTTTTTTAAAAAAAATCTATGGATTTGTTCTTTTTCAGAATTTTTAAAATGCAAATTTGATTTATGTGTTTAGCAGTTAATTAGTAGGTATAGGGCTCTTCTGGCTATTTATTTCATCTTGGGTTAGTTTGGGTAGTTTGTGGGTTTTGAGGAATTAGTCCACATCATTTGTAGTTGTTGAATTTTTCATAATATTCCCTTATGATCCTTTTTAATGCCTGCGTGGTCTATGATGATATTCCTTCTTTCATTCTGGAATTCTCTTAGTTTCCTTCATCCAAGAATATCTCCGTTTTACCTTTATTTCTGGTGGGTATTTTCACTGGATGTGGACTGCTGTGTTGACATGTCTTGACAGCTGTTGTGCTTCTTTCTCCCAAATTCCAAGACTTCTGCTGAAAAATCTGCAGTCCTTTGAATCACTCTTCCCCTATAGGTAATGTGTCACTGCATTCAGTATGTCCTTTGTCTTTAGTTTTTTTTTTTTTTAAGATTTTATTTATTTGTCAGAGAGAGAGAGAAATCACAAGTAGGCCAAGAGGCAGGCAGAGGCAGAGGGAGAAGCAGGTTCCCTGCTGAGCAAGGAGCCCGATGTGGGACTCGATCCCAGGACACCGAGATCATGACCTGAGCCGAAGGCAGCCGCTTAACCAACTGAGCCACCCAGGCGTCCCTTGTCTTTAGTTTTTAACATTCTGATTTTTATGTTACTAAGGCATGGGTTTCTTTGTTTTTTTCTTATTTGGGATTTTTTTTCACTCCTTGAAAGTTTTTATGACTTTTGAGAAACTCAGGAAATATTCAATTTCTTTAAATATTTTTTCAGTACCTACTCTTTTTGTTCTTCTTGTGGGACTCCAATGACACAACTATTAAACATTTCCTTTTTCCTTTCTTTTTGTCCCATAAGTCCCCAAGGCTCAGTTCAAGCTTTTCAATTTATTTTCTCACTGTTGTACAGAGAGAATAATTCTTACTGATCTGTCTTCAAGACCACTGACTCTTTCCTTTATCACTCCTTTCTGGTATTGGGTCTATCCCATAAGGTTTTATTTTGTTACTATATTTTTTGGTTCTGTAATTCCCACTTGTAGTTCTATTTCAGTTTTGTTATTGTTGATATTTTCTATTTAGTTTTGAGAGTGTTCACAATTTCTTGTTCAAACTTTTAAATAATATCTTATTTAAGGACTGTCTAATAATTCCAACATTCTGTGTCATCTTGTCATTGATGTCTGATGATAATCTTTCACTATGTATGTTGAGGTTTTTGAGGTGCTTTGCATGCTAAGTAATTTTGAATTATATTCTAGACCCCTTCAAAATGATAAAACTCTGGTCTTGTTTAAATCCTATGGACCATATTGAGATTTTTGTCTTAGCAGACACTTGCCGTCTTTAGGTTCAGGCTACAAGTTCCAATCAACTTTCTGTGGGCTGTGCTTGCAACATCACCATGGTTTTCAAAGCATTTATAGTGTCTTTAGGGTCTATCTTATGTGGGTGTGTTGCTCAGTGGTCAGTTTGGAATCTATGTGAAAATCTCTCTATTAACTCAGTTCTCAAAATTTTTGATATGTCAATAAGGACCAGATCCAGAATACACACGTCAGGGTGAGCTCAGGAGTTCATACACAGATGTATGGCGTTGCTTCCTGAAGTCCTTATTCTCCACTATCTCCCAGATATTTCCTGGTTATATAGGAATCCCCTCTTCAGTCCTCTGTCCAGAAACTGCTACTTCTCTCATTATGCTGTTATGTTGGAAGGATGGGGGAATGGAGAAGTAGAAATCATTGGAATTTATCCTGCCCTCTTGGAAGTGTAGTTCCACTGGATTGAAAAGAAGATTCCTCTCCCATAGAATGTTATCTTCCATGGTTTTTCTTTACTGTCATGCACCTGGCACTAAATTGCCTGAGAACTGGAGTAGTAGAGAATAAAAGGAGAAAAAATATCTGAGCAATTTACCCTACTACCTCGAGCTTTAGAGGATCTCTTTTCTGCTCCTTGCTCTGAGATTAGAGGGATTCTCATGGATCTCTCTCTCTCTCTCTGTTTGCATTACAGTATTCACTCTGTGTTTCAGGCAGCATTGAGTTCAGGACAGGATACCTGAGAGGGAAAATAATAAAACCACCATAATTTGGTATTATTTTGATTCTGGTATTCTTTCTCAGTCGCCTACTATATTTACTTTCCAGAGACTTTTAATACCTATACCATGCAATCTAAGTTTCATCACTGTGTTCCATGGAAGAGAAAGATTGGCATGTGTTTACTCCCATCTTACCTGGAATCAGAACTCAGAACAAGTGTTTTTTGTCATGCAGGGTATTTTCTACCCTGGTAACAACCCCTGATTTCTTTTTAGGCAACAGTCTCCTTCCCACTTTCAGCCCAGATGTTTCCACAGGAGTTGGTCTCATTTACGACTCAGGGTATAGTGAGTGATTTAGGCCTAAAACAATTCATTCAACATTCAACATTCTCCTGGTCAAATTGATTGATTTAGCATTGGACATAAGACCCACTCAGAGCCAGGCTTTCTGCTGGAATTTAGAGAAACAGCACCAGTTCTTCCCCTCTGGATTTAAATCTGAAAACCTTTAGTCCTAGGAGCCATTGGTAGCTATATTGGGACCATAGGGAAAAGGTTCCCAGAAGTGTTACCAACACCAAGAGTGCCGAGCAGAAGACAGGAGAGAGAAAAACATACCTTGGCATCATTATTTGATATTTGGGTCAAATGTTACCTAAAACCAGTTAGATGTTTCCCTGAACCATCCAGTAATGAGCCAATATATTCCCTCTTGTTGCTTGCTGCAAAATGAACTGAATTTTCTGACATTTGCAGTAGAAATATTTCTCATTTTATCAATACTATCATTTTGCATTCCCTCACATATTAAAAAAAACACCGATTAGTCATAACATATTTCTTTTTAAATATTTGCCTTACCTAAATGTGAGATAGGAATCCATCAATATCCTAGAGGAGTACAGGCAGCAACCTCTTTGACTCTGGCCACAGCAACTTCTTGCTAGACATATCTCCAAAGGCAATGGAAACAAAAGCAAAAATGAATTATTGGGATTTAATCAAGATAAAAAGCTTATGCATAGCAAAGGAAACAGTCAACAAAACTTAAAGGCAACCTAATGAATAAGAGAAGATATTTGCAAATGACCTATCAGATAAAGGGCTAGTATCCAAGATCTATGAAGAACTTATCAAACTCAACACACAAAACCACATAATCCAGTCAGGAAATGGGCAAAAGACATGGACAGACATTTCTCCAAAGAATACATACAAATGGCCAACAGACATGAAAAAAATGCTTCACATCACTTGCCATCAGGAAAATACAAATCAAAACCACAATGAGAGAAGATGGCGGAGAAGTAGCAGGCTGAGACTACGTCAGGTAGCGGGAGATCAGCTAGATAGCTTATCTAAAGATTGCAAACACCTACAAATCCAACGGGAGATCGAAGAGAAGAAGAACAGCAACTCTAGAAACAGAAAATCAACCACTTTCTGAAAGCATATTTTCCTGGGGTTGTTGCCACCCTTTTAGTATTTTACTTGCTTCTTCATCTGCTCTTATCTAGACAAAATGACAAGGCGGAAAAATTCACCACAAAAAAAAGAACAAGAGGCAGTACCAAAGGCTAGGGACCTAATCAATACAGACATTGGTAATATGTCAGATCTAGAGTTTAGAATGACGATTCTCAAGGTTCTAGCCGGGCTTGAAAAAGGAATGGAAGATATTAGAGAAACCCTCTCGGGAGATATAAAAGCCCTTTCTGGAGAAATAAAAGAACTAAAATCTAACCAAGTTGAAATCAAAAAAGCTATTAATGAGGTGCAATCAAAAATGGAGGCTCTCACTGCTAGGATAAATGAGGCAGAAGAAAGAATTAGCGATATAGAAGACCAAATGACAGAGAATAAAGAAGCTGAGCAAAAGAGGGACAAACAGCTACTGGACCATGAGGGGAGAATTCGAGAGATAAGTGACACCATAAGACGAAACAACATTAGAATAATTGGGATTCCAGAAGAAGAGGAAACAGAGAGGGGAGCAGAAGGTATATTGGAGAGAATTATTGGAGAGAATTTCCCCAATATGGCAAAGGGAACAAGCATCAAAATCCAGGAGGTTCAGAGAACCCCCCTCAAAATCAATAAGAATAGGTCCACACCCCGTCACCTAATAGTAAAATTTACAAGTCTTAGTGACAAAGAGAAGATCCTGAAAGCAGCCCGGGAAAAGAAGTCTGTAACGTACAATGGTAAAAATATTAGATTGGCAGCAGACTTATCCACAGAGACCTGGCAGGCCAGAAAGAGCTGGCATGATATATTCAGAGCACTAAACGAGAAAAACATGCAGCCAAGAATACTATATCCAGCTAGGCTATCATTGAAAATAGAAGGGGATATAAAAGACTTCCAGGACAAACAAAAACTGAAAGAATTGGCAAACACCAAACCAGCTCTACAGGAAATATTGAAAGGGGTCCTCTAAGCAAATAGAGACCCTAAAAGTAGTAGATCAGAAAGAAACAGAGACAATATACAATAACAGTCACCTTACAGGCAATACAATGGCACTAAATTCATATCTCTCAATACTTACCCTGAATGTTAATGGGCTAAATGCCCCAATCAAAAGACACAGGGTATCTGAATGGATAAAAAAACAAAACCCATCTATATGTTGCCTACAAGAAACTCATCTTAAACCTGAAGACACCTCCAGATTTAAAGTGAGGGGGTGGAAAAGAATTTACCATGCTAATGGACATCAGAAGAAAGCAGGAGTGGCAATCCTTATATCAGATCAATTAGATTTTAAGCCAAAGACTATAATAAGAGATGAGGAAGGACACTATATCATACTCAAAGGAACTGTCCAACAAGAAGATCTAACAATTTTAAATATCTATGCCCCTAACATGGGAGCAGCCAACTATATAAACCAATTAATAACAAAAAGGGGACTTTAACACTCCCCTCACTGAAATGGACAGATCATCCAAGCAAAAGATCAACAAGGAAATCAAGGCCTTAAGTGACACACTGGACCAGATGGACATCACAGATATATTCAGAACATTTCATCCCAAAGCAGCAGAATACACATTCTTCTCTAGTGCACATGGAACATTCTCCAGAATAGATCATATTCTCGGTCCTAAATCAGGTCTCAACCGTTATCAAAAGATTGGAATCATTCCCTGCATATTTTCAGACCACAATGCTCTAAAGCTAGAACTCAATCACAAGAGGAAATTTGGAAAGAACCCAATTACATGGAGACTAAACAGCATCCTTCTAAAGAATGAATGGGTCAACCAGGAAATTAAAGAAGAGTTGAAAAAATTCATGGAAACAAATGATAATGAAAACACAACGGTTCAAAATCTGTGGGACACAACAAAGGCAGTCCTGAGAGGAAAATATATAGCGGTACAAGCCTTTCTCAAGAAACAAGAAAGGTCTCAGGTACACAACCTAACCCTACACCTAAAAGAGCTAGAGAAAGAACAAGAAAGAAACCCTAAACCCAGCAGGAGAAGAGAAATCATAAAGATCAGAGCAGAAATCAATGAAATAGAAACCAAAAAAACAATAGAACAAATTAACGAAACTAGGAGCTGGTTCTTTGAAAGAATTAATAAGATCGATAAACCCCTGGCCAGACTTATCAAAAAGAAAAGAGAAAGGACCCAAATAAATAAAATCATGAATGAAAGAGGAGAGATCACAACGAACACCAAAGAAATACAGACAATTATAAGAACATACTATGAGCAACTCTACGCCAACAAATTTGACAATCTGGAAGAAATGGATGCATTCCTAGAGACATATAAACTACCACAACTGAACCAGGAAGAAATAGAAAGCCTGAACAGACCCATAACCAGTAAGGAGATTGAAACAGTCATCAAAAATCTCCAAACAAACAAAAGCCCAGGGCCAGATGGCTTCCCGGGGGAATTCTACCAAACATTTAAAGAAGAACTAATTCCTATTCTCCTGAAACTGTTCCAAAAAATAGAAATAGAAGGAAAACTTCCAAACTCATTTTATGAGGCCAGCATCACCTTGATCCCAAAACCAGACAAGGATCCCATCAAAAAAGAGAACTACAGACCAATATCCTTGATGAACACAGATGCAAAAATTCTCGCCAAAATACTAGCCAATAGGATTCAACAGTACATTAAAAGGATTATTCACCACGACCAAGTGGGATTTATTCCAGGGCTGCAAGGTTGGTTCAACATCCGCAAATCAATCAATGTGATACAACACATTAATAAAAGAAAGAACAAGAACCATATGATACTCTCCATAGATGCTGAAAAAGCATTTGACAAAGTACAGCATCCCTTCCTGATCAAAACTCTTCAAAGTGTAGGGATAGAGGGCACATACCTCAATATTATCAAAGCCATCTATGAAAAACCCACCGCAAATATCATTCTCAATGGAGAAAAACTGAAAGCTTTTCCGCTAAGGTCAGGAACACGGCAGGGATGTCCGTTATCACCACTGCTATTCAACCTAGTACTAGAAGTCCTAGCCTCAGCAATCAGACAACAAAAGGAAATTAAAGGCATCCAAATTGGCAAAGAAGAAGTCAAACTATCACTCTTTGCAGATGATATGATACTATATGTGGAAAACCCAAAAGACTCCACTCCAAAACTGCTAGAACTTGTACAGGAATTCAGTAAAGTGTCAGGATATAAAATCAATGCCCAGAAATCAGTTGCATTTCTCTACACCAACAACAAGACAGAAGAAAGAGAAATTAAGGAGTCCATCCCATTTACAATTGCACCCAAAACTATAAGATACCTAGGAATAAATCTAACCAAAGAGACTAAGAATTTATACACAGAAAACTATAAAGTACTCATGAAAGAAATTGAGGAAGACACAAAGAAATGGAAAAATGTTCCATGCTCCTGGATTGGAAGAATAAATATTGTGAAAATGTTTATGTTACCTAAAGCAATCTACACATTTAATGCAATTCCTATCAAAGTACCATCCATTTTTTTCAAAGAAATGGAACAAATAATCCTAAAATTTATATGGAACCAGAAAAGACCTCGAATAGCCAAAGGAATATTGAAAAAGAAAGCCAAAGTTGGTGGCATCACAATTTCGGACTTCAAGCTCTATTACAAAGCTGTCATCATCAAGACAGCATGGTACTGGCACAAAAACAGACACATAGATCAATGGAACAGAATAGAGAGCCCAGAAATAGACCCTCAACTCTATGGTCAACTAATCTTCGACAAAGCAGGAAAGAATATCCAATGGAAAAAAGACAGCCTCTTCAACAAATGGTGTTGGGAAAATTGGACAGCCACATGCAGAAAAATGAAATTGGATCATTTCCTTACACCACACACGAAAATAGACTCAAAATGGATGAAGGATCTCAATGTGAGAAAGGAATCCATCAAAATCCTTGAGGAGAACACAGGCAGCAACCTCTTCGACCTCAGCCGCAGCAACATCTTCCTAGGAACATCGCCAAAGGCAAGGGAAGCAAGGGCAAAAATGAACTATTGGGATTTCATCAAGATCAAAAGCTTTTGCACAGCAAAGGAAACAGTTAACAAAACCAAAAGACAACTGACAGAATGGGAGAAGATATTTGCAAATGACATATCGGATAAAGGGCTAGTGTCCAAAATCTATAAAGAACTTAGCAAACTCAACACCCAAAGAACAAATAATCCAATCAAGAAATGGGCAGAAGACATGAACAGACATTTCTGCAAGGAAGACATCCAGATGGCCAACAGACACATGAAAAAGTGCTCCACATCACTCGGCATCAGGGAAATACAAATCAAAACCACAATGAGATACCACCTCACACCAGTCAGAATGGCTAAAATTAACAAGTCAGGAGATGACAGATGCTGGCGAGGATGCGGAGAAAGGGGAACCCTCCTACACTGTTGGTGGGAATGCAGGCTGGTGCAGCCACTCTGGAAAACAGCATGGAGGTTCCTCAAAATGTTGAAAATAGAGCTACCCTATGACCCAGCAATTGCACTGCTGGGTATTTACCCTAAAGATACAATCGTAGTGATCCAAAGGGGCACGTGCACCCGAATGTTTATAGCAGCAATGTCTACAATAGCCAAACTATGGAAAGAACCTAGATGTCCATCAACAGACGAATGGATAAAGAAGATGTGGTATATATACACAATGGAATACTATGCAGCCATCAAAAGAAATGAAATCTTGCCTTTTGCGACGACATGGATGGAACTAGAGGGTATCATGCTTAGCGAAATAAGTCAATCGGAGAAAGACAACTATCATATGATCTCCCTGATATGAGGGAGAGGAGATGCAACATGGGGGGTTAAGGGGGTAGGAGAAGAGTAAATGAAACAAGATGGGATTGGGAGGGAGACAAACCATAAGTGACTCTTAATCTCAAAAAACAAACTGAGGGTTAATGGGGGGAGGGGGGTTGGGGGGGTGGGATTATGGACATTGGGGAGGGTATGTGCTATGGTGAGTGCTGTGAAGTGTGTAAACCTGGCGATTCACAGACCTGTACCCCTGGGGATAAAAAGATATTATATGTTTATGAAAAATAAAATTAAAAAAAAAAAAAAAAAAAAAAAAAACCACAATGAGATACAACAACACACCAGTCAGAATGGCTAAAATTTAACAAGACAGAAAACAACAAATGTTGGTAAGGATGCAGAGCAAGGGGAACCCTCTTACACTTTTGGTGGGAATGCAAGCTACTACAGCCACTCTGGAAACAGTATGAAAGTTCCTCAAGAAGTTGAAAATGACCCAGCAATTGAACTACTAAATTTTACCCCAAAGATACAAGTGCACCTAATGTTCATAGCAGAAATGTCCACAATAGCCAAACTGTGGAAGGAGCCCAGATGCCCTTCAACAGATTAATGGATAAAGAAGATGTGGTATATATACACAATGGAATATTACTCAGCCATCAGAAAGGATGAATACTTACCACCATTTACACTGACGTGGATAGAACTTGAGAGTATTAATGTAAACAAAATCAGTCAATCAGAGAAAGACAATTATATGGTTTCACTCATATGTGGAATATAAGAAACAGCACAGAGGATCATAGGGGAAGCGAGGAAAAATGGAATGGGAAATCATTAGAGAGGGAGACAAACCCTGAGAGACACTTAACTCCAGGAAACAAACTGAGGGTTGCTGGAGGGGAGGTGGGGGGTGTAATTGGGTGATGGGCATTAAGGAAGGCATGTGATGTGGTGAGCACTGGGTGTTATACTCAACTGATAAACTTTGAACACTATATCTGTAACTAATGACGTACTATATGTTGGCTAATTGAATTTAAATTTTAAAAAATGAAAAAAAAATGAAGTATTTGCCTTTCCCTTTCCCTTATGGACCTAGGCAATCCTGTTATCCACACGTCCATTTAATGTGATGAGATGTTAAAAAACCCAGATTCCTCTGGAAAGCTGTGAGTATGAACAGGTGTTAGGTATTGTTAAATGTCAAGAGCTCACAAAAAGACATTTCATCTGATGGTTTCTCCACTATTCCTGATGGAATGTGTGTTATGAGATGGAAGGTGGGGAGAGGTTGAAAGATGAGAGAGAGAAGTGTATAAAGTTGTAGTAATACACTATAAGCTTTGGTTATATTGTATATATATTGAGGTGGACCTTGGAACTTTGTAACTTTTCTCTCATAAATAGGTAAGCCTTCATGGTATCAGTAAAATCTCTCAAGCTGCCGCAAGACCTGACTGATATCTCTCATCTCTATGCTAGAGTTCAAGGGATATTAGACCCTCTTGAGGAGGGGGTGGCCTGGTGATGACTCAACCAATCACTTAAAAAACTGGCATTTGAATCCAGATCTGCCTTATTCCAAAGCACTTTATTTATCTGTGAGGCTACATGATCATCTAAAACATCTTCACCACTTGGAAGCACACATCTGAGCAAAACTTCCTGCTTACCAGCTGGAAAACAACCTTTTGTCAGTGTTCATCTTCTTCTATGCTATTATTACATTGACATCATGGAGACCATAATCTCTTCCATAGTGGCCATAGAGACCATAGTAGATTAAATATGCTGGATATTCTTTGCTGTCCCTTCCATTAAAAGGTGGGGTCTAATTTTCACCTCCTGTTAATATTGGCTGACTTTGGTGACTTGCTTGACCAATAGAATGCAGCAGAAATGATATTTTGGGACTCTAGGAACTAGGTCCTGTCTGAGTCATGAAACACTCTTTCAGAGCCCTAAGCTGCCATGTAAGAAGCCCACCCACACTGAGACTGTCATGCTGAAGAGACCAATGTATATGATCCTGTTGACAATCCCCATTAGACTCAGCCAACAAGGCACCAGAAGTATGAATGAAGCCATCTTGGCTGCTTCTTTGTTATTCTGTGAGATTTCATAGACAGGAATTTTCTCACATATTTAAGGATCTGTCATGTCTGAGTGCCCTGCATGCAAGGATATACCTTGGCCATCCTCTGTCCAGGACATTGGGTTTTTTTGCCATTTGCAGAAATCTCCTAAGCTGCCTGTTTCTACTCTCAGGGAAGCTCCTTCTGGTGATTGTGTCACCTTTCCTCCCATTTCACCTAGTTCGCAGCACCAGCTTCCACCTGTTCCCCTCTGGGATAGCCTAGCTTCATTCTCCTCAGAACCATTTGTTTCCCATCAGTGCTGGGATACAGTGGTGGTCCTGTGGTAAGAAAACTTTGGACTTCTTGGAAATACAGTGGTTTGGTGGAGTGGAGGCAGGGAAAAGGGTTACTTTGTTCTCCCCTAGTGAGTCCATAAGAAGGAGGCAAAACAAAACCAAATAAACACAAACCATCAGTTAGATTTTTCTCTAGATTCTAACTAATTCTTAGGATAAATGACTCATTAAGGTCTCCAGGTTCTGGCTATGTCCAAATGTCCAATGTCTGATATCCAAAATTGAATGATACACCAAAGAAAATGCCCCAGAAGCTCTCAGAAAACTGCCAGTCTTATTGGAGAAATGGGCCGCATATACAAAGCAGCATCTTTCACCCTGTAAGTCTTTCTTCTAGGTGAAGGCACTGTTAGACTCATGAATAAGACACAGTCTCAATTCTCAAAGAACTGGCGATTTTGTTGGGGCAATAATACATGCACCCAAGGGGTGCCTGGGTGGTTCAGTGAGTTAAGCCTCTGCCTTCGTCTCAGGTCATGATCCTAGGGTCCTGGGATCGAGCCCCGCATTGGGCTCTCTGCTCAGCAAGGAGCCTGCTTCCTCCTCTCTCTCTGCCTGCCTCTCTGCCTACTTGTGATCTCTGTCAAATAAATAAATAAATAAATCTTTAAAAAAAATACATGTACCCAAGACAATCAAAAGGCAGTACACTTCAATGGATGTATGACTAAATGATAAAAAGGTGTGGCAGAGACAGGTGTGTCTTCCCTGGACTTAGGAAAGATGTTTGAAAACCACCTTAGAAAGGGATGCAGTTTCTACAGCTTTTCTCAAATTGCCACTTTGCCTAGATGACCTCTTTATGATCTGAAGAAATTCTGCCTCTGAGAATTTGAATTGTATGTTTTTCACTGAGTAATGGGATGGGCACTTCCTCATTCTGAGAAGCTAGACCAACAACCGACAAAGTGGAAAGGATCTATGCATGATTCTTGGCTTGGCTTGGTTTCATCTATTAAATATGTGATTTTCTTTCATCCCAACGAGTCCTCCAAAATGCCTACAAGCCATTGGGTGAAAAAATGTCAGGAGCCCTGCGAGGAGGAGGAGGAGAATATCTTTTCCCTTTTGAGAGGTAGTATTATGAGTGCTTACATATGTGAGCTCTGGATTCAGATATCTTGAGCTTGAGTCTTTGTTCCTCCACTCATTAGCTATGTGATCTTGGGCAAGATAATTAATATCCTTTTACTTCTTCCCAAAAAAAAGTATATAAAAATTCTTCCCTTACAGGGTTTCTTGAGGATTATATTTAGTTAGTACATATAAATACATTTAGGATGGTGGCTAGCACACAGTAATTGCTCAATAAATGCCAGCCATTAGTATTCTGGCCATTTCTTCCAGGATATCTCTAAAGAACAAGCAATCTGTGATTGGTTTGCAAGGTAGGCTCTAATAAACAAAACAAGAGTGAATAGATGTGGTAACCTTTGGAAGCTTAAAGGAGGGGGTGTTAGGTCATATTGGAAATAATGTTGCCTTACTTGGCAAGTATGAAGCATTTGGAACTCACTATCCCAGGAGGTTATATAAGCCAAAAATGTAAATAGAATCAAGAAGAGGTGAAATAAAACTCTTGAGTGGTAGGACATAAAATAGGACATGCTGAAGTTCTGAGGTACGGAAAGCACCTGCCATTTTCATAGCACTCCCCTTAGTGCCCCTATAACAGAGAGCCAGCTGGATTAACGAAGGGCCTGGCCTCACAGGAAATCTGTTTAGGTAGAACTTGAAGAGGTTAATGCTTTGGCAGCTGAAGCTTTCCAAAGGTCACAGATGGAAGCCTCACACCTGCCTTCCCAGAGAGGGTACTCACAAAGATTTTGCTAAGTAAAAGAGCTCTCCAAACTCTGGGACCCATCCTGGCCTCAGGACAATGAAAGGAGCCTTGTTTTAGGAGTGTAGGTCATGGTGGCACTATTTTTTATTGTCTACCCTGCACCTATCCCCTCTTTTTTCTTGCTGGCAGGACATTGGGTGTGTTCAGGTATCAGGGCACCCTATATCAAGTTCCAGGGCTTACATCATGACTGGTCTAGACAGTCGTGGTCATCCCACTCCCCCTTACTTGTGGTCCCATGATCTGGTTCTGGCTGAGGTGACATCAGAGGGATTCAGCTGAGAAACTTTAGGTAAAGATTTTTCTCTCAGATTAAAAAAAAAAAAAAACCTGCATCTTTTATTCCTTCCTATTTTCAACACCATTATGTGAAGGTGTGATATGTGGGGCTACTATATCCTTTTGTAGACATGAGGGAACCTGAAAAGGTATTCAGCCAGGGTCCTGACTTTGGTGAGTGACTGAGACAACCTTAGGACAGCCTACTTCCAGACTTTTTATGTGAAATTACTAATTACCTGTATTGCATATAAGCCACTTGTAGTTGGGTATTTCATCACTTGCCAATAAAAGTATCCTGATAAAATTACTGTGTGTTTTGTACACCATCAACTAGGGCAGTGCTTGGCAGATGGCTAGGAGTTCAATACTAGTTTGTTGAATTAGTGAGGGACAGAACTGTTCAATCTTAGTGCTAAGTCTACTCTGTCCTGGTTCTGGTGGTGAGGCCCCAGGAGGCTATCTGAGCCCTTACCTGGGTAATGCCTGCAGGGGCAGTGACAGTTCCACTGAGGCTTTTCTCACTTTTGCCAGTTCTTTTGGGCTTGGAGTTATGCTCATGGTCAGTAGTGGCTCCTCGCTTTCCCTGAGACCAGCTTCTGTCCAGATTGTGAAAGGATGGCTTGCTTTCATATCTTCTGTTGCTGAGTTCCTACTGGAGAGGATCTGTGTGTTACCTTCTGCTGACCTGCCCAGCCATAGACCACCTACCTAGATTTCTAAATTTTGTCTGTTTGGGGGAGATCTATTCCCATATCTTGGAGACTATTTTACCTGCCTCCCTGAAGCACACCTCTACCCCTTCGCCACCCCAGCTATCACCACCATCTCTTGTATCTTGTCCAGAACTGGCAGTTTTGACCCATTTTTATTGCCCGGTTCCCAGTCCCACCCCCTCATCTGATATGGTCTCTTCTATCACAGACTTCCCAAACCCTGGGGTGTGTTCCTCTTGATATACTCAGAAGTCACTTCTGTCCTCATCAGACAGAGTTTGATCAGATGCTTTTGAACAATGACAATAATTGCTTCTTCTTCAGGCTAGGAAGCTTCACCTGTGATTGTGTAATGTCAAGAAGAAGCTGAGCTAGAAGAATAAAAAAATTACCCTCTGCTCATTGTCCACTTCTAGGATTCAAGAGAGAGTCCCAGGTTTTTGAAATCCCCATACAAGGACACTTCAGCCTCACTCTTTATAAAATCAAAGAAAGTAAGCTTATTTTCAATCTTACTAAAGTTCATGAGAATTAGGAGTGATGAAAATGTTTTAAATTATAAACTTACATGACCTGCCAAAAATGAAACCTACACAAGCCCATCCCCAATAGAAGTGTAGTTCTCCTGTGGTATATGTACAGAACACTAGTTCAGTGAGAACGAATGATCTACAGCCATGTGGAAGAATTTCAAAATGTAATATTGAGTTAAAGAGGTCAGACACAAACATATTATATTTGCTTAAAGTCCGAAAAGAGGTAAACCAAATATATGTTATTAAAAGTCAGGACAACAGTTACCCTTATGAGACTGAAATGTTGTGACCAGAAGGGAGCATAAGGAGAGCATTTGAAATTCTGGTCCTGTTCTACTTTTTGTTCTGGGAGCTGGCTACATGGATGTGTTTAGTTTGAAAAATTCAACAACCTATATACTTAGGATATGAGCACTTTTCTACATATGTTATAATTCATTGAAAAGTTCAAAAATAGTTATATGGCATGGAAACAAAGCCTGCATCAGAAAGTAAGCAAAGATTCACAGAATCCTAGTGGCAAAAATAAAGCCCCTCATTTTAAAGAGAGGAAGGCTGAATGCTCTGGAAATCCAATGAATCATTGAAGATCATATCAATGGGTCAATGGTCATGTCAGACTTTGGACCCACATCTGATTCAGCCCAGGGGTCTTTCATTGAGTGGGCATAAAGGAACTTAGATTGTGACCAGAAATCTAGTGATATTTCCTTCTGTGCATCTTTATTTCTTTTTGTGGGATCTGCTTGTGAATCAGGGTTGGGGGAATTGTTTAGGCATATTTATTACTAACAGACATCTTTGCTGCTTAGCTGAGGTATATAGAGAAAAGCGCAGATGAGCAGGGTTGGCAGTCACACAGGACCCCAAGCTCAGAAGAACTCCAACCTTGGTTTAATGCTCTTTTGTTTCCATCTTGAAATGGAAACAAATCTTGAAATGTTGTTTCCATCCTTACTGATTTTTAAACAAAGCACCTAGCATTTTCCTGTTGTATTGGTTACAACAAATTTTGTAGCTATTCCTGCAGATAAATGTTGCTTTGTGTAATACAGGTGCTATAGAAGTCAAGTATTTGGAAACAAGACTTATTTTTAAGTGATTGAGGGAAATTTGTTATTTAAAGGTAAATACTATTCAACAACAAATCAGTTTTATACAAAGAATAATACCTTAATATATGTAATTTTTCACTGAATTTCTATGCTACCGGTTAACTTAAAATGAAAGATCACATAGAAAGTGAAATAATAAATAAGAATCTTGGAATCGTCTAATTTAAGAGCTGGAAAGAGATCTTTAAAAGAATCCATCCCTCATAATTAGCAGATGGAGAAAATGAAATTTAAAGAAGGGAGTGATTTGCAAAGGAACTGAGTCAACTATGTAGGTGGAAGTCAATCAAAATTGATCTGCATAGTGCAATATTTGAAGACTCAGTGATATTTGGAAATTTCTGGCAAAGTTTCTGGAGCACTTCTTTTCCCATCCCAGAAAAATCATCTTAGCCAGGCCAAAACATTAAACTTTGCTTTATGCAGAATCATTTGCTGGAGAGAAGACATACAGGGAAATTGATTACATTTTGTATAAAATAATTACCTTAATGTAGCATCTGCCATATACAATGTTCACTTGGAAACAGAAATTGGCTGTCAGAATGGCTCTGCTGCAAACAGCTTATTAGTATCAACTTGACCGGACTCAGAGTCTGCCACATGCAGATACCAATATCCAACAAAGACCCTGACACGTGTCTAAGATACTGGGCTTGCATCTCAGCCCACCCCTGTTTGGTTTCTCTGAACAGATTTAGGTGGATGGATCATGGCTTTGTTCTGCTTTAGGTCAATGACAATTCTGAATCTAGAGGAAACATTGTTGAATTAAAGCTTTTTTTTTTTTTTTAAGATTTTATTTATTTATTTGACAGAGAGAGATCACAAGTAGGCAGAGAGGCAGGCAGAGAGAGAGGAAGGAAAGCAGGCTCCCCGCTGAGCAGAGAGCCCAATAAGGGGCTCGATCCCAGGACCCTGGGATCATGACCTGATCCGAAAGCAGAGGCTTTAACCCACTGAGCCACCCAGGTGCACCGAATTAAAGCTTTTAAGTAGCTGGTATGGGCCAGAAGTTCTGCTAGGTACAGGATAGAACACACCTCTGTTCTCAGGAAGTCCACAACCTGGTTAGGGAAGCAAGCACAGTTATAACTCAAGGCAGTGAGGGAGACAGTACAGATACACGGGGTTACTGGGATAGCAGGGCTACTTGGTGGAGCCTGCAGCAAAGTGGGAAGCAAAGAAGTGCTTCCTGAGTCTTAACGGATGAATAGAAGTTAGCCTGATGAGGGCCCAGGATGGGGATGACATGGCACGGGGGGCAAAGAACTCCAGGAAAGAGTGGGAATAGAGCCAGTGAGGCCGTTTTGTATCAGAAGTAATTGATGCTCGAGAGAGATTCCTGTGGCAACAGCGGGGACAATGGATAGTGGGTGGTGAAGGGCAAGAAGGCAGGTAGTGGTCCAGGTAGGCAAAGATGAGAGTCTGAGATATGAGGGCCCCTCACTCCATCTTAGAGGTGTATGAAAACAGCGGGCAGAGAAGTTATCAGGATCTGGTCATCTATGACGGTAGAGGTTAGGGGAAAAGATAAAAAGGCTCTCTTTTATAGCCAACGTGGTGTGGGCATAGTGGTGCTGTCACCTCTCATAGGCCTTCAAAGGAGGAATTAAAGGGTAAGATGGTCCATTCTTGGAAAGCTGCGTTTGGGGAAGCTATGGAGCATCTAGATTGCTAACTTTCACCATTGCTAGTAGGAACATTCTTAAAATTGTCTAAATATGTGTTTGTCATCACTGGGTAAATGAGCTCAAGGCTCATGTGTGCATATAATATGCAATATCATGCATCTTCAGTTCAAGTGAATGTATCATTAGGCATTCATTTTTAAATTAGGTCTACAGAGAAGAGAGTAGGGAAGCTAGACTACTGCAATTTTATTGCTAAAAGGAGTCACAGTAATCACATTCCACATGAAGCAATTGGAGCTCAGTGAGACTAAGTGGCTCTCCAGAGGTCTTCTAGCTATGTGCCAGAGTTGGGACTACAGCCTGGTGCTCTATCCCCAGCCCCATGCAGTAAACCAGTCTAAAGTTTGCTACTTGTGTGTTTACCACACCAACCTCCCATTCTAAAGGAGATCTTTGAAGAACTGTCTTCTTGCCTCTACATCTGCCTGCCACCTAATAATGGTTCTATTTATTCCCTTCAGCACAGGTCCCAACTCTATCCCTGGCTTCTCTCCCCTGCTTGCTTTAATTTTTCTTTGAGGAGTGCCTCAGAGAAAGTCCTCATGACCTGGTAGTTGATTACATGGTTTCCAGTGAAGTTGGAAGCCGGCTGAACATTGTCAGTCATGGTGGTCTTGTTGCCTTCATTTGCTCCGAGAGCAACCAAGATCTTGAAAAGTTAGAGGCCCAGGAGAAGGCAAAGCAGGAAATTTTGAATCAGCTTTTCCTTCCAAAGTTGTTTTCAGTGAGAGAAGTGGTATTATCAGAATTCAGGTCAAGTAGAAATTAGCATCCACTAGGAGGACTTTTGAAGTAATACTCGGGAATTGTTTTTGAATAATTCTGCCTAGGCCTTTCAAATCATACTCCATCCTAAATTCTAAGAAGGCAGACTACTAGGTGTCATTGTCAAGGCTTCATTTTATGTAATACTTATGATTATTGGGAGCCTTTTATACTATCAATGTGTACAGCAGAGTTGTGTCCAAATTATAGAAATCAGCATGGAATGTTCCTTTCCAAAATGATTATAGACTTATGGTAAAATATTTGCATGGTGGGACAAGTTTCTCTGTCCCTGGACCTTTGAATTTTTTTAAAAAGATTTTATTTATTTATTTATTTATTTGACAGACAGAGATCACAGGTAGGCAGAGAGGCAGGCAGAGAGTGAGAGGAGGAAGCAGGCTCCCCATGGAGCAGAGAGCCCTATGCGGGGCTTGATCCCAGGACCCCAGGATCATGACCCAAGCCAAAGGCAGAGGCTTTAATCCACTGAGCCACCCAGGCATCCCTGGACCTTTGATGTTTTACTCAATCCTTTCTTCTGGTGGAAAGGGGAACTTTAAGCATAAAGTAATATCAAAGTTGATGAGAAGTCATCAATATTAGGAAGAGGGAGCCCGTATTGTCTTATTGTCATTCTACTCTGAAGAATTCAAAGCTGTGGGAAAGATCTGTCAGTATGGCAATCATGGAGACCAAAGTAGGTACCCTGGCCAAGAGCAGTGGAAAAAGAAGAAGGGAGGGAAGACAAAACTTCATGTGAGCAGACCTCAGTACAAAACGGGAACTATAAAAGCATTTTGACATCCTCTATGCTCTGAGATTCACCTTGAATAAGACTGGGCTTGTTTTGGTGAAGGACTATGTCTATACACCTCATTCTGCAATGCAACAGGGTTCTAGTTACTTTTATGACACTCTGGTAAGGGTCATGATATGATATATGGAGATGTTGAGCCCTTGGTCAGGAATGCATAATAATAGTGAAAATTATACACTGTCATTTGTTTACCATCTACTATGTGCTGAAAACGATCCTAAATGTGTAGCCTGACCAAAATCTCAGAGTCAGGGCAGTGGTGTCCAGACCAGAACCCAGGTCACGTGGCTGCCATGTCAGAGCTCTTTCCATTGTACTGGATTGTCTAGTGTTTGTAATCTAGTATGGAAGTGTGTATGTATATGGAAATGGAAAAGCTGCCAAGACTCCAAAGAATGACTCTTAGGTGGTAGAATTTTATGCATGTGAGAAGACTGGGACTTTATCCAACTTTCTGAAGAATAGTGCCAGCTAGGAAAACTGCTCTGCTCAGGTTAAGGATATGCTGTGGAATGTGGTTGTTGGGAAGATTCAGGATGACAAATGGTAAAGAGCCTGGCACACAGTGTGATTCATAAATGAACCAATATATAACAAATTAATAAAATATGAGCTCTAGAAGGCCTTCTCACACTTCGAAGTCCTCCTTTTCTACTGCCCCACCCCACGAATGCCACTAAACACAGTACTTATTGCCATTTGATAGACTATGGAGAGCATGATCGTCTTCCTTGAGAATTCTGGGGGTGCCCTGGGTTTGGAAACCCAGAGGGCGGGCTTGTGACTATTTCTGCCAGGCTCAAGGCATTCATCATGCAGGTGCAGGACTACCTTGCTCAGTCCTAAATTTCTATCTTTAACTACTGATATTCTCACTCAGGGCTGGGGCTGGAAGCTTGCTTCGCAGTCTAACTTTCCAATCTCAGACCACAGAGTGGGTAGAGACCTCTTCTGGGTGCCTGCCTCTGCCTCTGCTTCTGCCTCTTGCCAGAGCATTAAAAACCTCTTCACTTCAGGTGTTTCTAAGACTCACCTCCTGAGGGCTTCATAGTTTCAACTCCCACCTATTGCACTATTTAAAATCTTCTTTGCTTTGGGTTCTGGGAATTTCCCTTTCTTATTTGCATGCATATTAAAGTGAGATCTTGTTAAGATGCTCAGTTCAGGCCCCTCACTGAATGGCACCAGTGCCACTGGAAGATTAGGCAACCAATCCTGGACTTGTTTGAATCCAGACTTCCCTAAATCAGAGACAGGAAAAGAAAGAATTTACACTCTGCCCCATGGGCCAAGTTCTTTCTATTTCTGATAGAGAGACCTGCTGAACCCATACCTGAATGAGGCAACAAGACTCTCCCAGGTAAACAATAAGTACAGCTTTGTTTCAGATCACATTTGGTCATCTTTGTTTCTTACTGTTGTCTATCACATATGCTTTCTTTATATTTGGGGCAGAATTTGGGGTAGGGTTTGCTAACATCTGCTTAGTCCGCCACCTTATCTAAACGTCTGGGTAATACCACAGCATTTACAATGTTGGCACACATTGTAATACTCCACAAAGACCCTGAAGGTCAGGGGAATACAGCCACAAGTAATTGAACACAGGCTGTCAGCTGCCCTGGCCAAGGGCATGGTTTGCTCTTCAAGCCAAAGTCACAGAGGCAGAAGGGCCACTTTCTGTGTAGTCAGGAATCTGGGTTCTCCTATCAGCAACCATATGCATTTGGGAACATTCATCAGCTAAAGAACTCACTGAGCTGGAAAAAGAGACTTTCACAGAACAGCTCAAAATATTTTTTAAACTTACGGAAAACTGGTAGTGACTTTCTTTTTTTAAATGTTATTTATTTATTTGACAGAAAGAGATCACAAGTAGATGGAGAGGCAGGCAGAGAGAGAGAGGGAAGCAGGCTTCCTCCCGAGCAGAGAGCCCGATGTGGGACTCGATCCCAGGACCCCGAGACCACGACCTGAACCAAAGGCAGCGGCTTAACCCACTGAGCCACCCAGGTGCCCCAGGTAGTGACTTTCTTAATGTGCCAGCTGCTGACAAGCATTTTTGTTTAAAGATATACCAGGTGGAAAATAAAATGTTTCAAGGAACATTTCAGTGGATAAAAGTTGGCCTTTCAGGTGTCACTTGAAACAAAAGTCACTCTCAGTAAAAGAGGGGGGGCACCAACAGTGACTACTCCAAAATTCATTCCCAAGCCTATTCCATGTAGCCTTTTCTTTTCAGGAAATTCATCAGTCCCCTTAAAATGGTGTGTAGCTGATATCTATATTAGTTCCTTAGTCTTGAAAAATGCTCTGTGTATGAAATATGCATTGAGACAGAGCAAGGTCCTCTACCCAGTTTGTGCCCCTAACTTGGGCCTGATAGCACCCTTCTGTGTGGAATTGTGTTTTCATTACAATAATAATAATGCAACATACCACACACATATGTTTTGTTCCTCCTCAGAGTAAAAACTAGAATGTTGTGTATCGCTAACATTTGTGGGATCCAATGCAAGAGCACCACTGGAGGCCTACATATCATATATCAAAGTATTTAAAAGGTATAAATCATGCTAACAAACTGTTATATTAGTTGTATCTCTCTACATTTACATATATGCATTCATAACATACTGGAAGGCCACATTTGAGTTTATAATTTTCAGATCTCTTGAAGTTCCATGCTGGAATGAGGTGGCCAGTGGGGAGTGAACCCTCCCCCTCAACCTATGGCCCACTTCCCCACCTCTTCCCATGCCCAGTCTAATTTGTTCTGTGAAGGACCTTGTCCACTAGTGTATTAGTCTACTTGGGTTGCCATAACAAAATACCACAGACTGGGGAATAAAATAACAGAATTTTATTTTCTATATTATAGTTATGGAGGTTGGAGATCCCAGATCTAGGTGCCAGCTAATTTGGTTCATGCCTTGCAGATGGCTGCCTTCTTGCTGCATACACACATGGCCTTTCCTCTGTGGCACATGGAGATTGAGAACTCTATTGTCTCTTCTTCTACTTCGAAGAATGCCGGCCCTATTGGATTAAGGCCCTACCCTTCTGACCTCACTTAATCTTTTTTTTTTTTTAAGATTTTATTTATTTGACAAAGGGAGAGATAGAGAGAAAGCAAGCACAAACAGGGGGAGTGGCAGGCAGAGGGAGAGGGAGAAGCAGGCTCCACATGGAGCAAGGAGTCTGTTGTGGGACTCAATCCCAGGACTCTGGGATCATGACCTGAGCGGAAGGCAGGTGCTTGATCACCTGAGCCACCCAGACACCTGACCTCACTTAATCTTTACCTCTGAAGGGCCCTGTCTTCAAATACAATCACATTGGAGGTTAGGGCTTCAACATATGAATTTGAGGGGGATACAACTCAGTTCATAACAGCAAGCTTGCAGACATTCCAGCCGGGACATCTAAGCTCTATCTACATAGATTGTCAGCAGTCATTTTTTGGTCTCCCATTAGGCCTTGATATGATCGTATTAGCAACATGGTCTACTTTTAGAAAGATTAACCCTGGGGCACTTGGGTGGTTCAGTCGGTTAAGCCTCTACCTTCTGCTTAGGTCATGATCCTGGGGTCCTGGGACTGAGCTCCACATCGGGCTCCCTGCTCATTGGGAAACCTGCTTCTTCCTCTCCCACAGCTTGTGTTCCCTCTCTCGCTGTGTCTCTCTCTCAAATAAATAAAATCTTTAAAAAAATAAAGAAAAAGAAAGGAAGGAAGGAAGGAAGGAAGGAAGGAATATTAACCCTGAGTAAAAAGCTATAGCCTGGAAAATGGACTAGGGAATTTTTGGACATGGACTTTTTAGGTCCCAGAACTTGAGCTGGATCAGTTCTATGCAGTGATGGAAACATTCTATATTTGGGCTGTCCAGTATGGTAGTCACTGGCCACTTGGGGCTACCAAGTACTCAAAATGGGGTTACTATGACTGAGGAGCTGAACTTTAAATGTTATTTAACCTTAATTTAAATTTAAATTGCCACATTTGACTTGTGACTACCACACTGTTCAGTGCAGATCTAGAAGTTGAGGAGCAGGCTTTGTGCAATCATGTCGTCTGGCCCCACAGACTTCTTATCCTGTGGGTATGTAGCAGACTGTATTTCCATATATGGCCAAATCTACATATTTATCTCATCCCACATGCTTTTCTTACAATATGAATGACATACGTTTTTACCAAGAGGTCTCTGTTCCCCCTAGGCAGGTGATTGTGACTGCCTAGACCCAGGAAGTATGGTAGAAATGATAATATGTGACTTCTAAAGTTAAGTCGTAAAAAAGACACAGCTTTTGGCCCATTCTCGCTTGTGCTTACTCTCTCTCTCTCTCTCTCTCTCTCACACACACACACACACACACACAAACATACACACACACACACACACTTTCAGAACCTTTTGCTTTTCAAAGTATGGAAGTAAGCAAAGACCACCCAAATGAGAACAAGCAAAGGCAATTTAATTCAGAACGTATGTAGTAAGGGAGTCAGCCACTCTTTCTGTTTTGCAGAGACTCGAAGGCAGGTAGAGGAGTGGAAAGGTATAAAATGGAAAAAAGGGAGGCTTCAGGTGTGCCCTGATTAGAGTTTATTGCCATGGGGAAGCTGTTGGGCTAACTAGTAGGGCATGCTATGTGACTGGTTTTCTCTGTTGGTCCTAAATTGGAAATGGAGGCAAAGATTAAGGAAGCTATCCATTATCCATCAAGACCAGGCCATTTTGGGCTAATTGCTACAGAGGTTGTGGTTGACTTCCTGGGCTGGTTGCTGCAAGTTGTGGGTCATAGTTCTATTTTCGTATATGGCCTAGCCATTGTCCATTTGTATATTCAGTCTCTCAGAACCCAGCCACTGTCTTGTGAGGGAGCTTCCCATGTGGAGAGGACCTAAGGTCTTAGAGCAGCCAAAACCAATTTGCCAACTCTGTGAGTGAACCACCTTGGAAGTATATCCTCTGGTCCAAGCCAAGCCTTCAGATGACTACAGTCCCAGCTGACATCTGATTACAACCTCATGAGAGACCTTGAACCAGAAACACCCTGGTAAGATACTCCCATAATCAAAACCCACAAAACCCATGAAAGATGAAAATGATTGTCCTGTTAACCCATTGAGTTTCCAGTGATTTTCTATGCAGCATTAGATAACTCATGAAGGAGAAAAGTGCAGCAGAAAGGGGCCATCCCAGTATCCTCTTTGAGGGTGGGGCCCATGATGGGGGGCTTCTGTTGCCTGGATCTAAGGGCAATACTGATGAAAGGATTTTGTTTTGGTACCTATGTATTTCCTAGGGAAGGATGGGCTCATCTATACAAAAGAGGAACTTGGAGGACATACTAGGGGGTTTGAGATCAGGAAATTGTCTTACAAATGCTATAACAAAAGAGCCTTTTGTCTGGAATGCACAAACAAACTAAAATGTAATGACACCATTTATGTGCTTGATTGTGTAAACATACAAAAATGTACATATTTTGGAATAATCACAGTGGAAGGAACTCTGCTTAAGCCAATGATGCTGTCACTTTCCAAAACTGCCCATGAAACTTTTCTTTTGGAATTGCCCACAAAGCTGGATTATGAGCTTCCTGTGAAACCAGACTCATCACTCAAATTGAGACTTGGTTTGTGACCCCAGACAGCATTTCCCAGCTTGATTGCCCAACCTACTCCACACTTTGCTCTGAATGGCTTAGAATTGTTTCCAAAACTCACATTCCCCCCTGAGGATACATGTCAGAGTTATCTTTCTAAAACACACCGTGGATCATGTGCTTCAGTCGCTCTTGGATGCATAGAGAATTAAGCCCCAGCTTCTCAGCCAGATTTGCAAAACTTTCCATAATCTGTAACCCCCACCTGACTTTCCAAGCCTATCTTCCCAGAACACATGATGCCCTTGCCACTTTCAGATGACATGTGCATTTACTGTCCCTTATTATGTGCCCCACACTGTGCTAGGAGCTTTATATCACCTCTAACTTTCTCTTTATATGATTTTGTAAGGCAAATGCTATTTCTATAGTATAGATAATAAAACAGTTATCACTAACACTTTGTACAGTGCCTACAAGGTGCTAAGCCACTGTACAATAGAAATATAATGTGATCTATGTAATTTAAAATTTTCTGATTATACATTAAAAAGTAAAAAGAAAAAAGTAAAATTTAATTCAGTAAAATGTTTTATCAATGGGCTTCTAATCAATAAAGACTTATTAATGATATTTTTTTCTTCTTCTTGGGAAGATATTCTTTCAAATCCACTGTATATTTTACACCTACAGCATGTCTCAATTTGGACACTAAGTTTTCGTTGAAAGTAATTGAACTGTATTTAGATTTCATAAAAAGAACAGTGGAAAAATTAGTTTCACATACCCAAGTTGTTCCAAACATACTTAAAAGATCTCTAGTACCTGAATCAAGTACCAAAAATAATTTGCTTTTCTACTCTCATCTGTATTATAAAACTGCTTCAATTAAAAAAATTTAATTTCAATTTCAATCAATTAAAATAAAATAAAATAAATTTGTTTTCCAGTGCACTAACCACATACCAAGCACTTAATGGCCATATGTGGTAAAGGACTGCTATGTTGGGAAGTACAACTCTGGGCACTTTACTGCTGTCAGCACAAAAGTATGTAGTAGATGCTATTATTATCTTCACTTTAAAAGTAAGGAAACAGAGGCACAGAGGGATAATAACTTGGACTAGTAAACACAACTAATAAGCTGAAGCTGAGAATGGTTGATCTGCCCAATACAACTTAGCTAATAAAGATTGGAATCAGGATTTGAACTCAGGATTGCTTATGTCCAAAGCTTAAGTTTTTATCCAGTGTGTTAGTTGCTCTACACACTTAATCTCTCACTATTCTTAAATGCTTATTTTCTTATTTCTGGTCCTTTTTTTTTTTTTTTTTAATCAGATTGTTCCTTCTATCTGGAATGCCTTGCAGGGTCTATTTTGAGTGTCATTCATTCATCCTGGCAGACATGTGATCACATTTTCAGCAAATATTAACAGCCATTTTTCTTTTTTTTTTTAAGATTGTATTTATTCAAGAGAACACGAGCAAGAGAGAGAGAGAGCTCGTATGCATGAGGGAGCATGAGCAGAGAGAAGGGCAGAGGGACAAGGAGACTCCCCGCTGAACAGGGAACCCAGTGTGGGACTTGACCCCAGGACCCTGAGATCATGACTTGAACCAAAGTCAGATGCTTAGCAGATTGAACCACCCAGGTGCCCCATTATTTTTTGAATATCTCCCATGTAGGATATAGCAGTGATCAAGAAAGATGTAGCCCCTGCCCCCACAGGGCTTATAATCTAGAACAATACTTTACAAACTTTGGTCTCAGAACCCTGAGGACCACAAAGGGTTTCTAATTATGTGGGTGATAGCTGTCAATGTTTATTGTATTAGAGATTAACACTAGGAAACTGTAAACATATTTATTAATTCACTTAAAAATAACATAATGGGTGGTCTGCTAGGAAGATGATGGAGTAGGATACTAAGCTCACCCTGTCCCACAACTAGATAATACTCCCATACAACTAAATAACACTCACATCAGTGTAGATAACCCAGGTAATATCCAAAGACTGGCAGGTAAACTCTACCACTAGAGATAGAGAGGAGGCCTCATCAAAGAAAGTAGAAAGGGTAAAGATGATCTGGGAGCAAAACAGACTGTGGCTGTCTATGGTGGGGAGGGAGCCAATGGTGTGGAGAAGGGTAGAAAACAGACTTTCACACTGGGGAGCCCACAAATGGGGAGGATGAATTCCCCACAACATTTATCTTTAAAGCAAGAGGGGCCAAATTTTATGAGTTCTTACAATTAGTGGGACTTAAAGCCTAGAATTTTAAAAATCACTGGGCCCCACTCTGGGAGAGCTTGGAGGGCATTAAGAAGCAGAGTCCCCACCATTAAAGCAGCAGCAGAACAAACAGCCTGTGCATATACAGCCTAGAACTAGCAGTTTGAGAAATGTGGGAGTGGAGGGGGGGTGCAGATGGGAGGGAGGGTGATTTGTTCATCTCAGAGCATGCCCAGAGAGACAGGGATCACGGGGACTCCAGGAACAAAGGAGCTTGCAGGGGCCATTTCCCTCTCATGCCCCCAGCATAAACAATGGCCACTTGCAGGAACCAGAATGGCATGCCTTACCTAACTTGTTTATACCACGTGCTGCTCCCGGCAACACCCTACCCAAGACCTTACTCCAGCACTGCGAGTCTCTCCTCCAAGAATATCAGTGCAAACTCCACTAACACCACATTTCTTGACCCGTGTGTTTTGCAGAATCTCAGTTCTGGCAGTGTGTCTCTTTTTGCAACTAGGCCACTGAACACTTTATTAAAACACTCCCCACCCCTGCTGGGGACCAAACACTACCCACAATAGGCAAAGAGCATCTCTGCAGACACCTGGACTGAAGGATTGGCCAAGACTCAACAGCAGAGCATATGCAGCTCACATAGGAGACATTCCCTGAAGTACCAGATCCTGAGGAACTAGGGACACTGCACTGCAGGGTACTGCAGGACCTCTTCTTCATAAGACTATTTATTGTTAAGAGTGACAAAAGTAGCTGACTTTGAAAACACACAGAAACAGACACAGGAAGTCAGACAAAATGAGGAGACAGAGAAATATCTCCCAAATGAAAGAACAGGACCAAACTATAGCAAGAGACCAAAGCCAAATGGAAATAAGTAATATGCCTGATAGAGAATTTAAAGTAATGATAATAAAGATATTCACTAGACTTGAGAAAAGAGTAGAGGAGCTTTAAAAAAAAAATGGAGATCAAGAATATAATAAATATCAGGAGGGAATGTGATGTGATAAGCACTGGGTGTTATACACAACTGATGAATTACTGAACTCTACATAAACTAATGATGTACTTTATGTTGGCTAATTGAATTTAAATAAAAAAGAATATAATAAATGAGATTAAAAAATTATACTTGTTGGAATAAATAGCAGGTTAGATGAAGCAGATGAATGAATTAATGACCCGGAAGACAGGGTAACAGAAAGTAACCAAGCTGAGTAAAGGAGATGGAAGAAAATTACACAAATTGAGAATAGTCTTGGGAACTCAGTGACTCCATCAAGCATAACATATGCCTTATGGAGACCCTAGAAGAAGAAGAGAGAGAAAAGGTGGTAGAAAATTTATTTGAAGAAAAATAGCTGAAAATTTCCCTAATGTGCAGAAGGAAACAGATATCCAGATTCAGGAGGCCCCACAAATTCAACTCAAGGAGATCCACACCAAGAAACATAGTAATTAAAATGTCAAAATGTAACCATAAATAAAATTAAAAGCAGCTAGAGAAAAGACAGTTACATACAAGGGAAACCCCATAAAGCTATTAATAGATTTGCAGCAGAAACTTTGCAGGCCAGAAGAAAGTGGCATGATCTATTTCAAAGTAATGAAAGGGACAAATTGGCAGCCAAGAGTACTCTATCCAGCAAGGTTATCATTCAGAATAGAAGGAGAGATAAAGAGTTTCTCAGACAAACAAAAACTAAAGGAGTTCGTGGCCATTAAACCAGTCCTATAAGAAATATTAAAGGGAATTCTTTGAGTGGAAATGTAAGACCATAAGTGGAAGTATAAAAAGTAAAAAACACAAAAGCATTAAAATGCAAAGAGTAAACAGAAAGGCATCCAAGTATATCACTAATGAAACCCAACAAACCATGAAAGAGAGCAAGAGAAGAAAGGATCAGAGAAAATCTACAGAAATAACACAAAATAAGTAATAAAATGAAACTAAATACATACCTATCAATAATTACTCTGAATGTAAATGAACTAAATGCTCTAATCAAAAGACATAGTGTGAAGGAGTGGACTCATCTATATGCTGCCTATAAGAGACTTATTTTAGACTGAAAGATACATGCAGATTGAAAGTGAGGAGATGGAGAAAAATTTATCATGCCAATGGATATCAAAAGAAAACTAGGGTAGCAATACTTATATTGTACAAAATGGACTTTTAAAACAAAGACTATAACAAGAGACAAAGTGGGCACCTGGGTGGCTCAGTCCATTAAGCACTGACTCTTAATTTCAGCTCAGCTCAGGTCATGATCTTAGGGTCCTGAGACTGAGCCCCACTTTAGGCTCTGTGCTCAGTGGGGAGTCTGCTTGGGGATTCTCCCTCTCCCTTAGCCCCTCTTGCCACTCACATTCTCTCTCTCTCAAATAAATAAATAAACCTTAAAAAAAAAAACCAAGAGACAAAGAAGGGCATTATATAATAATAAACAGGACAATGCAACATGATAATAATAATTATAAATATTTTTGCACCCAACATGGGAACACACAAATATATAAAACAGTTAATAACAAATATAATGGGGTCAAGATGGCGGAGAAGTAGCAGCTGAGACTACTTCAGGTAGCGGGAGATCAGCTAGATAGCTTATCTAAAGAT